>NC_045985.1:10392193-10692295 GCF_010909765.2 Amblyraja radiata | reverse complement strand
TCAAAAGAATCTAGTTAATTACGGGTTAATAACCGGGAAAAAACATACTTAAATTCTGTAAAAACGCCCCAATACCAACAATGAATATGTGGATTTCAAATATGTTCGAAACATTACACCTGGAAGATATGAGATTCCTTCTTGCAGGCAAATCAGACCACTTCCAAAAGACGTGGTCTGCATTTATAGACTTACTACAAGTATAAGGTGCTAGAGTACTCTGAAAAGAAATGGTTTCAGGCCTGGTAAGGGGGGATGAAACATACGAAGTTGGTATATCCCTTTCTGCTCTGCCTTCTTAATAAAGCTTTTGTTTCTTTTTCTCTTTTTTCTTTTCTACGGCCTATTTCTTAACTTTTTTCTCTAACTCTTCGCGTAATGGGTCTTTTTTCTTGATCACTTTTTCACACAATCACGACTCTTTCTCACTTTCTTTACTTTTTTCTCTTTTGAAAGCTTAAAAAATGAAGTGGTACAAGAAATGTAATAAGTTATATTTGGCTTCTATTAATGTAATGTACTTTACTTCTAAAAAAAAATAAAATAAAAATAATAATAATAATTTTACTGGAGCAAAAATAAAATATCTATTAAAGCATCTTTAGGGTGGCATTGTGGCGTAGTGCGAAAAGAGTGAACACGTACACCACCAGATTCAGGGACAGTTTCTTCCCAGCTGTTATCAGGCAACTGAATCATCCTACCACAACCAGAGAGCAGTGCTGAACTACTATCTACCTCTTTGATGACCCTTGATCAAACTTTGCTGGCTATACCTTGCACTAAACGTTATTTCCTCATCATGTATCTAAACACTGTAAATGGATCAATTGTAATCATGTGTTGTCTTTCTGCTGACTGGTTAGCACGCAACAAAGGATTTTCGCTGTACCTCGGTACAAGTGACAGTAAATTAAACTAACTAAACGGGCGTTAAATCTACTGCCTTACGGCGCCAGAGACCCGGGTTCAATCCTGACTACGGGTGCTTGTCTGTGCGAGGTTTGTACATCCCTACATGGGTTTTCTCCGACAGCTTCGGTTTCCTCCAACACTCCAGAGATGTACAGTTCTGTAGGTTAATTGGCTTGGTATAAATGTAAATTGACCATAGTGTGTGTAGGATAGTGTTGATGTGCGGGGATCACTGGTCGGTACGGGCTCAGTGGACCGAATGGCCTGTTTCCGCGCTGTATCTCTAAACCAAATTATAAAACCAGGGCCAGCCATGGCACAACAAATGTGAATAAAAGCATTACACCAAAATTATTTAAATACGCTACACATTTTTTACGCAATTATGAAATTTCAAATATAGTAGCAGGAATTTTCATTATCAATCCCTTACAACAATGGCGAATGAATACACTAGATGGCAGTAAAATGTCATTCATTTTAAAATTACAGTAAAAAAACCCAGTTTACAACCCAGCGGTATGAATATTGATTCCTCTAGCACCGTAACCCCTGCATCCTCTCTCTCTCTGTCCCTTCCCCACATAAGTACTTCTACCAGCTTCAAAGCCGTCTTGTTGAGTCTCATTGTCTGTAACTCATTCGCATCCAGCCCGCAGCTAACATGGACATTTCTTCCCAATAACCCTTTCTGGCTTAAGCCCTCCCTTCACCACCTCCAGTTTAAATTCCATTTGGAATATTTTGGAGGACCAAGAAACCAAGAACCAAGAACATAGAAAATAGGTGCAGGGGTAGGCGATTAGGCCCTTTGAGCCAGCACCGCCATTCAATATGATCATGGCTGATCATCTAAAACCCCGTTTCTGCTTTCTTCCCATATCCCTTGATTCCATTAGCCCGAAGAGCTAGGTAGACACAACATGCTGGAGTAACTCAGCGGGACAGGCAGCACCTCTGGAGAGAAGGCATTCCTTCTCTTCAGAGATGCTGCCTGTACCAATGAGTTACTCCAGCATGTAGTATCTACCTTCTATTTAAACCAGCATCTGCAGTTTTTTCCTAGCCGTAAGAGCTATATTTAACTCCCTCTTGAATATATCCAGTGAATTGGCCTCCACTGCCTTCTGTGGCAGAGAATTCCACAGATTCACAACTCTCTGGGTGAAAAGGTTTTTCCTCATCTCAGTTCTAAATGGCCTACCGCTTATTCTCGCACTGTGACACCTGTCACTGGACTCCCCCAACATCGGGAACATTTTTCCAGCATCTAGCCTTTTTCTAACCACGGCCTGTTCCCTTTATCATTGTTATTTTTTTGAATATCTTTCATTCATTTGTTTTATATCTCCCTCTATCACCATCTATATCTCTTGTTTCCCTTTCATAGAAACATAGAAAATAGGTGCAGAAGTAGGCCATTCGGCCCTTCGAGCCTGCACCGCCATTCGATATGATCATGGCTGATCATCCAACTCAGTATCCCATCCCTGCCTTTTCTCCATACCCCCTGATCCCTTTAGCCACAAGGGCCACATCTAACTCTCTCTTAAATATAGCTAATGAACTGGCCTCAACTACCTTCTGTGGCAGAGAAGTCCACAGATTCACCACTCTCTGTGTAAAAAATGATCTTCTCATCTCGGTCCTAAAATACTTCCCTCTTATCCGTAAACTGTGATCCATAGTTCTGGACCGCCCCAACATCGGGAACAATCTTCCTGCATCTAGCCTGTCCAACCCCTTAAGAATTTTGTAAGTTTCTATAAGATCCCCCCTCAATCTTCTGAATTCTAGCGAGTACAAGCCGAGTCTATCCAGTCTTTCTTCATATGAAAGTCCTGCCATCCCAGGAATTAGTCTGGTGAACCTTCTCTGTACTCCCTCTATTCCCCTGACTCTCAGTGTGAAGAAGGGTCTCGACCCAAAACGTCACCTATTCCTTTTCTCCAGAGAAGCTGTCTGACCCGCGGAGTTTCTCCTGATTTATGTACTCAAATATCTTCATTGTGTGAAGTTTTTTTTAATAACATCGAACATTGTTCTTAAGTCCAGCTGAATGCTTTTATTTTAAAGCAGTTTGGATAACAGTGGTGCCTTTGGGTTTAAGAAACCCACTCCCCCTATGATGTGACACACACCTCAGGAAAATCCAAGTGCGATAAATCCAAAGTAACAGGCAGTTATTTGGGATATGAAGCTGGATCCAACCCCTTTTGGGCCTGTCCCACCTGGGCATCATTTCTGCATCACGCAGGTGGCGTGCGAGGATGTTGAGAATCCCAAAATCCTGGTGCGCCGCACGCTACCACACGTCACTGCCTACGCCACCACGTCTCACCATGCGCTTTGCGCGCGTCGGGCTTCCTGACGCATAAATGATGTCGCGTAAATGACACACAAATGACGCCCAAGTGGGACTGGCCCTTTAATTATCAAAAGTCTCACGGTGCCTCGGCAAGGCCAGCAGTATAATCAAGGATGTGTCGCACCCTGGTCACTCCCTCTTCTCCCCTCTCCCATCTAGCTAAAGATCTAGGTGTGAAAACGCACACCTTCAGATTCAGGGATAGTTTCTTCCCAGCTGTTATCAGGCAACTGAATCATCCTACCACAACCAGGATGTGGTGCTGTCCTGAACAACTATCTACCTCATTGGTGACCCTTGGACTGTCCTCGATCGGACTTTGCTGGCTTTACTTTGCACTAAACACGATTCCCTTATCATGTATCTGTAAACGGCTCGATTGTAATCTTGTATTGTCTTTCCGCCGACTGGATAGCACGCAACATAATAGTTTTTCCCGGCACCTCGGTACACGTGACAATTAATGAAACAAAACCAAAAGCCATTCCGTCAGTTCCATGAGACGTTCCCTCTGTGAAGATTGCTTTGTGATGGGAGGAGGGCAGTAGGTTCTGAAGATGACAGTCAACTCTTCCTGCTGTTGATCACTTGCAGGACTGGGCCTTCAGGTACACCTGTGGGAAGGGTGGACGGTCGGGCAGGTAATATTCACCTGGACTTGTTGCGGTGAGCTACACAAAGCGCTGGTGATGGAATAGCCCATCCAGGGTGCCCAAGGGTGGAGGAAGCTCTCGCACTTCAGTCCTAACTCCTGTCTCTCAGGGACCGGCAATCGCTCATCCAGGTGGGCCACTGGCGTGAGGTAGACCTGCAGAGCAACAATGGAGAGCAGAAACAGCAGAAGCCTCTTCACCACATCCTTCTCAGCTGGGATGGTCTTCCGGGGCTGTGGATCCAAATAGGGAGAGAGTCAATGAAAGGATCTAGGGAATAGTCTCACTCGCTAAAATTTAGAAGATTGATGAGGGATCTTATAGAAACTTACAAAATTCTAGAAGTGTTTCGGCCCGAAACGTTGCCTATTTCCTTCGCTCCATATATGCTGCTGCACCCGGTGAGTTTCTCCAGCTGTTTTGTGTACCTTCGATTTTTCAGCATCTGCAGTTCCTTCTTGAACAAATTCTTAAGGGGTTGGACAGGCTAGATGCAGGAAGATTGTTCCCGATGTTGGGGAAGTCCAGAACAAGGGGTCACAGTTTAAGGAAAAGAGGGTAATCGTTTAGGACCGAGATGAGAAAAACATTTTTCACACAGGAAGTGGTGAATCTCTGGAATTCTCTGCTACAGATGGTAGTTGAGGCCAGTTCATTGGCTATATTTAAGAGGGAGTTAGATGTGGCCCCTGTGGCTAAGGGGGTCAGGGGGTATGGAGAGAAGGCAGGTACAGGATACTGAGTTGGATGATCAGCCATGATCATATTGAATGACGGTGCAGGCTCGAAGGGCCGAATGGCCTACTCCTGCACCTAATTTCTATGTTTCTATGTTAAAAAAACTCATGCATTATATTGGAATCAGCAGGAAATTCTGATTGGTATAGGGAGGTATAAAATTCCTGGAAATATTTATTAATTTCATCATGGTCTACAGTCAATGTACAATCCCGTTTACTCACTTTAATAATCTGACGTTTGCCTGACACAGCTTTCGACTGATTGGCGAGTAATTTGCCAGATTTATCGCCATGTTTATAAAATTGACTTTTGGTTTTAAGTAGCTGATTCTCAATCGGTGATACTAATAACAACTCATGTCTCAGTTGAAGTTCAACTCTATTCTTATAGAGCTCTAGACTTGGAGCTATTGAATATTTTTTATCAATTTCTTTAATCTCATCAGCCAATGTACATATTTCATTTTTAGTCGTTTTTTTTAAGTCCCGCGGAGTATGAAATAATTTGTCCACCAATATATGCCGTAAAAGCTCTGTTCCAAAGGGGAAGAGAGATTCGAAGGGGAGCAATGGACTGACAAGGGAAGTCAAGGGCAGTATAAAAATAAAGAGAAGAAGGAGAAGAAGTATAAGAAGGGGACTATGAAGGCATGAGATGGGAGCTGGCCAAGGTAGACTGGAAAGGGATCCTAGCAGGAATGACGGTGGAACAGCAATGGCAGGAATTTCTGGGCATAATCCGGAAGATGCAGGATCATTTCAGTCCAAAAAGGAAGAAAGATTCTAAGGGGAGTAGGAGGCAACCGTGGCTGACAAGAGAAGTTAGGGATAGAATGAAACTAAAATATGTATAACACAGTAAAGAGTAGCCGAAAGGCAGAGGATTGGGAAACTTTCTTAGGACATCAGAAGGAAACAAAACGGGCAATACAGGCTGAAAAGATGAAGTACGAAGGGAAGCTGGCCCGGAATATAAAGAAGGACAGTAAAAGCGTCTTTAGATATGTTAAGGGAAAAAGAGTAGCAAAGTCAAATGTGGGTCCCTTGAAGGCAGACACGGGTGAAATTATTACGGGCAACAAAGAAATGGCAGAAGAGTTGAATAGGTACTTCGGATCTGTCTTCACTAAGGAAGACACAATCTCCCAGATGTACTGGAGGACAGAGGGTCTAAGGGGGTAGAGGAACGGAAAGACATTTTCATTAGGCGAGAAATAGTAATGGGACTGAAAGGATGATAAATCCCCTGGGCTTGATGGTCTGCATCCCAAGGTCCTCAGGGAGGTGGCTCTAGAAATAGCGGACGCATTGGTGATCATTTTCCAATGTTCAATAGATTAATTTAATAAATCCTTCCCTGCTCAACCTCTCCCTTTCGCTCTGGCCCTCAAATCCTGGCACCATCTTCGTAAATCTACTCTGCAGTTTTTCCCAGGAGGAGGTAGTTGAGGCCGGTTCTATTGCAACGTTTTAGAAGCATTTAGACAGGTACTTGGATAGGACAGGTTAGAGGGATATGGGCCAAACGCGGGCAGTGCAGGTCGGTTCAAGAATCTAATGGTTGTAGGTAAGGAGCTGAGTATAGGAGCTCTAATGAACCTGTCGGTTTTGTTGACGGCCACATAGAACCAGAACAGTTCCTTCAGCCCACATCAGACTGCAATGCCTCCACCGTATGTGCCTCGACCGCCACTCCAGCAGCGCGTTCCAGGCACCCACCACCCTGTGTGATAAAACATGCCCCGCACATCTCATTGAAAGATCCCCCTACTGTGTT
Organism: Amblyraja radiata; assembly: GCF_010909765.2. Taxonomy (NCBI): domain Eukaryota; kingdom Metazoa; phylum Chordata; class Chondrichthyes; order Rajiformes; family Rajidae; genus Amblyraja; species Amblyraja radiata. Next base: position 10,685,842 of record NC_045985.1, on the reverse strand, counting down.
AAAATATATGTCGTTCCGTCATTGACTTTTCCACGCTGGGAAAATAGCCCTGAATCATTCCAAGCCGAGAGCAACCCGGCGGGGGGCAGCCGAGAACGAAGGGGGACCCGGCGCGGGGGCGCCTGCTGCCTGGTGCGGCGGGGCCTGGTTCACCGCTGCGGGGAAATATAGACAGTTCCATGAACTTCTCGCAAACTAGTCGGCGCCAGAAACGTGGCCACTCTCTCTGTACCGCCCAGGTGAGGTCTGTATTTTACCGGATTGCATGCAAAAACAAAGCATTTCACCGCGCCTAGGTACATGTGACAATAGAGTATAATTGAGTCGTTGAGTGAATTCCAGTTTGACCATGAGACTGTTAAATAGAATTATAGTGTGTAGAAAGGAACTGCAGATGCTGGTTTAAACCGAAGACAGACAGAAACACACAATGCTGGAATAACTCAGCGGGACAGGCAGCATCTCTGGAGAGAAGGAATGGGTGACGTTTCGGATCCTTCTTCATTACAGTGTTTGCTGCAGAAGTGATGTTATTGTGCAGCCTAATATAATGAACAATTCACGATAGGAAACACGGATGTATTTAGTTTAAGGGAATGAAATTTACCCGAAGCTGATTACAAATGACATCGGCTTTCTGGTCAGGGCTGTGATTGACGGGGCTGAGCTCCGCCTCCCCTCAGCCGGGCCCCGCCCCTTTCAGTGATTGTTCCACAGCTCCGGGCTCCCCCTGGTCTTAAATCCCACCCACATGTTGTTGTCCAGCCTCACTGACCTCCTCTGGCAGCTTGTTCCATTTCCCCACGACCTTCTGTGTGAAAATATTGTTCCTCAGGTTCCGATTAAATCTTGCATCTCTCACCACAACCCTGTGTCCTCTAGTTCTCGACTCCACTACTCCGGGTAAAAGACTGTGCATTCACCCTATCCATTCACCTCTTGATCCCATGCACTTCAGCCTCCGGCGCTCCAATTAATAAATCCTTCCCTGCCCAAACTCTCCCTTTCGCTCTGGCCCTCAAATCCTGGCACCAACTTCGTGAATATACTCTGCAGCTCTTTATCCTGCCTTATATTGTCCCAAGCGCTACTCTCCGCTTTCATCTATATTCAGGACAGTTTAATGTGTAACTGACCCCTCCCTGCGGTAGAGAGCGGGAGAAGAACCCTCCATAGTTTCCGCGGGTGGATTTGTCTCCTTCCTTTAAAATGGTCGTAACGATGGTGACCCTCGGGTCCTGTGGCCGGCGCTCCTCTTCCCAGAGGAAGGCAGACATTGATAGTGAAATTCACCAGCGCCTTCAGTGCACCTGCACAACCTTTGGCCGTCTGAGGAGAAGAGTGTTTGAAGATCAGGACACAATTCGCAAGTCCTCGATCATTTTGTCACACACTTTCGGTCTTTCATCTCTGGACTTTGTCCAACCGTCTGCCGATCAACTCCCCCCTCTCCCCCTCAACTGTGTCAACCTATTACCAGCCAGGCTTTGTCCTGCCCCCTTCCATCCATCGTTCTTCCATCTCCCACCCACCGCCCCTACAATCAGTCTGAAGAAGGGTCCAGACCCGAAACATCACCTGTCCATGTTGTCCAGAGGTGCTACTTGACCCGCTGAGTTAATCCAGCACTTTGTGCCTTTTTGTTGTGAAGCAGCATCTGCAGTTCCATGTTTCTGCATCTTCACTGAACACTTGCAGCCGAATTACATTCATTCCCCGAGACGGCTGCGTGCGCAGTGTCAGCAGTTTCAGCGAATGGGAATGCGTTTTAAACCAGGAAGTGGATGGTTAAAATCAAATGGCTTCGAAAGAGCAGGTCGAGGGTTTAACCGAGGAGATAGTTTGTCCCATCTGCCTGGATTTCTTCACCGATCCGGTGTCACTGGAGTGCGGGCACTACTTCTGCCGCTCCTGCATCACACTGAGTTGGGACAGGGAGGGGAAAAACTCCTGCCCGGAATGTAGAGGGGAATTTACAGACCGCACCCTCAGGGTTAGTCGGGCCTTGGCGAGACTGTCTGAGAAAGCTCGAACACTGAGCCTGAATCGGACGGAGAAGGAAAATAAACTTCAGTGCGAGGAACATCATGAAGAACTGAAGCTGTTTTGTGAAACTGACAAGAAGCTGATCTGTGTGATTTGTCGAGATGCGCGGGAACACAGAGATCACCGCTTCATGCCGGTTAAAGAAGCTGTTGAAATTTACAAGGTAAATGACCGATTTTGATCGCATCATTGTTTAATTCCACCTTTATAATCTAACACTTTTATTCTCTGATTTTCAATCACAATCCCAGGATCAGGTGAAAACTTCCATCCAGTCTCTCACAAAAAAGGAATCAGAGATCCAGCGAATGGAGCAGCAACAGAAACAGAAGATTTCTGGAGTTCTGGTGAGGCTTTTAAGTTTCGATTTCCTGATCTTGTGTAGATTTGATCCCTGTGACGCGTGTAATAATAGGGCAGCGCAGTGACACAAGTAGTGCTGCTGTCTCCTAGTTCTGGTGAGCGGGTTCGATCCTGACCTCGGATGCTGCCCGTGTGGTTCACGCCTTCTCCCCGTGACCGCGTCGGATTCCTTCCACGTCCCCAATACACGCTGGTTCAATGGTCAATCGGTGACTGTTATAATCCCTGGGAAAGTGGGTGGTGGACGGATGAATAGGAATTAATGGGCACGTGAAAAGGAACAGGCAGCAGGGAATTGTATTGGGGGTAGAGGATTGATGGGTTATAACATTACCCTCACGACATTTCAGAAGCTTTTAGACAAACTGTCTAAATGCATTGGAAGTCTGAAGAAGGGTCTCGACACGAAACGTCGCCTATTCATTCTTTCAATAGATGCTGCCTCACCCGCTGAGTTCCACCAGCATTTTTGTCTACCTTGGACAAACTATTGAATTGCCAAAGTAAATAAAAAATGCACAGGCCAAATGTAACCGTTAAAGTCGTGAGGAAACACAATCAGTGACATTATGTAAATGGGCTGGATGGGTTGGAGTTTGTAAAATGTGTGCAGGATAGGTTTTTGCAGCAATACATAGAAGTACCTACTAGAGAAGGGGCGGTGCTGGACCTCCTGTTAGGAAATGAGACGGGTCAGTAGGCAGAGGTATGCGTTGGGGAACAGTTCGGGACCAGTGATCACAATACCATTAGTTTCAATATAATTATGGAGAGGGTCAGAACTGGACCTAGGGTTGAGATTTTTGTTTGGAGAAAGGCTAACTTTGAGGAGATGCGAAAGGATTTAAAAGGAGTAAATTGGGACATTTTGTTTTATGGGAAAGATGTGGAAGAGAAATGGAGTACATTTAAAGGTGAAATTTTAAGAGTACAGAATATTTATGTCCCTGTTCGGTTGAAAGGAAATAGTAAAAATTGGAAAGAGCCATGGTTTTCAAGGGAAATTGGACACTTGGTTCGGAAAAAGAGGGAGATCTACAATAATTATAGGCAGCATGGAGTAAATGAGGTGCTTGAGGAGTATAAAGAATGTAAAAAGAATCTTAAGAAAGAAATTAGAAAAGCTAAAAGAAGATATGAGGTTGCTTTGGCAAGTAAGGTGAAAGTAAATCCAAATGGTTTCTACAGCTATATTAATAGCAAAAGGATAACGAGGGATAAAACTGGTCCATTAGAGAGTCAGAGTGGACAGCTATCTGCAGAGCCAAAAGAGATGGGGGAGATATTGAACAATTTCTTTTCTTCGGTATTCACCATGGAGAAGGATATTGAATTATGTGAGGTAAGGGAAACAAGTAGAGTAGCTATGGAAACTATGAGATTCAAAGAAGAGGAAGTACTGACACTTTTGAGAAATATAAAAGTGGATAAGGCTCCAGGTCCGGACAGGATATTCCCTAGGACATTGAGGGAAGTTAGTGTAGAAATAGCAGGGGCTATGACAGAAATATTTCAAATGTCATTAGAAACGGGAATAGTACCGGAGGATTGGCGTACTGCGCATATTGTTCCATTGTTTAAAAAGGGGTCTAAAAGTAAACCTAGCAATTATAGACCTGTTAGTTTGACGTCAGTGGTGGGCAAATTAATGGAAAGGATACTTAGAGATATATATATAAACATCTGGATAAACAGGGTCTGATTAGGAACAGTCAACATGGATTTGTGCCTGGAAGGTCATGTTTGACTAATCTTCTTGAATTTTTTGAAGAGGTTACTCGGGAAATTGATGAGGGTAAAGCAGTGGATGTTGTATATATGGACTTCAGTAAGGCCTTTGACAAGGTTCCTCATGGAAGGTTGGTTAAGAAGGTTCAATGGTTGGGTATTAATGGTGGAGTAGCAAGATGGATTCAACAGTGGCTGAATGGGAGATGCCAGAGAGTAATGGTGGATGGTTGTTTGTCAGGTTGTAGGCCAGTGACTAGTGGGGTGCCACAGGGATCTGTGTTGGGTCCACTGTTGTTTGTCATGCACATCAATGATCTGGATGATGGTGTGGTAAATTGGATTAGTAAGTATGCAGGTGATACTAAGATAGGTGGGGTTGTGGATAATGAAGTAGATTTTCAAAGTCTACAGAGAGATTTATGCCAGTTGGAAGAGTGGCCTGAAAGATGGCAGATGGAGTTTAATGCTGATAAGTGTGAGGTGCTACATCTTGGCAGGACAAATCAAAATAGGACGTACATGGTAAATGGTAGGGAATTGAAGAATGCAGGTGAACAGAGGGATCTGGGAATAACTGCACAGTTCCCTGAAAGTGGAATCTCATGTAGATAGGGTGGTAAAGAAAGCTTTTGGTGTGCTGGCCTTTATAAATCAGAGCATTGAGTATAGAAGTTGGGATGTAATGTTAAAATTGTACAAGGCATTGGTGAGGCCAATTCTGGAGTATGGGGTACAATTTTGGTTGCCTAATTATAGGAAGGATGTCAACAAAATAGAGAGAGTACAGAGGAGATTTACTAGAATGTTGCCTGGGTTTCAGCAACTAAGTTACAGAGAAAGGTTGAACAAGTTAGGGCTTTATTCTTTGGAGCGCAGAAGGTTAAGGGGGGACTTGATAGAGGTCTTTAAAATGATGAGAGGGATAGACAGAGTTGATGTGGATAAGCTTTTCCCACTGAGAGTAGGGAAGATTCAAACAAGGGGACATGACTTGAGAATTAAGGGACAGAAGTTTAGGGGTAACATGAGGGGGAACTTCTTTACTCAGAGAGTGGTGGCTGTGTGGAATGAGCTTCCAGTGAAGGTGGTGGAGGCAGGTTCGTTTTTATCATTTAAAAATAAATTGGATAGTTATATGGACGGGAAAGGAATGGAGGGTTATGGTCTGAGCGCAGGTATATGGGACTAGGGGAGAATACGTGTTCGGCACGGACTAGAAGGGTCGAGATGGCCTGTTTCCGTGCTGTAATTGTTATATGGTTATATTATATATTGTTGTTCACCTTTTATTTCACAGGAACAGTCACACGACCTTCAGTCAAAGATCACATCCCAGTTTGCTGAACTGCACCAGATTCTCACTGAGAAAGAGCAGCGCACACTGGCAGATATCCGGGAGGAAGAGAAGAAGATTCTGAATACAATGGAGAAAAATCTTGGAAAGATTCAAGAGAATTTAAATTCCATTCAAGAGGAACTCTTAAAGTTGCAGCAACAGATGGATCAAAATAACAGTGTGGTGTTTCTGAAGGTGAGGGGTTACACTACAGTTTGGTGAAGTGAAAGTGTACAGTCACAAAATGGTGGGTGACATTCCAGAAATAAATGCTGCATTTACCAGTAATTCGGAACTGAGTAAATGTTCCCTCTGTTCCAGCTGTTGTTGTTCAGAAACTAATTGGCCTCCCGCTGAATCTATGGGATCTTATGACTGTCTGGCCGGAATGTAGAGAGGTGTTTGTATTATGTGGAGTTTAGAACAACGACAGGTGATCCTATATCTGATCCCAAGGACCACGAATTGACAGACGGCAGTGAATATCTGGGAGTCTCCAACCAAGAGAATCTGAGACGTTTTACATGTTAGACATATTTTTAAACCAGAGGAGGATACATTTAAAAGAAATTTGGGGAATTGTAATTGACGGGAATGAGGCAAAGAGGAGGACGGTTCATCTCAGTCAATTGAGATTTGTGTTTTATTTCTTTCAGGAGGAAGCAGGTCGCAAGCGAAGGTAGGGCATTGTCTTGACGGAAACAGTGTAAGTGTTTTGTGGAACAGCTTAAAACATTTCTAATGCTCAGTTTATAACCAGCTGTTCAATATTTCCAGGATTCGTGATGAAGCCAAACCACTGTCGGTGGTAGATGAAGCCTTGCCGATTGAAAAGTTTCATTGCCCTGTTTCGTTCAACACGGCATTCAAAGAAACATCTGATGACTTCAAGCAAGGTAAAGCTTGTACCTTTTCCATTATTCTTGTTTCTGATATCTTTAAGCAATACCTAGATGCAAACATTAATGGTCTTTTGGACTGAAGGGAAATTGGAGATACCACTAAACCCATCAGCTGGGAAGCATCACAGAGTCAGACGTTCATACTCTACTGCTTTGGGTGAAATACTGTGGCTATTCACCCTATCTGTGCAACTTATATAGATCTTATACACACTATAAAAACACCCGGACGGGCTCCAAAGACAAATGTCCCTGCCTGTCCAACGTCTCCTAATAATCCAGCCCTTCAGACCTGATGAAATTATCGTAAATCCTTTTGCACCCTCTCTAATTTGCTAACAACCTTATTGTGTCAAACGCTGTATTTAATATCCTGACCTATGAAAGCATGAGTGACAAACACAATCTTCACCACCCTGCCTGTCACTGCTGCATCTTCCATGGCACTATGTACCTGCAGCACGAGATCTCTCAGTTCTATAAAATTCCCCGTTTACTGTGTATGTCCTGTCCTGGTTTGTCTCAGCAAAGTCCATCACCTCACCTTCACATGAATAAATCCCACCTGCCGTTCCTGAGCCCATTGGCCCAGTTCACAGGGATCCTATTTACTCTCAGATAACCTTCTTCACTCTCCACAATGTCACCAATTTTAGTTCCATCTGCAAACTGACTAACCGTGCAACCTACATACACACCCAATCATGTATATAAATAAGGAACAACAGTGGACTCTGTCTCCAGTCTGAAAAACAACCCTCTAACAACATCCTCTGCGACCTTCAGGTAAATGTTGTATTCCATCGGCTAGTTCACCCCGGATTCCGTGAAATCCAACCTTCCAGAGCGACCTCTCATGCCGTGTGTGGAAGTTGCATCTCTCAGAGGGCAGTGAATATCTGGAATGTTGTGTCCAAGGTGGTGGTAAAAGGCTGAGTTATTGGATATGTGCAACTTGGCTACAAATAATTAATTGATTGATCTAAAAATTAAGATTATGGGGAAAATCACTCAGAAGAGGAATTGGTGGCAGCGTAGATCAGCCATGATCACATTGAATGGAGGGGCAAGCCTGAGGAGCGGATCCTAATCCTGCTCCTGTTTTCTTGTGTTCGTATGCTCCTGTGGACCGATAAATAGACAGACTTGACACAGAGGAAACGCAGCAAAGATTAAAAATACTTGTTCCTGGGACAATGAGTTTGCTGTGCGGGGTGAGATTGAGTAGACTAGGCCTGTGTACTCGAGTGTTCGGGTGTATAGGAGGAGATCTCAGTGAAACACAAAGTTCTGACAGGGCTCAGTGGGCTGGATGCGGGGAGGATGTTTCCCCTGTCTGAGGGGTCTGGAGAACGGGCCCCCTCTCAGAATGTGGGCTGCACCATGTAGGACAGAGTTAAGGAGACATTACTGCATGCAGAGACTGGGGAACCTTTGGAATTCCCTGCACAGGTGGCTGTAGTGACTCAGTTATTCAGTGCTCTTGGAGCTGAGAGCCATGGTTGTACATTACAGAGTCAGACCCTTTGGCCCATCATGTCCATGTCCACCTATTTCCCAGCTTTACTAATCGATTTGCCCACAATACATTGGTATTCTTCTGCACCTCACCTAGATATGTGCCTCAAATATAATGATTAGATCTCACCAGCGCCTCCTCTGTAGCATGTTCCAGATATCACCCACTCTCAGTGTAAAGAAAACTTACTACTCAGATCCACTTTAAAATTCCTTGCTCTCAAGATAAACCTGCACTCTTGATTTGATATCCCTGCTGCAGCACCGATCTCTGCTGCACTCCACCAGTCACAGACCTCCAAGCAGAAAACTCATCCTTCTACCGCTACCTTCTACCTCCAACCACCAAGCCAATTGTGGATCCATTTCACCAGCTCGCCTTGGATCCCACCTGCCTTCACTTTCTGGACCAGCCTTACATGCGCAACATTGTCAAGTCCCTCAGTGCAGTTCATATATTGGTTCACAATGAGATCAGTGTGTGTAGTGTATTTTGGGTACTTGGAACTGACTCAAAAGAACTCTCAGATACAGGAGTAAACTAGCAAGCTTCTTTATTCCAGGACGCCACCACGAGTCTCCTCCAGCGCATGCGTCCCCTCGCACAAGACATAACATATGCTAATGACATTATATACATTACACTGCTCCCCCTTTTACTTGGAGGCAGGTAACACCATATACATTATATACATTACAGTGTGTTCTTAGCTGTACACATCCATCAAATCCACCCGTGAATCCCCTCTCTTTCAGCGACCCTACAACCACAAGTCTTCACCCATTCTGTCCAACACCCGATCATTCAACCTCTGCTTCCTTCCATGGTCCAAGCCACCCCTTCCTCCCCCTAACCCTCCGCTCAAAGAAACAGGGGCAGGTCATCTGGCCCCTCATGTCTCCCCCCATTCATTATGATCATGGTGACTCCACCCCACACCTCTACCTCCTCTTTAACAACATAATTCCTGGGATGTCAGGACTTTCATATGAAGAAAGACTGGATAGACTCGGCTTGTACACGCTAGAATTTAGAAGATTGAGGGGGGATCTTATAGAAACTTACAAAATTCTTAAAGGGTTGGACAGGCTAGATGCAGGAAGATTGTTCCCGATGTTGGGGAAGTCCAGAACAAGGGGTCACAGTTTAAGGATAAGGGGGAAATCTTTTAGGACCGAGATGAGGAAAACTTTTTTCACACAGAGAGTGGTGAATCTCTGGAATTCTCTCCCGCAGAAGGTAGTTGAGGCCAGTTCATTGGCTATATTTAAGAGGGAGTTAGATGTGGCCCTTGTGGCTAAAGGGATCAGGGGGTATGGAGAGAAGGCAGGGATGGGATACTGAGTTGGATGATCAGCCATGATCATATTGAATGGCGGTGCAGGCTCGAATGGCCGAATGGCCTACTCCTGCACCTATTTTCTATGTTTCTAACCTCAAACTACCACTCACCTCAATATCCTCTTGCTCCGATCTGCCTCCATATCTGAATAGCCCACTTCATTTCTCCATCCCCACTGCAATCTCGCAATCCTCCTCACTCTCCGCACTCGTCCTCCCCGTCCACCCTCCCCCACCTCACGAAATTCCCCTCTCCATCCCTGGATAAACACTCCGGGAAAGATGTCTGTTGTCCACCGGATGTGGTTGGGGTGAAACCCCGGGCAAGGGTCCAGTTGTCCGCCCGCCTGTGCCCGAGTCTCCCCCCGACCCCCGGGGACTCTCTGATTCTCTGCTTCTCCCCCCAGTCTCCGTCACCCTGGATGTGGAAACAGCGCATGCGCGGCTCGAGGTGTCTGAGGATCGGAAGAGGGTGAGACGGACCGGGACCTGGAGGTGTCTCCCTGACACCGGGAAGAGGTTTACAGTCAGTCCGTGTGTGCTGGGATCGGAGGGATTCACATCGGGGAGACATTACTGGGAGGTGGAGGTGGCGGGGAGTCGGCGCTGGAGTCTGGGAGTCGCCGCAGAGTCTGTGGAGAGGAAGGGACCGGTCACACTGACCCCGGAGACTGGAGTCTGGAGCATCGAGCGGTGTTATGACGCGTTTGATGCAGTCACCTCCCCTCCATCCCCTCTCCCCGCCCGTCCCATCCCCGGGAGGGTGGGAGTTTATCTCAGTTACGAGTCCGGGACAGTTTCATTTTACGACGCGGACACCAAGTCCCATCTCCACACCTTCACTGGGAATAAATTCACGGAGAAACTTTATCCTTTCTTCGGGACTTGGGATGAAAACTGGCTGAGAATCTGCTCCGGTTCCGCTCCGGGTGTGTAAAAAAAATGTAAATGTGGGAAGAGTGAAATAAACAGCAACTGAAATCAGAGCTGTCTGTCTGTCTGTCGATCAGTCAATTTTAACGCGTTAACCGCGTCCGGCAACGGAACAGAAATTACTTTAGTGAAAATATAAAGATTGAAACAATCTCCCTTCCCGCGGGTTCAGCAGCAGCCGCGGGTGGGCGGCGGGTCCTGAGCTCCGGGCTCCCCCGGGTCCCAAACTCCCCCCGAGTAACAACGTGACACAAGCGGTGTTGGTGCGGAATTCAACAGCGGCGTAAAGGCGTGTTTGGGGATAGGTGGAGATAGAAGGGCAGAATAACATCGGAAGTGGTCAAGATCTTACTTTTGATATAGATATAAATTAAAATGTATTTACAAATAAAATCCGACATAATATTTATAGCGGGTAGATGGATAGAGGTGTTTTAGAAATTGGTATATATGAAACATAGAAACATAGAAATTAGGTGCAGGAGTAGAGGCCATTCGGCCCTTCGAGCCTGCACCGCCATTCAATATGATCATGGCTGATCATCCAACTCAGTATCCCATCCCTGCCTTCTCTCCATACCCCCTGATCCCTTTAGCCACAAGGGCCACATCTAACTCCCTCTTAAATATAGCCAATGAACTGGCCTCAACTACTTTCTGTGGCAGAGAATTCCAGAGATTCACCACTCTCTGTGTGAAAAATGTTTTCCTCATCTCGGTCCTAAAAGATTTCCCCCCTTATCCTTAAACTGTGACCCCTTGTTCTGGACTTCCCCAACATCGGGAACAATCTTCCTGCATCTAGCCTGTCCAACCCCTTAAGAATTTTGTAAGTTTCTATAAGATCCCCCCTCAATCTTCCAAATTCTAGCGAGTACAAACCAAGTCTATCCAGTCTTTCTTCATATGAAAGTCCTGACATCCCAGGAATCAGTCTGGTGAACCTTCTTTGTACTCCCTCTATGGCAATAATGTCCTTCCTCAGATTGGGAGACCAAAACTGTACGCAATACTCCAGTTGTGGTCTCACCAAGACCCTGTACAACTGCAGTAGAACCTCCCTGCTCCTATACTCAAATCCTTTTGCAATGAATGCTAACATACCATTCGCCTTCTTCACTGCCTGCTGCACCTGCATGCCTACTTTTAATGACTGGTGTACCATGACACCCAGGTCTCGTTGCATCTCCCCCTTTCCTAATCGGCCACCATTCAGATAATAGTCTACTTTCCTGTTTTTGCCACCAAAGTGGATAACCTCACATTTATCCACATTATACTGCATCTGCCATGCATTTGCCCACTCACCCAGCCTATCCAAGTCACCTTGCAGCCTCCTAGCATCCTCCACACAGCTAACACTGTCCCCCAGCTTTATGTCATCTGCAAATTTGGAGATGTTGCATTCAATTCCCTCGTCCAAATCATTAATATATATCGTAAATAGCTGGGGTCCCAGAACTGAGCCTTGCGGTACCCCACTAGTCACTGCCTGCCATTGTGAAAAGGACCCGTTTACTCCTACTCTTTGCTTCCTGTCTGCCAGCCAGTTCTCTATCCACATCAATACTGAACCCCCAATACCGTGTGCTTTAAGTTTGTATACTAATCTCTTATGTGGGACCTTGTCAAAAGCCTTCTGAAAGTCCAGATATAACACATCCACTGGTTCTCCCTTATCCACTCTACTAGTTACATCCTCGAAAAATTCTATAAGATTCGTCAGACATAATTTACCTTTCATAAATCCATGCTGACTTTGTCCAATGATTTCACCACTTTCCAAATGTGCTGCTATCCCATCTTTAATAACTGATTCTAGCAGTTTCCCCACTACCGACGTTAGACTAACTGGTCTGTAATTCCCCGTTTTCTCTCTCCCTCCCTTTTTAAAAAATGGGGTTACATTAGCTACCCTCCAATCCTCAGGAACTACTCCAGAATCTAAAGAGTTTTGAAATATTATCATTAATGCATCTACTATTTCTGGGGGCTACTTCCTTAAGTACTCTGGGATGCAGCCTACCTGGCCCTGGGGATTTATCGGCCTTTAATCCATTCAATTTACCTAACACCACTTCCCGGCTAACCTGGATTTCACTCAGTTCCTCCATCTCATTTGACCCCCGGTCCCCTGCCATTTCCGGCAGATTATTTATGTCTTTTAATATTATTTATGTCTTTTAATATTATTTAGTATTATATGAGGGAGATTGAATTGAGTTACGCGAAGTGCGTGTAGGATGGTGTTAGTGTGCGGAGATTGTTGGTCGGCGTAGACTTGGTGGACCGAGGGGCTCGTTTCCACTCTGTGTCGTCAAATTAAACAAATTGCGAGCAATTTCGCAAAGTGCAATGTGAGTAACTCAGCTGGTTTCCCCCAAGAATGATACCCAAAGCGTTGAGTTACTCCAACACTTTGTATCCACAAGTACATCCACTTCCTCCCGAATGAGGAACTTCAAACAGGCTGCCACCTGACGTCACCTCATCCGTCACTCAATTCTCCAACACATTGCACAACACCGTATCATGCAAACTATTCTGAGAATCATTTCACCCCATAATTTGCTGGAGTTACTATAGAAAACATAGAAAAACATAGACAATAGGTGCAGGAGTAGGCCATTCGGCCTTCAAGCCTGCACCGCCATTCAATATGATCATGGCTGATCATCCAACTCAGTATCCCATCCCTGCCTTCTCTCCTTACCCCCTGATCCCTTTAGCCACAAGGGCCACATCTAACTCCCTCTTAAATATAACCAATGAACTGGCCTCAACTATCTTCTGTGGCAGAGAAATCCACAGATTCACCACTCTCTGTGTAAAAAATGATTTTCTCATCTCGGTCCTAAAAGACTTCCCTCTTATACTTAAACTGTGACCCCTAGTTCTGGACTTCCCCAACATCGGGAATAATCTTCCTGCATCTAGCCTGCCCAACCCCTTAAGAATTTTGTAAGTTTCTATAAGATCCACCCTCAATCTTCTAAATTCTAGCGTGTACAAGCCGAGTCTATCCTGTCTTTCTTCATATGAAAGTCCTGCCATCCCAGGAATCAGTCTGGTGAACCTTCTCTGTACTCCGTCTATGGCAAGAATGTCTTTCCTCAGATTAGGAGACCAAAACTGTACGCACTCATTTGTTTTTTGTATCAAAATTCAAAATTTTTGGACTGAAATTTTTGAAATCTTCACAAAATTATTTAAAATAAAATTGATACCAAAAGCAGAATTGATTATTTTTGGAACAATGGAAAGCAGCCCTGAACTAACTGTGTTTCAAAAGAATCTATTTAATTACGGGTTAATAACGGGAAAAAGACTTATACTTAAATTCTGTAAAAACGCCCCTATACCAACAATAAATATGTGGCTTTCAAATATGTTCGAAACATTACACCTGGAAGATATGAGATTCCTTCTTGCAGGCAAATCAGACCACTTCCAAATGACATGGTCTGCATTTATCGACGTACTACAAGTATAAGGTGCAACAGTACTCTGAAAAGAAATGGTTTCAGGCTCTGGTAAGGGGGGGGATGAAAAATACGAAGGTGGTATATCTCTGCGTAAGAAACTTACAGCTCTGCGTTTAACACAATCATTCCGCAGCAGCTGGTGGAGAAGTTGGAGCTATTGGGGGTTGATGCTGGCACATGTAACTGGGTCCTGAACTTTCTATCACAACGGCAGCAGACAGTCAGGGTGGGCAGTAGGACATCAAAAACCATAGCCGTGAGCACTGGCTCGCCCCAAGGCTGTGTCCTAAGCCCCCTGCTGTTTAGTCTGCTTACACACGACTGTACTGCTAGACTCAATAACAACTTCATCAACAAGTTCGCTGATGACACAACAGTGGTGGGTCTCATCAGTGACAATGATGAGTCGGCGTACAGGATGGGGGTGGAGCTGCTCACAGGATGGTGCAAATCCCACAACCTCATTCTCAACGTGGGAAAAACTAAGGAGATGGTGGTTGACTTCAGGAGGGCGGGAAAACAACACCATACACCTCTGCACATCGATGGAGCTGATGTGGAAAGGGTCAGCAGCGTGAAGTTCCTAGGACTCCACCTGTCAGATGACCTGATGTCCACAACCAACACCACAGCACTGGTCAAGAGAGCCCAGCAGCGACTACACCCTCTCCGAAGACTACGTAAAGCAGGTCGCCCCACTACACACCTGCGAACTTTTTATAGGGGGACAATTGAGAGCACATTAACCAACGGCATCATTTCCTGGTTCGGGAGCTGCAAGGCGTACGAACGGCACCAACTTGACAGGATTGTGCAGACCGCCAGCAGGATTATTGGTGCTCCACTCCCTTTCTTGCTGGACATATACAGGAAGAGATGTATCAACAGAGCCATCTCCATCATCAAAGACCCCTACCACCCATCGCATCACATATTCTCCATCCTGCCATCTGGGAAGAGGTACAGGAGCATTAGCTGCAAAACCAGCAGGATGCTCCTCAGCTTCTTCCCGCAGGCTATAAGTCTGATAAACGGACTTAGCCCCCTGCCAAAGTATCGCGCACCAACCATCAACCTGGACACACTGCAGCAGCTGTCGATCGGAACGCCTGTTGATGTTTAGTAGAGAGTAGAGTGTTTAATTTAATTTGTTCATGATATGTTTTTTATTTCTAGTTATTTGTTGTTATTTTTATTGCACACTGAATGGACACTGGTTGAGCAACGTTTTTTTGTTTCCTCTGGGTATGTGAGTACTCAGGAAAATGACAATAAAGATATACTGATACTGATATCCCTTTCTGCCCTGTCTTCTTAATAGAATAGAGCTTTTGTTTCATTTTCTCTTTTTTCTTTTCTACGGCCTATTTTTTAACTTTTTTCTCTAACTCTTCGCGTAATGGGTCTTTTTTCTTGATCACATTTTCACACAATCACGACTTTCTCACTTTCTTTGCTTTTTTCTCTTTTGAAAGCTTAAAAAATGAAGTGGTACAAGAAATGTAATAAGTTATATTTGGCTTGTATTAATGTAATGTACTTTACTTCTTTTTTTTTTTTTTTTGAAAATATTTTTTATTGGAGATAGGTACATAACCTAATTACATCATTACATCATTACATAGTCTTACATTTTTAAATTGATAATATTGTCAATTATTATTACATTGTCTCCAATACTTTTTGCCTTTTTTTTTTTAAACTAGATAGAACTAAAGAGATAGATGAAGTAAAGAAAGAAAAGAAAGAGAAGAAAAACAAACACAAAACACAAAAAAAAATAGTTAAAGAAGAATGGAAAAATTTATTAAAATAAAAAAGACTTCATTCGAGATATATTCGTACATTTCAGAGTATAGTATTTCATCCATTCTTTAGCCCGAGTGCTAGTCAGGTTCCTGTGCTGAACCATTCTGACCCTTTAAGTAATCAATAAAAGGAGACCATGTTCCAACGAATAATTCCTGTTTGTCCAACAGGGAAAATCTGATTCTTTCCACGTTTAAGGTCTCCGTCATTTCTATAATCCACATTTTGATTGTGGGGGCCGTAGGGCCTTTCCAAAATTTTAGAATTAATTTTTTCCTGTTATTAAACTATAATCAATAAAGTTTCTTTGTGTTGCTCTAAGTGTTTGATTTAATTCTAATATTCCGAGTATTATTAATTTTGGATCTGGGTCCAATTGTGTGCTGGTTACTTTAGATATTATACTAAAAATATTTACCCAGAATATTTTAATTTTTATACAGTTTGCAAACATATGAGATAATGTAGCTTCTAAATGTTGACATTTATCACATATAGGTGAGATATGTTGAAAAATTTTATGTAATTTTGTTTTTGAATAATGTAACCTATGTATTACTTTAAATTGTATTAGAGAATGTCTAGCGTTTAGTGAACACTGATGTATGTGTTGCAAACTTTCTTCCCAAGTATCTTTCGTTATTACTTGATTTAATTCTTTTTCCCATGTTTGTCTGTGTAAGTCCGTCGAAGGAATGTCACTGTCTAATAAGATATTATATATATAAGATATTAATTTTTCTGTATTAGGATGTTTGTTCCAACATTCATCAAGAATTTCTGAATTTCTAATTCGAACATTTTGGGAGTTCGATTTTACATAATCTCTAAGTTGAAGATATCTGAAATAATCATTTCCTCGAAGTCCATAAGTCTGTTGCAATTCCTGAAATGTCAGAAAAGTGCCTTCCTTGTAAAGTTGTCCCATATTTTTAATTCCATAATTCTTCCATTGTGTAAAACCCCTGTCCAACCATGAAGGCTTAAACAAAGGATTATTCACAATTGGAAGAAAAAGTGATAAATTATCTAATTTTAATGTCTTTTTTAATTGTTTCCAAATTCGTATAGCACTAAATATTATAGGGTTTTCCCTATAAATTTTTTTGTTTAATTTAGACGTAGCAAATAATATCGAACCGATATCAAAAGGTAAACAATCTTCCTTTTCCATTTTTAACCAGTCTGGTTGATGATCTATTTCTTCCAACCAGAAATTCATATTTTTAATGTTAACTGCCCAGAAATAAAACAAAAAATTGGGTAAAACCAAGCCTCCATTTATTTTTGATTTACACAAGTGTCTTTTGTTTATCCTATGATTCTTATAATCCCAGATAAAATCATTAACAATAGAGTCCAATTTAAAAAAAAAAATTTTTGCCAGATATATCGGAATTGTCTGAAAAAGATATAATATTTGCGGTAAAAAAATCATTTTTATGGCATTGATTTTGCCTACCATTGAGATAGGAAGTGTTTTCCAGTATTGAATATTCTTATGTAGTTTGTTCAGTAATGGGGGGAAATTTGCTTTAAATAATTATGTATATATCTTAGTTACATAAATACCTAGATATTTAAATTTTTCATTTACTATTTTAAATGGAAATTGTTGTATTATCTGTTTGTTATGTTCCCTTATTGGCATAATTTCACTTTTATTCCAATTTATTCTGTATCCTGAAAGTGAACCAAATTGGGTTATTAGCTTTAATAAGTTTGGAATACTAATTTCTGGTTTTGTAATGTAAATTAATACATCATCTGCGTATAGAGAAATTTTATTCACTGTGTCCTTTGTGTTATACCCATGTATTTCCGGATGCCCCCTAACTCTTTCTGCCAGTGGCTCAATAGCAAGCGCAAATAATAATGGAGATAATGGGCATCCTTGTCTACAACCTCTAGATAGGCTAAATTTAGGTGACAACCTTTGGTTTGTAAATATTCTAGCCGTGGGATTTGTATATAACAGTTTTATCCATGTACAGAATTTCTCCCCTAGCTGCATATTTTCCATCACCGAAAATAAATAAGGCCATTCGACCTGATCAAATGCTTTTTCAGCGTCAAGTGAAATTATTGCTAGATCTTCATTAATAATTCTCTTGGAATATATAATATTAAATAATCTTCTTAGATTATAATATGAGTATCGTTTCTGAATAAAGCCTGTTTGGTCAGGGTGTATTAATTTATTCATCACTGTACTTAATCTATACGCTAGTATTTTAGTTAAAATTTTCTGATCTGTATTTAAAAGTGCAATTGCTCTGTATGATCCCGGGTCTTCCAGATCTTTATCAGCTTTAGGAATAAGTGTTATTATTGATTCATTTAAAGTGTCTGGAAGTTTCTGTTGAGTATATATATACTCATACAGTCTTTGTAAACGTGGGCTAAGCAAATCATAAAAGTAATGTACTTTACTTCTAAAAAATAAAAATAAAATAAAATAAAATAAAAATAATAATTTTACTGGAGCCAAAATAAAACATCTTTATAAAGCATCTTTAGGGTGGCATTGTGACGTAGTGCGAAAAGAGTGAAGACATACACCACCAGATTCAGGGACAGTTTCTTCCCAGCTGTTATCAGGCAACTGAATCATCCTACCACAACCAGAGAGCAGTCCTGAACTACCATCTACCTCTTTGATGACCCTTGATCGAACATTGCTGGCTATATACTGACAGTAAACTAATCTAACTAAACTGGCGTTAGATCACCTGCCTTACGGCGCCAGAGACCCGGGTTCATTCCTGATTACGGGTGCTTGTCTGTGCGAGGTTTGTACATTCCTACATGGGTTTTCTCCGACATCTTCGGTTTCCTCCAACACTCCAGAGACGTACAGTTCTGTGGGTTAATTGGCTTGGTATAAATGTAAATTGTCCATAGTGTGTGTAGGATAGTGTTGATGTGCGGGGAACGCTGGTCGGTACGGGCTCAGTGGGCCGAATGGCCTGTTTCCGCGCTGTTTCTCTAAACCAAATTAAACAAATTACAAATCCAGGGCCAGACATGGCACAACAAACGTGAATAAAAGCATTACACCAAAATTAATTAAATAGACTACACTTTTTTTACACAATAATGAAATTTCAAATATAGTACCAGGAATTTTCATTATCAATCCCTTACAACAATGTCAAATTAATACACTAGATGGCAGTAAAATGTCATTCATTTTTAAATTACAGTAAAAAAATCCAGTTTACAACCCCGCGGTATGAATATTGATTCCTCTATATTGCACCGTAACCCCTGCATCCCCTCTCTCTCTGTCCCTTCCCCACACAAATACTTTTACCAGCTTCAAAGCCGTCTTGTTGAGTCTCATTGTCTGTAACTCATTCGCATCCAGCCCGCAGCTAACATGGACATTTCTTCCCAATAACCCTTTCTGGCTTAAGCCCTCCCTTCACCACCTCCAGTTTAAATTCCATTTGGAATATTTTGGAGGACCAAGAAACCAAGAACCAAGAACCAAGAACATAGAAATTAGGTGCAGGAGTAGGCGATTCAGCCCTTCGAGCCAGCACCGCCATTCAATATGATCATGGCTGATCATCTAAAATCTGTACCCCGTTCCTGCTTTCTTCCCATATCCCTTGATTCCATTAGCCCGAAAAGCTAGGTAGACACAACATGCTGCAGGAGCTCAGCGGGATAGGCAGCACCTCTGGAGAGGCATTCCTTCTCTCCAGGGATGCTGCCTGTGCCACTGAGTTACTCCAGCATGTTGTGTCTACTTTCAATTTAAACCAGCATCTGCAGTTCTTTCCTAGCCGCAAGAGCTATATTTAACTCTCTCTTGAATATATATGCAGTGAATTGGCCTCCACTGCCTTTTGTGGCAGAGAATTCCACAGATTCACAACTCTCTGGGTAAAAAAGTTTTTCCTCATCTCAGTTCTAAATGGAGTACCACTAGTCTCACACTGTGACACCTGTCGCTGGACTCCCCCAACATCGGGAACATATTTCCACCATCTAGCCTTTTTCCCTTTATCATTGGTATTTTTTTGCATATCTTTCATTCATTTGTTTTATATCTCCCTCTATCACCATCTATATCTCTCGTTTCCCTTTCATAGAAACATAGAAAATAGTTGCATGAGTAGGCCATTCGGCCCTTTGAGCCTGCACTGCCATTCGATATGATCATGGCTGATCATCCAACTCAGTATCCCATCCCTGCCTTTTCTCCATACCCCCGATCCCTTTAGCCACAAGGGCCACATCTAACTCCCTCCTAAATATAGCCAATGATCTGGCCTCAACTACCTTCTGTGGCAGAGAATTCCACAGATTCACCACTCTATGTAAAAAATGATCTTCTCATCTCGGTCCTAAAAGACTTCCCTCTTATCCTTAAACTGTGACCCATAGTTCTGGACCTCCCCAACATCGGGAACAATCTTCCTGCATCTAGCCTGTCCAACCCCTTAAGAATTTTGTAAGTTTCTATAAGATCCCCCCTCAATCTTCTGAATTCTAGCATGTACAAGCCAAGTCTATCCAGTCTTTCTTCATATGAAAGTCCTGCCATCCCAGGAATCAGTCTGGTGAACCTTCTCTGTACTCCCTCTATTCCCCTGACTCTCAGTGTGAAGAAGGGTCTCGACCCAAAACGTCACCTATTCCTTTTCTCCAGAGAAGCTGTCTGACCCGCGGAGTTTCTCCAGATTTATGTACTCAAATATCTTCATTGTGTGAAGTTTTTTTAATAACATCGAACATTGTTCTTAAGTCCAGCTGAATGCTTTTATTTTAAAGCAGTTTGGATAACAGTGGTGCCTTTGGGTTTAACAAACCCACTCCCCCTATGATGTGACACACACCTCAGGAAAATCCAAGTGCGATAAATCCAAAGTAACAGGCAGTTATTTGGGATATGAAGCTGGATCTAACCCCTTAAGGGCCTGTCCCACCTGGGCATCATTTCTGCATCACGCAGGTGGCGTGCGAGGATGTTGAGAATCCCAAAATCCCGGTGCGCCGTGCGCTACCACACGTCACTGCCTACGCCACCACGTCTCACCATGCGCTTTGCGCGCGTCGGGCGTCGTGACGCACAAACGATGTCGCGTAAATGACACACAAATGACGCCCAAGTGGGACTGGCCCTTTAATTATCAAAAGTCTCACGCTGCCTCGGCAAGGCCAGCAGTATAATCAAGGACGTGTCGCACCCTGGCCACTCCCTCTTCTCCCCTCTCCCATCAGGCTAAAGATCTAGGTGTGAAAACGCACACCTCCAGATTCAGGGACAGTTTCTTCCCAGCTGTTATCAGGCAACTGAATCATCCTACCACAACCAGGATGTGGTGCCGTCCTGAACTACTATCTACCTCATTGGTGACCCTTGGACTATCCTCGATCGGACTTTGCTGGCTTTACTTTGCACTAAACACGATTCCCTTATCATGTATCTGTAAACGGCTCGATTGTAATCTTGTATTGTCTTTCCGCCGACTGGATAGCACGCAACATAATAGCTTTTCCCGGCACCTCGGTACACGTGACAATTAATGAAACAAAACCAAAAAGCCATTCCGTCAGTTCCATGAGACGTTCCCTCTGTGAAGATTGCTTTGTGATGGGAGGAGGGCAGTAGGTTCTGAAGATGACAGTCAACTCTTCCTGCTGTTGATCACTTGCAGGACTGGGCCTTCAGGTACCAATGTGGGAAGTGTGGACGGTCGGGCAGGTAATATTCACCTGGACTCGTTGCGGTGAGCTACACAAAGCGCTGGTGGTGGAATAGCCCATCCAGAGTGGCCAAGGGTGGAGGAAGCTCTCGCACTTCAGTCCCAACTCCTGTCTCTCAGGGACCGGCAATCGCTCATCCAGGTGGGCCACTGGCGTGAGGTAGACCTGCAGAGCAACAATGGAGAGGAGAAACAGCAGAAGCCTCTTCACCACATCCTTCTCAGCTGGGATGGTCTTCCGGGGCTGTGGATCCAAATAGGGAGAGAGTCAATGAAAGGATCTAGGGAATAGTCTCACTCGCTAGAATTTAGAAGATTGAGGGGGGATCTTATAGAAACTTACAAAATTCTAGAAGTGTTTCGGCCCGAAACGTTGCCTATTTCCTTCGCTCCATAGATGCTGCTGCACCCGGTGAGTTTCTCCAGCTTTTTTGTGTACCTTCGATTTTCCAGCATCTGCAGTTCCTTCTTGAACAAATTCTTAAGGGGTTGGACAGGCTAGATGCAGGAAGATTGTTCCCGATGTTGGGGAAGTCCAGAACAAGGGGTCACAGTTTAAGGATAAGGGGGAAATCGTTTAGGACTGAGATGAGAAAAACATTTTTCACACAGAGTGGTAAATCTCTGGAATTCTCTGCTACAGAAGGTAGTTGAGGCCAGTTCATTGGCTATATTTAAGAGGGAGTTAGATGTGACCCTTGTGGCTAAAGGGATCAGGGGGTATGGAGTGAAGGCAGGTACAGGATACTGAGTTGGATGATCAGCCATGATCATATTGTATGACGGTGCAGGCTCGAAGGGCCGAATGGCCTACTCCTGCACCTAATTTCCATGTTTAAAATCTCATGCATTATATTGGAATCAGTAGGAAATTCTGATTGGTATAGGGAGGTATAAAATTCCTGAAAGGATTTATTAATTTCATCATGGTCTACAGTCAATGTACCATCCCGTTTACTCACTTTAATAATCTGACGTTTGGCTGACACAGCTTTCGACTGATTGGCCAGTAATTTGCCAGATTTATCGCCATGTATATAAAATTGACTTTTGGTTTTAAGTAGCTGATTCTCAATCGGTGATACTAATAACAACTCATGTCTCAGTTGAAGTTCAACTCTATTCTTATAGAGCTCTAGACTAGGAGCTATTGAATATTTTTTTATCAATTTCTTTAATCTCATCAGCCAATGTACGTATTTCATTTTTAGTTGTTTTTTTAAATCCCGCGGAGTATGAAATAATTTGTCCACGAATATATGCCTTAAAAGCTCTGTTCCAAAGGGGAAGAGAGATTCGAAGGGGAGCAATGGACTGACAAGGGAAGTCAAGGACAGTATAAAAATAAAGAGAAGAAGGAGAGGAAGTATAAGAAGGGGGCTATGAAGGCATGAGAGGGGAGCTGGCCAAGGTAGACTGGAAAGGGATCCTAGCAGGAATGACGGTGGAACAGCAATGGCAGGAATTTCTGGGCATAATCCGGAAGATGCAGGATCATTTCATTCCAAAAAGGAAGAAAGATTCTAAGGGGAGTAGGAGGCAACCGTGGCTGACAAGAGAAGTTAGGGATAGAATAAAACTAAAAGAAAAGATGTATAACACAGCAAAGAGTAGCCGGAAGCCAGAGGATTGGGAAACTTTCATAGGACATCAGAAGGAAACAAAACGGGCAATACAGGCTGAAAAGATGAAGTACGAAGGGAAGCTGGCCCGGAATATAAAGAAGGACAGTAAAAGCGTCTTTAGATATGTTAAGGGAAAAAGAGTAGCAAAGTCAAATGTGGGTCCCTTGAAGGCAGACACGGGTGAAATTATTATGGGCAACAAAGAAATGGCAGAAGAGTTGAATAGGTACTTCGGATCTGTCTTCACCAAGGAAGACACAAACAATCTCCCAGATGTACTGGAGGACAGAGGATCTAAGGGGGTAGAGGAACTGAAAGACATTTTCATTAGGCGAGAAATAGTAATGGGACTGAAGGATGATAAATCCCCTGGGCTTGATGGTCTGTATCCCAGGGTCCTCAGGGAGGTGGCTCTAGAAATAGTGGACGCATTGGTGATCATTTTCCAATGTTCAATAGATTAATTTAATAAATCCTTCCCTGCCCAACCTCTCCCTTTCGCTCTGGCCTTCAAATCCTGGCACCATCTTCGTAAATCTACTCTGCAGTTTTTCCCAGGAGGAGGTAGTTGAGGCCGGTTCTATAGCAACGTTTTAGAAGCATTTAGACAGGGACTTGGATAGGACAGGTTAGAGGGATATGGGCCAAACGCGGGCAGTGCAGGTCGGTTCAAGAATCTAATGGTTGTGGATAAGGAGCTGAGAATAGGAGCTCTAATGAACCTGTGGGTTTTTTTGACGGCCACATAGAACCAGAACATTTCCTTCAGCCCACATCAGACTGCAATGCCTCCTCCGTATGTGTATCGGCATTTGTTTGAACTTGAGCAGATAGGATGTGTGTATACACTTTAGAATTCATTATGCTACTACCATCAGTAGTTGTTTCATCAATGAAGATAAGTGAGTCAGTACTTTCAGCAGCCATACATGCCCAGGCCATAACACCCCCACCCACCACCGTGTTTCACAGATGAGGTGGTATGCTTTGGATCTTGGGCAGTTCCTTCTCTCCTCCATACTTTGCTCTTGCCATCACTCCGATAGAAGTTAATCTTCGTCTCATCTGTCCACAAGACCTTTTTCCAGAACTGTGGTTGCTCTTTTAAGTACTTCTTGGCAAACTGATTTTTGCGGTTAACCAGTGGTTTGCATCTTGCAGTGTAGCCTCTATTTCTGTTCATGAAGTCTTCTGCAGACAGTGGTCATTGACAAATCCACACCTGACTCCTGAAGAGTGTTTCTGATCTGTCAGACAGGTGTTTGGGGATTTTTCTTTACTATAGAGAGAATTCTTCTGTCATCAGCTGTGGAGGTCTTCCTTGGCCTGCCGGTCCCTTTGCGATTAGTAAGCTCACCAGTGCTCTCTTTCTTCTTAATGATGTTCCAAACAGTTGATTTGTAAGCCTAAGGTTTGGCTGATGTCTCTAACAGTTTTATTCTTGTTTCTCAGTCGCATAATGGCTTCTTTGACTTTCATTGGCACAACTTTGTTCCTCATGTTGATAAACAGCAATAAAAGTTTCTAAAGGTGATGGAAAGACTGGAGGAAAGACTAGATGCTGAGAGCTCTCTTATACCTGCATTAAGGAGGCATTTAAACACACCTGAGCAATTACAAACACCTGTGAAGCCACGTGTCCCAAACATTATGGTGCCCTGAAATGGGGGGGGACTATGTAAAAACACAGCTGTAATTTCTACATGGTGAAACCAAAATGTATAAAAATAACCTTAAATAATACTGACAATATGCACTTTAACCACATGTGATTTTTTTTCTATTACAAATCTCAAATTGTGGAGTACAGAGGCAAATAAATAAATGATGTGTCTTTGTCCCAAACATTATGGAGGGCACTGTATCTCTGCCTTAAGTATATCCATTGACATGGCCTCCACGGCCTGCTGTGGCAAAGAATTCCACAGGCGGATTCTACAGATTAACTCCACAGACCACCCTCTGACTAATGAAATTTCTCCTCATCTCCTTCCTAAAAAATGTCCTTTAATTCTGAGGCTATGACTTCTAGTCCTAGACTCTCCCACTAGTGGAAACTAATAAATTGTCCCCTAGTGTGTAGGGAGTGGATGAGAAAGTGATATAACTAGTGTGTTCAATGGTCGGCGTGGACTGAAGGTTCTGTTTCCACGCTGTATCTCTGTCTGTTTGGAGTTTGCACGTCCTCTCTGTGACTGCATGGGTTTCCTCCCACACTTCAAAGGCATGCAGGTTTGTGGGTTAATGGCTGGCAGTTGCCTGATGGGCCGAATGGCCTGTTTACGTGCTGGCTGGAGACAGAAACCCGGACAAAGGTCAGGCCGATCGGGATTAAATAATTCACCAAAAAACTTCCAAACGGGAGATACCAGGCTCCATCTGTCCCACCTCGTCCTTGTCTGAAGAAGGGTCTCGACCCGAAAAGTCACCCATTCTGATAGAATCTTATAGAAACATATAAAATTCTTAAGGGATTGGACAGGCTAGATACAGGAAAAATATTCGCCATGTTTGGAGGGGGGGGGGGGGGGGGTGGCAGAACCAGGGGTCACAGTTTAATAATAAGGGGTCGGCCATTTAGGACTGAGATGAGGAAAAATAATTTCACCCAGAGAGTTGTGAATCGATGGAATTCTCTGGCACAGAAGGCAGTGGAGGCCAATTCACTAGATGTTTTCAAGAGAGAGTTAAATGTAGCTCTTAGGGCTAACGGAATCAAGGGATATGGGGGGAAAAGCAGGAACGGGGTACTGATTCTGGATGATCAGCCATGATCATGTTGAATGGCGGTGCTGGCTCGAAGAGCCGAATGGCCTACTTCTGCACCTATTTTCTAAGTAACATCCTCTGCACATCCACTCTATCCGAGCCTTTCACTGTTCGGTATGTTTCAATGAGGTCCCCCCTCACACTTCTAGACTCACTCTGTGACATTGTGGCAGGGTAGGGGCATGTGTCACACCTATTCTCTATGTTTCTATTCTGTTTCTTCAGAGATGCTGCCTGACCCACTGAGTTACTCCACCTTTTTGTGTCTTATCTTCTTGTGTTGTGTGTTAGGGTAGATCTGCAGGCGGGTGGGGGGAGGGTTCTGGAAAAAGGGACAAAGTGCTGGAGGGCCTCGTGGGTCAGGCGGCATCTGTGGTGGGGGCAGGAAGGGGTGGCGTCACATCTGGAGGTTTCCCCCAAGATGGACACAATAAGCTGGAGTAACTCAGCACGACAGGCAGCATCTCTGGAGAGAAGGAATGCGTGAGGTTTCGGGTCGAGACCCTTCTTCAAACTGAGAGTCAGGAGAGGGAGACACGGAGATATGGAAGGGTAAGGTGTGAAACGCAAGATCAAAGGGGACAAAGTTCAAGGAAAATGTAGAATGGGTCATTGTTGGCTGAGGTGAAGGTGACAATGAGGTGTACAAAGTAAAATATAACCAGGGGGACAGTCAGGCTGGTCGGAGAATAGGATGGGGGAGAGATGGATATAGATTACACTGCACCATCTTGTGGAATAGGGTTCTAGGGCAGCACACAGTGTAGAGAGTAGACCTGCTGTCTCCCAGTGTCAGAAACCCGGGTTTGATCCTGACTTTGGGTGCTGTCTATGTGGTGTTCGCACGTTCTCCCTGCGACCGCATGGGTTTCGCCTCGCGTCCCAAAGACGAGGAACTCAAGACTGGGCGGTGGGAGGGGAGGCAGAAGCTGCAATCAATGCAGGGGAGGGGAGGAGGAAACCTAAAAAATAGGTGCAGGAGTACGCCATTCGGCTAAGAACAGTTCTGGTCTCCTAATCTGAGAAAATACATTCTTGCCATAGAGGGAGTACAGAGAAGGTTCACCAGACTGATTCCTGGGATGGCAGGACTTTCATATGAAGAAAGACTGGATAGACTCGGCTTTTACTCGCTAGCATTTAGAAGATTGAGGGGGAATCTTATAGAAACGTACAACATTCTTAAGGGGTTGGACAGGCTAGATGCAGGAAGATTGTTCCCGATGTTGGGGAAGTCCAGAACAAGGAGTCACAGTTTAAGGATCAGGGGGAAATCTTTTAGGACCGAGATGAGAAAAACATTTTACGCACAGAGAGAGGTGAATCTCTGGAATTCTCTGCCACAGAAGGTAGTTGAGGCCACAGTTCATTGGCTATATTTAAGAGGGAGTTAGAAGCGGCCCTTGTGGCTAAAGGGATCGGGGGGTATGGGGAGAAGGCAGGGACAGGATACTGAGTTGGATGATCATATTGAATGGCGGTGCAGGCTCGAAGTGCCGAATGGCCTACTCCTGCACCTCATTTCTATGTTTCTATGAAAGACCTGCAGATGCTGGAAAAATCGAAGGCAGACAAAAATGCTGGAGAAACTCAGCGGATGAGACACGCAAGGATTGCATGAGGCTGCCTCACCCGCTGAGTTTCTCCAGCGTTTTTGTCTACCTTCTTTGTACATGTGATTTGATGCCTGCCATCCGGGGCAGGATCCATGTGTACACGTGATTACATGTGGCCCGCCATCTGCTCACAGACATGCGTCCTGGCCCCTATGCAGAACAAGGTTGCCGACCTCTGGACTAGTGGTACAGGGTACCGCTAACTGGAACCCGCCTGGAGGGGAGGGAGGGCCGGTGCGCAGACCAGCTGCAGAAGGGGCTAAAAGGCCTTGACGGGGGGTGGGGGGGGGGGCCGCTGGAGGCCCCGCAGCAGACTGGGGCCCGGCTGGACCAGGCTCTGTTCCAGGAGGCCGAGCACATGGACCGGACGCAGCCTACAGAAGTGGAGGACAGCACGGCTATGTACCTTTTTAAATCTGTTCATTAATTATTTTCAAAAACTAAAACTAAACAACACAAAAAAAACCCAATAATGATAAACATAACAGTGATATTGATACATAGGGATCAGGATTACATTAATAACAGGTATAACCCAAGTATGAGTCCAGTGTCAAAATACACATTGGGTATAGACCTCCCGGTCTCCATGTAAATATGGTTAAGTGTTTAAAAGAGAACTTGTATATATAAAAACAAAAACATAAAAAGAATTAAAAGAGAAAAACAAAACCCCCTAAACGCAAAACAAAATCTGGGCTACAAAGAATTTCCCAATTGAAGTCCCTGTTTGTCGTCAAGTCCGTCCCACGGTATAAAGGTAAAATAACTATTATAACGGTTGGAGAGGGAACAGTTTATATTGTGTGAAAATGTTGAATAAAGCTTCCCCAAGTCCTATCAAATTTAACCAAGGGTTCAACAATGTCACTCCTAATGTTTTTTCTAAATTTAAACATGATATCGTTTCAGAATACCAATGAAACGTGGTAGGAGGATTAGAGTCTTTCCCATTAAATAACATAGATCTTCTGGCAATTAATGTAGGAAAAGCAATCAGCCGATGGGCAGAATGGAACAGATAAGTAGAATCTAACATTGGTTGCCCAAATATTGCAGTAATAGTTTGAGGTTGTACCTAAAACTACAGAAATAGTGTCAAAAATGTATTTCCAATGTTTTTCCAAAGTTGGGCAAGGCCAAAACATGTGAGTCAGTGAGGCCACTTCAGAGTTACATCTGTCACAGATAGGATTTATATCACCATAAAAACAAGCTAACTTATCCTTTGACATATGAGCGCTGTGAACCACCTTGAATTGTATCAGAGCGTGTCTTGCACACATTGAAGAGGTATTAACTAATTGAAGAATCCTCTCCCATTTCTCTATAGGTAGAGAAATTTGAAGTTCTCTTTCCGAGAGAAATTTGAAGTTCTCTTTCCCAGTCATTCTTAATTTTATCCAATGTATCTATTTGTAATTTCAAAATCAACTCATAAATAGTCGTTATTAAACCTTTCTGATAAGTGTTCAAATGTAATTTTTTTACAAGATTTCGGTTTGATGTGGTAAGGAAAAAGAGGGTAGAGTAGCCTTCAAAAAATGGCTAATTTGTAAATATCTAAAGAAATGTGAGTGAGGTAGATGATATTTATTGGAGAGTTGTTCGAAAGACATGAAACAGCCATCCAAAAACAAGTCACGAAAAACTGATAATCCCTTCCTCTTCCATAACAGAAAGGCTTGATCAGTATTAGGTTGGAAGAAAAAAATAGATATGATAGGACTCGATAAGATAAAATTATTCAATCCAAAAAACTTACGAAATTGAAACCATATTCGGAATGTATGTCTTATTATTGGGTTAATCGTAAACTTATTCAATCTCGTAATTGTAAAAGGTAACGAGGCCCCTAGAATAGAAGCCAATGATAGCCCTTGCATAGAATCACGTTCAAGATTTATCCATCCTGGGCATTGGGTAGCTTCTAAATCTTTTGTCCAAATGGATAAATAGCGAGCATTAACTGCCCAATAGTAAAATCTGAGGTTCGGCAGTGCCAAACCGCCATCTTTTTTTGATTTCTGTAAGTATTTTTTACTTAGTCTGGGATTTTTATTCTGCCATATCTATGAAGAAACTTTTGAGTCAAAAAAGATTTAGCAATAAAAATTGGTATCGTCTGAAATAAATACAAGCATTTATGTAGATAAACATTTTAATAGCATTGATTCGGCCGATTAGAGATAAGGACATTGGTGACCATTTAGTAAACTGTTGTCTACTGTGGTCAATTAGGGGCATAAAATTGGCTTTAAATAGATCCTTGTGTTTCTTGGTAATCTTAATGCCTAAATAAGTAGAACAGTCGGTAGTCAATCTAAATGGAAACTGTCCATAATTCGAAATTTGATTGTTTAATGGAAAAAGCTCACTCTTACTTAATTTAGTTTATAACCAGAAAAACTACTAAATTGATTAAGTGGTGCTACTGTTGCAGGAATAGATTTTTCCGGGTTAGAGATGAATAATAACAGATCATCTGCATAGAGAGATAGCTTATCCGTCTTATTCTCACCAACAATACCAAAAATATTAGGGGATTCCCTAATAGCGGTGGCCAAAGGTTCCAAAGTGATATCAAACAATAAAGGACAGCTCGTCTATTACCTCGAAAGAGCCCGAAAAAAGGGGATTTCTGATTACTGGTAAGTACAGAAGCTTGAGGTATATGATATATCAGCTTGATCAAAGAGATACATTTTGGACCAATCTTAATTTTTTCAAGTGAATTGAATAAGTATTCCCATTATAATCTATCAAATGCATTCTCAGCATCAAGTGAAATGACACATTCTAGAGTTTTATTTCACGCTGTATATACAATATTCATTAATCTCCTAACATTAAAGTATGAGTAACGATTTTTAATAAAACCTGTCTGATCTTCAGAAATAATTTGCAGTAAAATATTTTCCAATCATAGAAACATAGAAACATAGAAAATAGGTGCAGGAGTAGGCCATTCGGCTTGTACTCGCTAAAATTTAGAAGATTGAGGGGGGATCTTATAGAAACTTACAAAAGTCTTAAGAGGTTGGACAGGCTAGATGCAGGAAGATTGTTCCCAATGTTGGGGAAGTCCAGAACAAGAGGTCACAGTTTAAGGATAAGGGGGAAATCGTTCAGGACCGAGATGAGAAGAACATTTTTCACACAGAGAGTGGTAAATCTCTGGAATTCTCTGCTACAGAAGGTGGTTGAGGCCAGTTCATTGGCTATATTTAAGAGGGAGTTAGATGTGGCCCTTGTGGCTAAAGGGATCAGGGGGTATGGAGAGAAGGCAGGTACAGGATACTGAGTTGGATGATCAGCCATGATCATATTGAATGGCGGTGCAGGCTCGAATGCACCTAATTTCTATGTTTAAAAATTCATGCATTATATTGGAATCAGTAGGAAATTCTGAATGGTATAGGGAGGTATAAAATTCCTGAAAGGGTTTATTAATTTCATCATGGTCTACAGTCAATGTACCATCCCGTTTACTCACTTTAATAATCTGACGTTTGGCTGACACAGCTTTCGACTGATTGGCCAGTAATTTGCCAGATTTATCGCCATGTATATAAAATTGACTTTTGGTTTTAAGTAGCTGATTCTCAATCGGTGATACTAATAACAACTCATGTCTCAGTTGAAGTTCAACTCTATTCTTATAGAGCTCTAGACTAGGAGCTATTGAATATTTTTAATCGATTTCTTTAATCTCATCAGGCAATATACGTGTTTCATTTTTAGTTGTTTTTTTAGATCCCGTCGAGTATGAAATAATTTGTCCACGAATATATGCCTTAAAAGCTCTGTTCCAAAGGGGAAGAGAGATTCGAAGGGGAGCAATGGACTGACAAGGGAAGTCAAGGACAGTATAAAAATAAAGAGAAGAAGGAGAAGAAGTATAAGAAGGGGGCTATGAAGGCATGAGAGGGGAGCTGGCCAAGGTAGTCTGGAAAGGGATCCTAGCAGGAATGATGGTGGAACAGCAATGGCAGGAATTTCTGGGCATAATCCGGAAGACGCAGGATCGTTTCATTCCAAAAAGGAAGAAAGAATCTAAGGGGAGTAGGAGGCAACCGTGGCTGACAAGAGAAGTTAGGGATAGAATAAAACTAAAAGAAAAGATGTATAACACAGCAAAGAGTAGCCGGAAGCCAGAGGATTGGGAAACTTTCATAGGACAACAGAAGGAAACAAAACGGGCAATACGGGCTGTAAAGATGAAGTACGAAGGGAAGCTGGCCCGGAATATAAAGAAGGACAGTAAAAGCGTCTTTAGATATGTTAAGGGAAAAATAGTAGCAAAGTCAAATGTGGGTCCCTTGAAGGCAGACACGGGTGAAATTATTATGGGCAACAAAGAAATGGCAGAAGAGTTGTATTGTATTGTATTCTATTGTATTCTAATGACCACACAGCCAGGCTGGTGGAATTTGTTATCAGTACAGCTCGGTACAGGTTCCAACATTTCATCAAACATTAAACATATAACATAGATATACATACAGACAGACACATTACATGATACATAAGGGTCATGCTTATTCTTATTCCTCACCGTACAGAGTTCAAAATGTTAATTGCAGTGGGAATGAAACTGTTTTTGAAGCGGTTTGTTTTGGAGGCAATTGTTCTGTAACACCTCCCAGAGGGCAGTAGCTGAAAGGCATAGTGTGCAGGGTGAGTAGGATCAGAGATGATCTTGCGGGCTCTGTGTAGTGTCCGTTTGTCGTAAAGTGATTCAAGGGATGGTAGGGTTAAGCCAATAATTTTGGATGCTCTGTTGATGATGCGCTGTAATTTCTTCCGGGAGAGAGAGTCGAGACTGCCGAACCAGACTGTGATGGATGAAGTGAGGATGCTTTCGATGATAGCTGTATAGAAGCGGAGCATGAGATGAGACCTTACTCTGAATTTCCTGAGCTGTCGGAGATGGAAAAGTCTTTGCTGGGCTTTTCCATAGATGTGGTCTGTGTTTGTCCTCCATTTGAGGTTGTTGCTGATGTGGGCTCCAAGGAGTCTGAATGTATCAGTGATGGAGATGGATTCACCTTTAATGAGCACAGGAGTTTTGGGGGATGGCTGGCCTCTTGGGTCGATGATGAGTTCTTTTGTTTTTGATGAGTTGAGTAAGAGATCATGGTCTGTGCACCAGGTCACTGCTTGGTTGACCTGTGCACGGTATTCAGTTTCTTGGTTGTTGGTGATGAATCCTATGATGGTTGAGTCGTCCGCACATGATGCATCATCCGCAATAGGTACTTCGGATCTGTGTTCACTAAGGAAGACACAAACAATCTCCCAGATGTACTGGAGGACAGAGGATCTAAGGGGGTAGAGGAACTGAAAGACATTTTCATTAGGCGAGAAATAGTAGTGGGACTGAAGGATGATAAATCCCCTGGGCTTGATGGTCTGCATCCCAGGGTCCTCGTGGAGGTGGCTCTAGAAATAGTGGACGCATTGGTGATCATTTTCCAATGTTCAATAGATTAATTTAATAAATCCTTCCCTGCCCAACCTCTCCCTTTCGCTCTGGCCCCCAAATCCTGGCACCATCTTCGTAAATCTACTCTGCAGTTTTTCCCAGGAGGAGGTAGTTGAGGCCGGTTCTATTGCAACGTTTTAGAAGCATTTAGACAGGTACTTGGATAGGACAGGTTAGAGGGATATGGGCCAAACGCGGGCAGTGCAGGTCGGTTCAAGAATCTAATGGTTGTGGGTAAGGAGCTGAGAATAGGAGCTCTAATGAACCTGTCGGTTTTGTTGACGGCCACATAGAACCAGAACATTTCCTTCAGCCCACATCAGACTGCAATGCCTCCTCCGTATGTGCATCGGCCACCACTCCAGCAGCGCGTTCCAGGCACCCACCACCCTGCGTAATAAAACATGCCCCGCACATCTCCTTGAAAGATCCCCCTACTGTGTTAAAATCTATGTCGTCCCGTCATTGACTTTTCCACGCTGGGAAAATAGCCCTGAATCATACCAAGCCGAGAGCAATCCGGCGGGGGGCAGCCGAGAACGAAGGGGGACCCGGCGCGGGGGCGCCTGTTGCCTGGTGCGGCGGGGCCTGGTTCACCGCTGCGGGGAAATATAGACTGTTCCATGAACTTCTCGCAAGCTAGTCGGCGCCAGAAACGTGGCCACTCTCTCTGTACCGCCCAGGTGAGGTCTGTATTTTACCGGATTGCATGCAAAAACAAAGCATTTCACCGCGCCTAGGTACATGTGACAATATAGTATAATTGAGTCGTTGAGTGAATTCAAGTTTGACCATGAGACTGTTAAATAGAATTATAGTGTGTAGAAAGGAATTGCAGATGCTGGTTTAAACCGAAGACAGACATAAACACACAATGCTGGAATAACTCAGCGGGACAGGCAGCATCTCTGGAGAGAAGGAATGGGTGACGTTTCGGTTCTTCTTCATTACAGTGTTTGCTGCAGAAGTGATGTTATTGTGCAGCCTAATATACTGAACAATTCACGATAGGAAACACGGATTTATTTAGTTTAAGGAAATGAAATTTACCCGAAGCTGATTACAAATGACATCGACTTTCTGGTCAGGGCTGTGATTGACGGGGCTGAGCTCCGCCTCCCCTCAGCCGGGCCCCTCCCCTTTCATTGATTGTTCCACAGCTCCGGGCTCCCCCGGGTCTTAAATCCCACCCACACGTTGCTGTCCAGCCTGACTTACCTCCTCTGGCAGTTTGTTCCATTTCCCCACGACCTTCTGTGTGAAAATATTGTTCCTCAGGTTCCGATTAAATCTTGCACCTCTCACCACAAACCTGTGTCCTCTAGTTCTCGACTCCACTACTCCGGGTAAAAGACTGTTCATTCACTCTATCCATTCACCTCTTGATCCCATGCACTTCAGCCTCCGGCGCTCCAATTAATAAATATTCCCTGCCCAACCTCTCCCTTTCGCTCTGGCCCTCAAATCCTGGCACCATCTTCGTGAATATACTCTGCAGTTTTCCCAGCTCTTTATCCTGCCTTATATTGTCCCAAGCGCTACTCTCCGCTTTCATCTATATTCAGGACAGTTTAATGTGTAACTGACCCCTCCCTGCGGTCGAGAACGGGAGAAGAACCCTCCATAGTTTC
Source organism: Amblyraja radiata (assembly GCF_010909765.2). NCBI lineage: Eukaryota > Metazoa > Chordata > Chondrichthyes > Rajiformes > Rajidae > Amblyraja > Amblyraja radiata. The sequence goes on along the minus strand of NC_045985.1, from coordinate 10,651,528 downwards.
CGCGGGTGGATTTGTCTCCTTCCTTTAAAATGGTCGTAACGATGGTGACCCTCGGGTCCTGTGGCCGGCGCTCCTCTTCCCAGAGGAAGGCAGACATTGATGGTGAAATTCACCAGCGGCTTCAGTGCACCTGCACAACCTTTGGCCATTTGAGGAGAAGAGTGTTTGAGGATCAGGAAACAATTCGCAAGTCCTCGATCATTTTGTCACACACTTTCTGTCTTTCATCTCTGGACTTTGTCCAACCGTCTGCCGATCAACTCCCCCCTCTCCCCCTCAACTGTGTCAACCTATTACTAGCCAGGCTTTGTCCTGCCCCCTTCCTTCCATCGTTCTTCCATCTCCCACCCACCGCCCCTACAATCAGTCTGAAGAAGGGTCCAGACCCGAAACATCACCTGTCCATGTTCTCCAGAGGTGCTACTTGACCCGCTGAGTTAATCCAGCACTTTGTGCCTTTTTGTTGTGAAGCAGCATCTGCAGTTCCATGTTTCTGCATCTTCACACTGAACACTTGCAGCCGAATTACATTCATTCCCCGAGACGGCTGCGTGCGCAGTGTCAGCAGTTTCAGCGAATGGGAATGCGTTTTAAACCAGGAAGTGGATGGTTAAAATCAAATGTTAAAATGGCTTCGAAAGAGCAGGTTCGAGGTTTAACCGAGGAGATAGTTTGTCCCATCTGCCTGGATTTCTTCACCGATCCGGTGTCACTGGAGTGCGGGCACAACTTCTGCCGCTCCTGCATCACACAGAGTTGGGACAGGGAGGGGAAAAACTCCTGCCCGGAATGTAGAGAGCAGTTTACAGACCGCACCCTCAGGGTGAGTCGGGCCTTGGCGAGACTGTCTGAGAAAGCTCGAACACTGAGCCTGAATCGGACAGAGAAGGAAAGTAAACTTCAGTGCGAGGATCATCAGGAAGAACTGAAGCTGTTTTGTGAAACTGACAAGAAGCTGATCTGTGTGATTTGTGCAGGTGGGCGGGAACACAGAGATCACCGCTTCATGCTGGTGGATGAAGCTGCTGAAATATACAAGGTAAAAGCAAACCGATTTTGATCGCATCATTCTTTAATTCCATCTTTATAATCTAACACTTATTCTCTGATTTTCAATCACAATCCCAGGATCAGGTGAAATCTTCCATCCAGTCTCTTACAAAAAAGCAATCAGGGATCCAGCAAATGGAGCAGCAACAGAAACAGAAGATTTCTGGAGTTCTGGTGAGGCTTTCCAGTTTCGATTTCCTGATCTTGTGTGGATTTGATCCCTGTGATGTGTGTAATAATAGGTCTAACTGTCTAAATGCTTCTGAAGTCTGAAGAAGGGTCTCGACACGAAACGTCGCCTATTCCTTCTCTCAATAGATGCTGCCTCACCCGCTGAGTACCTCCAGCATTTTTGTCTACCTTAGACAAACTATTGAATTGCCAAAGTAAATAAAAAATGCACAGGCCAAACGTCACCATTAAAGTCGTGAGGAAACACAATCAGTGGCATTATATATTGATCTTCACCTTTTATTTCACAGGAATAGTCACACAACCTTCAGTCCAAGATCACATCCCAGTATGCTGAACTGCACCAGATTCTCACTGAGAAAGAGCAGCGCACACTGGCAGATATCCGGGAGGAAGAGAAGAAGATTCTGAATACAATGGAGACAAATCTTGGAAAGATTCAAGAGAATTTAAATTCCATTCAGGAGGAACTCTTAAAGTTGCAGCAACAGATGGATCAAAATAACAGTGTGGTGTTTCTGAAGGTGAGGGGTTACACTACAGTTTGGTGAAGTAAAATTGCAGTGGGTGACATTTCAGAAATAAATGCTGCATTTACCAGTAATTCGGAACTGAGTAAATGTTCCCTCTGTTCCAGCTGTTGTTGTTCAGAAACTAATTGGCCTCCCGCTGAATTTATGGGATCTCAGGACTGTCTGGCCGGAATGTAGAGATGTGTTTGTATTATGTGGAGTTTAGAACAATGACAGGTGATCCTATATCTGATCCCAAGGTCCAGAGGACAGTAAATATCTGGGAGTCTCCAACCAAGAGATTCTGAAACGTTTTACATGTTAGACATATTTTTAAATCAGAGGAGGATACATTTAAAAGAAATTTGGGGAATTGTAATTGACGGGAATGAGGCAAAGAGGAGGAGTTCAGTCCTGGGCTAGATCAGCCATGACCACATTGTGGGGATTAACATTGAAATCTAGAACGTGGCGCACACATCAGATTGATCATTTATATCCGGTTCCCATCAGCAGTGGGTGGTCACCTTGGGGGAAATTGCTCTGTTTGTTTTGTCCACCTTGTTTCACCATAGAATGACATCCCATTCTACACCATAGACAGGCCATTTGGCCCATCCTACCCAGTCAAGTTTTCTGCTCCACTCATCATCCCTCCTACCTATTCTCCACACCTGGTAACAATATCCCAAATTCCATGAGCCCTAATGTGTTTACCCCACTGTTAATCCTGGCTAAATTGGACCAGCCAGGACTTCAAAATGGGGTTAAGTTTCAGGGTTTGCTGGGAGATTTGGTCAAATTGGAATTGCTCTCTGGGACAGGCTACGAGAGATGCCAGGAAGTCTGGAACTTAGATACAATTTGCAAGCAAAGAATGGGAAGCCTTGCAAATCCTGTCAATCTGGTACAAAATGCATAGAATGGATTGGATGGCTGCAAACCAGACATATACCTTGTAAATAGCTTGTAAATAATGTTGCAGAGTCTGACTCTGCTAAGTGTTGATTGGATGGGGTGTTGAGCCTTGTTTGAGAGTTCTGTTCATCAGGGTAAATGTTTCCAAGTTGACTTCATCTTGAAGTCCGTTGTGAATACAATGTATTGAATTGTTGTATCATTGGGTTAGGGAAATGCCTGTTATGTATGGGGTTAATCGATATTTGTAATAGGGTGGTTGCACGAAAGGTCATTGGGTCAGAGGGCTCGACGCATGGAGCTGCTAAATCCATCTGGAGGACATCCGTCACTTCCGGTATATGTTATTAATGCTAAAAACGCGTACTTTCCTACCTGTTAAAAACCGCCAAAATGTTGAATTTTTGCGCTGAAAAAAATTGTGGGAGTCGGGGTAAGTGTGAGAGACATGTACCCAACTTTAGAATTCCAAGCGTGAAGCGAAATGAAGGTATAGAGAAGCGAGAACTGAAGGGACAACAGCAGCTAAAGTGCTTGATAAACATTGGCCGTGCAGATATCGGAATTGAAAATGTTGGGAATTATCGCGGTTGCTCACTGCATTTCATCAAGTCAGGCATTATTGTGTTTTTTCTTGATTCCTTTGGTATCTAAAAAATCTCAGGTGATAAATCTGGCTGTAAACTTTTCTTCAGATGCGTTTTCATTTTGTATATAAAACCCATGGGCGATTAAAAAAAACTACAGCCCGATTTATCACTTCTGAAACTTTTGAGATGCCAAAGGAATCAAGAAAAAAACACCTTAGTTGATGAAATGCAGTGAGCAAACGGCCAATGTTCGCCAAGCACTCTGGCTGTTGTTGTCCCTTCAGCTCTCGCTTCTATCTGCCGTCATTTCTCCTCACTTTTGGAATTCTGAAGTAGGCTAAATGTCCCTCACGCTTATCCCCATTTCCGTAATTATTTACAGGCAAAAATGGACAATTTCAGCGGGTTTTGTTGCTACGCAGGAAACAATGGTAAGTGCCTACCTGCAGTTCATCGCGTGTACTCCATTTGGAGTAGCGTAGCAACAGTACGGTCATGGGTCGTGACCCGACTGCCGTGAAACCTCCCTATTGGGTGATTAAGAGACAACCCCCGTGTGGTTCGGCCCCTCGAGTTTCCGGGGCATATAAAAGTCCCTGGTCACGAGGCTCAGGGCCCATCTTCTGGAAGAGCGCTCAGGACCAGGTACCCTTCTGGAGTGCCTCTGTCTGTGCAAGGCCTAGAGGGCTTGAACAGATAGACGCAGTGATCGAAGCCAGGGTGGGATAGGTACAGTGTGTGATCTGTGGCGTGCTTTTGGTAGAATACAATTAATTGATTCAAGTGCTTGATTCAGTGTTTTTACTGAAACTAGACTGGGGGGAAGCTTAGAACCGAGCAATTGTCACCGCTTGCATTTAAATGTATCTCTGCTGTTGGCTTCAGTCCCTCCAATGTAAGTGAGGTCCATGTTCTCATGACTGCATTCCTTTAGGTATTTATTGAAGACCACGTTACATTTCAACTTTGATTATTGGTCTCCCCTTCAATTTGAGATATTATTTCATCCCCACACATTTAAATCCACCGATAATATTAAATTCCCTCTCATCATTCCTGAAAACTTCTAAAGATGAAATCCCACGACCTGCCCAGTCTTTTCATTAAGTTCCATCCTCTCAATTATGACATAGAATCATAGAAAATAGGTGCAGGAGTAGGCCATTTGGCCCTTCGAGCCTGCACCGCCATTCGATATGATCATGGCTGATCATCCAACTCAGTATCCCATCCCTACCTTCTCTCCATACCCCCTGATCCCTTTAGCCACAAGGGCCACATCTAACTCCCTCTTAAATATAGCCAATAAACTGGCCTCAACTACATTCTGTGGCAGAGAATTCCACAGATTCACCACCCTCTGTGTAAAAAATGATTTTCTCATCTTGGTCCTAAAAGATTTCCCCCTTATCCTTAAACTGTGACCCCTTGTTCTGGACTTCCCCAACATCAGGAAAAATCTTCCTGCATCTAGCCTGTCCAACCCCTTAAGAATTTTGTAAGTTTCTATAAGTTCCCCCCTCAATCTTCTAAATTCTAGCGTGTACAAGCCGAGTCTATCCAGTCTTTCTTCATATGAAAGTCCTGTCATCCCAGGAATCAGTCTGGTAAACCTTCTCTGTACTCCCTCTGTGGCAAGAATGTCTTTCCTCAGATTAGGAGACATCATTCTCATGAACATTCCTTGTGCTTTCCCCCATCGTTCTACATCTCTGCGACAATATCCGCTTTCTGTCTGCATGACAGTGGTGATAAGAGTTGGGGAATGGGAATTATCAGAGGGTTGTAGAAATTTGGTGAAATTCCCGCTGTCGGGATGAGGACGGTTCATCTCAGTCAATTGAGATTTGTGTTTTATTTCTTTCAGGAGGAAGCTGGTCACAAGCAAAGGTAGGACATTGTCTTGACGGAAACATTGTAAATTTTTGTGGAACAACTCAAAACATTTCTAATGCTCAGTTTGTAACCAGCTGTTCAATATTTGCAGGGCTCGTGATGAAGCCAAACCACTGTCGGTAGTAGATGAAGCCTTGCCGATTGAAAAGTTTCATTGCCCTGTTTCGTTCAACACGGCATTCAAAGAAACATCTGATGACTTCAAGCAAGGTAAAGCTTGTACCTTTTCCATTATTCTTGTTTCTGATATCTTTAAGCAATACCTAGATGCAAACATTAATAGTATTGTGGATTGAAGGTAAATTGGAGATACTACTAAACCCATCAGCTGGGAAGCATCACATAGTCAGACGTTCATACTATTGCTTTGGGTGAAATACTGTGGCTATTCAACCTATCTGTGCACTTTATATAGATCTTATACACACTTATAAAAACACCCGGACGAGCTCCAAAGACAAATGTCCCTGCCTGTCCAACGTCTCCTTATAATCCAGCCCTTCAGACCTGATGAAATTATCGTAAATACTTTTGCACCCTCTCTAATTTGCTAATAACCTTATTGTATCAAACGCTGTATTTCATATCCTGACCTATGAAAGCATGAGTGACAAACACAAACTTCACCACCCTGCCTGTCACTGTTGCATCTTCCATGGCACTGTGTACCTGCAGCCCGAGATCTCTCAGTTCTATAAAATTCCCCGTTTACTGTGTATGTCCTGCCCTGGTTTGCCTCAGCAAAGTGCATCACCTCACCTTCACATGAATAAATCCCATCTGCCGTTCCTGAGCCCATTGGCCCAGTTCACAGGGATCCCATTTACTCTCAGATAACCTTCACTCTCCACAATGCCACCAATTTTAGTTCCACCTGCAAACTGACTAACCGTGCAACCTACATACACACCCAATTGTGTATAAATAAGGAACAACAGTGGACTCTGCCTCCAGTCTGAAAAACAACCCTCTACCAACATCCTCTGTCTGCGACCTTCAGGTAAATATTGTATTCCATCGGCCAGTTCACGCCGGATTCCATGAGATCCAAACTTCCAGAACTGTGTAGAAGTTGCATCTCTCAGAGGGCAGTGAATATCTGGGATGTTGTGCCAAAGGTGGTGGTGAAAGGCTGAGTTCTTGGATATGTGCAATTTGGCTACAAATAAATATTTGATTGATCGAATATTTAAGATGATGGGGAACTCACACAGAAGAGGAATTGGTGGCAGCTTAGATCAGCCATGATCACATTGAAAGGAGGGGCAAGCCTGAGGAGCGGATCCTAATCCTGCTCCTGTTTTCTTGTGTTCCTATGCTCCTGTGTACCGATAAATTGACAGACTTGACACAGAAGAAATGCAGCAAAGATTAACAATACATGTTCCTGGGACAATGAGTTTGCTGTGCGGGGTGAGATTGAGTAGACTAGGCCTGTGTACTCGAGTGTTCGGGTGTATTGGAGGAGATCTCAGTGAAACACAAAGTTCTTACAGGGCTCAGTGGGCTGGATGCAGGGAGGATGTTTCCCCTGTCTGAGGGGTCTGGAGAACGGGCACCATCTCAGAATGTGGGCTGCACCATGTAGGACAGAGATAAGGAGACATTACTGCACGCAGAGACTGGGGAACCATTGGAATTCCCTGCACCGGTGGCTGTGGAGACTCAGTCATTCAGTTGTCTTGGAGCTGAGAGCCATGGTTGTACAGTACAGAATCAGGCCCTTTGGCACATCATGTCCATGTCCACCTATTTCCAAGCTTTACTAATCTATTTGATCACATTATATTGGAATTCTTCTGCACCTCACCTAGATAAGTGCCTCAAATATAATGAGTAGATCTCACCACCGCCTCCTCTGTAGCATGTTCCAGATATCAACCACTCCCAGTGTAAAGAAAACTTACTACTCAGGTCCACTTTAAAATTCCTTGCTCTCAAGATAAACCTGCACTCTTGATTTGATATCCCTGCTGCAGCACCGATCTCTGCTGCACTCCACCAGTCACAGACCTCCAAGCAGAAAACTCATCCTTCTACCGTTACCTTCTACCTCCAACCACCAAGCCAATTGTGGATCCATTTCACCAGCTCGACTTGGATCCCACCTGCCTTCACTTTCTGGACCAGCCTTACATGTGGAACATTGTCAAGTCCCTCAGTGAAGTTCATATATTGGTTCACAATAAGATCAGTGTGTTCTTGGTTGTACACACCCATCAAATCCACCCGTGAATCCCCTCTTTCAGCGACCCTACAACCACAAGTCTCCACCCATACTGTCCAACACCCGATCATTCAACCTCTGCTTCCTTCCATGGTCCAAACCACCTCTCCCTCCCCCTCCCCCTCCACTCAAAGCAACAGGGGCAGGTCATCTGGTCCCTCATGTATCCCCCTCCCATTCACTATGATCATGGTGACTCCACCCCACACCTCTACCTCCTCTTTAACAACCTCAAATTACCACTCACCTCAATATCCTCTTGCTCCAATCTGCATCCATATCTGAATAGCCCGCTTCATTTCTCCATCCCCACTGCAATCCCATAATTCTCCTCACTCTCCGCACTCGTCCTCCCCGTCCACCCTCCCCCACCTCACGAAATTCCCCTCTCCTTCCCTGGATAAAAACTCCGCGAAAGATGTCTGTTGTCCACCGGATGTGGTTGTGGGTGAGTTCCCGGGCAAGGTGTCAGTTGTCCGCCCGCCTGTGCCTGAGGCCGAGCGGCTTCTCCCCCGGTCCCGGGGCCGCACTGCCCGAGTCTCCCCCCGACCCCCGGGGACTCGCTGATTCTCTGCTTCTCCCCCCAGTCTCCGTCACCCTGGATGTGGAAACAGCGCATCCGGAGCTCGAGGTGTCTGAGGATCGGAAGAGGGTGAGATGTACCCGGACCGTGAGGAGTCTCCCTGACACCGGGAAGAGGTTTACAGGCTGGTATTGTGTGCTGGGATCGGAGGGATTCACATCGGGGAGACATTATTGGGAGGTGGAGGTGGCGGGGAGTCTGGTCTGGTGTCTGGGAGTCGCCGCAGAGTCTGTGAAGAGGAAGGGAGAGGTCACACTGACCCCGGAGACTGGAGTCTGGAGCATCAGGCAGTGGCTGGGTGACGTGTTTGATGCATTCACCTCCCCTCCATCCCCTCTCCCCGCCCGTCCCATCCCCGGGAGGGTGGCAGTTTATCTCAGTTACGAGTCCGGGACAGTTTCATTTTACGACGCGGACACCAAGTCCCATCTCCACACCTTCACTGGGAATAAATTCACGGAGAAACTTTATCCTTTCTTCGAGACTGGGATGGTAATCTTGATGACTGGGGTTGGAAACTGGCTGACAATCTGCTCCGGTTCCGCTCCGGGTGTGTAAAAGGGTCGGGTCCCGGGACCGGCGTCAGGAGCGGGGCTCAGGGGCTGTGGGGCAGAAACCCGGTGGACAACAGGTCGGCGCTGAACGGCTCCCATTTAGTCCCCAAATTCCACGTCGTGAAACCCCAGTGAGCGCGGAAATAAAACCAGGGGGAATGTAAATGTGGGAAGAGTGAAATAAACAGCAACTGAAATCAGAGCTGTCTGTCCATCCGTTCATTTCAACGCATTAACTGCGTCACTTCTTGGTTCGGCCACTAGATGGCAGCAAAGCCACGTGGTGCGACCACAGACCAGCTGTAACTTTGAGAATTATCTTTGACAATTGCAGAAACAGCGGGAATCTGATTTAATAAGTGACTTTTGTGACCTGTTACCACACCTGCGGCCCAAACCAAATGCATGGCTTAAAATGTGGAATAAAAGCAGAAATTGCCCCAAATACTCAGCAGGTCAGGCAGCATCTGCAAGGTGAAACAGACCTTACATTTCAGATCTAATACTGATGACGAATTGTGTTTCCATTTGGATTTTCAGCATCTGTGTTTTGTTTTAGTTTTTCCAATTGAATGGGTGATTGGAATGTGAGTCTGACCATAAACTGCCAACAAAATGCAGAAAACGTTGTGGGCCTTCAGCAGGTTGGGCAGTATACAGTGTCTGGAAAGGGTTAATATTTCTGAGGTACTGTGGAGCTGCGGGTAGAGCCGCTTTCTCCTCAGGGCCAGAGACCAGGGTTCGATCCTGACCTTGGGTGCTGTCTGTTCGGAGTTTGCACGTTCTCCCCGTGACCACGTGGGTTTCCTCCGGGTGCTCCGGCTTTCTCCCACATACAAAAGACATGCTGGTTTGTTGGTTAATTGGCCTCTGTAAATTGCTCTTTGTGTGTAGGGAGAGTTGCGATATTTAGCACAGTGCCATCTGCTTATAATGTGCATTGGAACAGTGGGCTTTGGCTCAGGCTGAACCACGCCAAGACTATTGCAATGTTCTTTATGTATTCTGTGCCAAATCATGCCATGGGACTTGTGGAGGTGTTTCTAGAAAATATAATCACGTACAAAATGCTAAAGCTACAGAACAGTTCTGAGACACGAGCATTTACAGATGCTTTCAGTCCAAGAGTCAAGAGAGCTTTATTTCCACATGTCCCAGACACAACAATGAAATTCTTACTTGCAGCAGCACAACAGAATATGTCAACATATTCACCATAATATATAAAGGAACTGCAGACTGATGAAGGGTCTCAACCCAAAACATCACCTATTCCTTCTCTCCAGAGATGCTGCCTGTCCCACTGAGTTACTCCAGCATTTTGTGTGTGTGTGTATCTGCGGTTTAAACCAGCATCTGCGGTTCCTTCCTGCATAATATGAATGTGTTGAACGCTGGGCGCTGGTGTGTACACGTGAATACTTCTGTGAATGAAGTTTTATTTTACAACGTGTTCTCTGCTCTATGGGCTGGCGTTGGCAACGTGCACTGAGACAGACTTCTCTTCATCCACCTTTTATTAAGAAAATGCAAAAACACACAGAAACAGCGGCCGCCTCTGTCGGTGGTGAATCTTCGCCGGTCCCAGGATCACGCGTGGTCGGGAGGGTGGGACGGTTCCCGCTGCCCAGCCCAACTTGGGGAGGGGGTGCTGGGAACTGGACCCAGTGACCCCCCCACCCCCAACAATCCTCCCTGTGACCTGGGTGGGGGGTAGGGGAGGATCCAGGCAGCATCTCTGGGGAACATGGACAGGGCACAGAGTGCCGGAGTAACTCAGCGGGAGAGGCAGGTCTGAAGAATGTGGGGAGATTCCCCGGGTGGTCAGTTGTGTTTCTGCCGTTTCCAGAAGCGTTTGACGTCGGGGTGGCCGGTGGGGGTGACCACCATCAGCCGCTTGGGGGGATTCTCCCACACCAGCACCCCCAGGTCCCGCGCATAGTCACGCAGCAACTCAAAGTCCACCTGCGACAGGAACTGGTTGTACAGCACACCTGTGGGGGGAGAGCGAGAGGGGGGGGGGGAGAGAAGTGGGTGGGGGGAGTAAGGAGGGGTACAATGAGAAGGGGGAGATCACCCTAAACTCGACCGTGAGATCTCGAGGCTGATTTCTGCCCGTCCCTTCTCTCCCCATCCCCATCTCCTCCCGACTCCCTCTCACCATCCGTCTCCCCTCACCACCCACACCCCCCGTCTCCCCTCCCCCTCCCGTCTCCCGTCTCCACCCCCCCACTCCGCCCTCCCCTCCCCACTCCCCACCCCCCACCTCCCACCTCCTCCCCCTCCCGTCTCCCCTCCGCCCATTTCCCCTCCCCTCTCCCCATCCCCCCTCTCTGCCCATCCCCCCCTCTCCCCGTCCACCCCTCCCCTTCTCCCTCCCCACCCCCATCCCCCTCTCTCCATCCCCCCACCCTCCTGCCCCCCGCTCCCCCATCCTTGACCCCCACGGTCCCCTCCCTCTCCCCGTCCCCCCCAACCTCTCCCCGGTGCAGCCACCACACGGTCAACTTGCCTTCGGTGAACTGTAGCCGGTCACGTTCGAGTTCCCAGAGCCGCACCTGGTCGGTGATGGTGGGAGGCAGCACCGGGGTCTGTGGGAGACAAACACAGACTAGGTCAACAGGGAAACCACAGAGACCTCCACCCACACTGCACAAGATCCTGTCCCCTGTAGCACCGGCCGTGACCTGCAGGTCGTGATGTCGCTCCACGGACAGAGCCTGAGAGAGCCCACTGTCCCATGCAGCACCGGCCGTGACCTGCAGGTGGTGGTGTCGCTCCACGGCCAGAGCCTGAGAGAACACACTGAGGGTCATATTGGATCATCTCAGTCCAACATAGAAGCTTCCCTCACCCTCCACCGAGGAAACCAAGCCACCAGGAACTGCAGGCGCTGGACTCTGGAGCAAAAATCACAAAGTGCTGGAGTAACTCAGCGGGCCAGGTAACAGGTGACGCTTCACATAGTGCTGGAGTAACTCAGCGGGTCAGGCAGCATCTGTGGAGAGAAAGGACTACACAGTTGCAGCATGGGACCCATACACAAATAAAAACATTTCTTCCATCGAACGTGTCGAACAGGCAGCTCGATTGTTACTAACACCTATGAGAGAGAAGCGAGTGTCACCAAACTTCTGAATTCTCTGGGGTGGAAGGAACCCTCTCCAAGACAGACGTGAAGCTCACCGTTTGACCTGTTTTTACAAAATGTTAAATGGTCAGCTCGACATGGATCACAAGACCTACACCAAACCCAAACCAATTAGGAGCAGACGAGGGCATTCGATCCAATTTGTGATCCCAGCTACAAAGACAGATGTGTACAGCAATTCGTTCTTCCCCCGCACAATTAAAGCATGGAATAATCTCCACCCAACTATAGTTACCCAACCAGATGCAACTAAATTTAAAGTAGCTCTTTCTTCCCAATAACCCTTTCTGGCTTAAGCCCTCCCTTCACCACCTCCAGTTTAAATTCCATTTGGAATATTTTGGAGGACCAAGAAACCAAGAATAGGTGACGTTTCAGGTCGAGACCCTTCTTCAGACTGTAAGAAGGAACTGCAGATGCTGGTTTGTAAGAAGATGAAGGGTCTCGAACTGAAACGTCACCTCTCCACGTTCTCCAGAGATACTGTCTAACCCGCTGAGTTACTCCAGCACTCTGTGAAACGTCACCGATCCATGTTCTCCACAGATGCTGCATGACCCGCTGAGTTACTCCAGCACTCTGTGTTTCTCCAGAGACGGGGGAAACAGGGACAGGCTCTTCGGCCCATCTAGCACTCGATGCCCCACTGCTGATTCCATTTGCTAGCAATAAGTAGAACAGCAGATGCTGGTTTACAAAAACACACACACACACACGCACGCACACAGAGACTCACACACGCACGCGCGCACACACACACACATTAATAGCACCATGTATTACTCAAGTTAGACAACCAGGTAGCTCTTGAGGTCTCTCCTGTTCGTTTCTCTCGTCATGCCGGATTGTGTCTCAGTCACCGCGGCTGCTCCCACGTCGATGCCGGCCTCCAGCATCGCAATCTGTTCATTCTCTCTGCCCCAGATTCACCATCCCCACGGGCATATCGGCCGATTCCGCAGTATCGATTTTTAGCAACGGGTGGGGACCCTGCGCCGCGCAAGCATTCAGACAGCTCGGAGGTAGACACAAATGCTGGAGAAACTCTGCGGGTGGGGCAGCCTGAAAAATGGTCTCGACCCGAAACGTTACCTATTCCTTCGCTAGAGGTGAATGCTCAACTCGACTCAATTGCACTGAAAACGACAGACAAAGCCAGAAACCTTGGTGTAGTTATGGACTCGGATTTGAATTTTAACAGCCATATAAAGACCATTACCAGATCTGCCTATTACCATCTAAAAAATATTGCAAGAATCAAGGGATTTCTGTCCAAAGAAGACACTGAAAAACTTGTTCATGCATATATTTTTAGTAGGTTAGATTATTGTAATGGCATCTTTACAGGTCTCAATAAAAAATCAATTAAACAACTGCAGCTTATCCAAAATGCCGCTGCCAGAGTCTTGACCAACACCAAGAAAATGGACCACATTACACCTGTCCTTAAATCTTTGCACTGGCTCCCTGTGTGTAAGAGGATAGATTTTAAAATTCTGTTACTGACCTACAAGGCACTGAATGGTCTGGGTCCAAAATACATATCTGACCCACTTGTTGTATATGAGGCGCCTAGACTCCTCAGGTCTTCAGGGACAGGTGTACTCTGTGTTCCCAGGGTCAGAACTAAAAAGGCTGAAGCAGCATTCGGTTTTTATGCTCCACACCTGTGGAACAAGCTCCCTGAACACCTGAGGTGTGCACAGACTGTAAGCGCATTTAAATCAGCCCTAAAACACTGTTGTTTACTATAGCTATTCCATAACCCGACATGTAGCAATGTTACAAAATTTTGAGATTTAAAAAATCAAGTCTGCAATTTATCCCATCAGATAAAGCATAACAATAAGTTTAATTTGACACCTAATTCACTTTCATATCTCAAGTATTTAAAAAGTTATGGCCATTTTCATACTGGGAAATGAGCATCTTGTTCCCTATTGATTTTCTATGGATATATCAAAAAAGCTGTGATCGTGAACAGTCAAAAGCCGATAACTTTCTTAAAAATTAAGAGAACTGAGTGAAATTTTCAGTTATCATAGATTGAAGCATTCTGAAACAAATATAAAATAATCTTACTTGGATGACCTGAAATTAAAGCATATAATTAGTTAGTTACCTAATGGTAGCTAATTTCAGACTTCAATTACTAGATCTAAACATCTATCCATTTCTTAATAAATGATTAACATTTTTAAATAGCCTAAATGTCCAAATAATATTCACAAATAATTCACAATAAAACATGATTTTTAAATCTCATTTACATTAATTTATAGACCAAATGGAAGGAATTTAGTGTTCAATTGCTGTAAATAAATGCCCATTTAAATCAGCTTTCCAGTGGGATCCTGTGGAACGCGCTGGTTTAGAACGTTCACATTGTGGTAGATTTGTGCCCTCAAATGCCCAGAAAAATACTGTGGGATATAATGGACCCAAAATGAGCTACTCGCAATATTAAACTTTGTATAAAGGGATCTTTAGAAGCCCTTTTTAATGTAAAAATATACAACCCACCTTCTGCTATTTGCTTTATGAGACCCAGCGGTTGGTGGCGGTCGCGGGTTTAGAGATTGATTTTTAAACTACTATAACTATTATACGAGGCCTTTAAAACTAATAATAGCTTTTGCGACGGGGTCTTTCAGCGATTTTTCGTTAATAATTAACTAGGCTGAACATTTTCGATTTGAACAGCTTAGAGAAAATCGCGTTTTAAACCCGCCCCCTCTAAACGGCGCCAAAATCGCGCACACCCTCAGCGGCAGATTTTCAAAGACGCTTCAGGTAGGCTTTGCAACATACCTACGACATGCAGGTAATCTTAACCGCCTAATTTTAACCCTTTTATGTGCTTTTTAAAATCGTTTTATTGTTTCATTGACGTTGTTTTATTATTCATACATTTGTCGTATTGCTTATTTTGCAATTTTTAATTATTGACTATTTTATTTTTTCTTTCCTGTAAAGCACCTTGAATTGCTGTTTGCACGAATGGTGCTATACACATAACTTTGCCTTGCCTTGCCTTGCTTAATAGATGCTGCTCACCCGCTGAGTTTCTCCAGCATTTTTGTCTGCCTTCGATTTTCCAGCATCTGCAGTTCTTTCTTAAACATTTAAACAGCTCGGCATCAGTTGAAAGCGGCACTGCAGCGAACTGAACTGAACTGAACATGCATGAAATGTGTGCTAATATTCTCGACGTGCTGCATATTTTTAAACCATATTCTGCTATTTTGAAGTTCTACAAACATGTGATTTGTTTAATGTAATCATTTATAATGCTTGGTTCATCGTTGTTGATGTCCAGAATTCACTGGGACACAAGAGTCTGCAGATACGGCGCATGCATGAGGTGGAATAGTGGAGAGACCCTCAATGCAGGAGCGAGAAGTGAACTTCTGGTAGAATTTAATTGATCAAGAAGCATTTGTGGAAGCTATGAGCGGATCCTCTTTGAGGATAAAGACCCCCTAAACATGACGAATTGATACATTGACAGATTAACCCCCCTTTGTTGAATTTGGATAATTCGCACAACCAGTAAAATGCACAATAACCTAATAGATAAGATTTGTTTATTCGGATTTGGTGCCAAGTGCTTTCAGTGTTTAAATGAAGTAAACCCCAAACTGTATGGACTTTAGACATTGGTTTTAAAATCTGGTAGAGTGAAAAGCTTTAGTTGCGTGCACTCCAGTCAGCGTAAAGACAATGCATGATTACAATCGATCCATTACAGTGTATCATAATCATAATCATAAGCAAGGCCGCCAGCTCCATGATGTTAGGCTGCAGAGCGACAGGAGATATGATCCGGGAAACAATCGCATCTCCGACAAGGTAAAAGATTGAACATAGGTTTTCCCCGACCCCTCCCCCACCCCCCACATAAAATACACCAGAGAAGATTCACCCACTTTTGAAACATTGAAAATAACAAAAAAAAGACGAAAAGACAGACAGGCTGTTGTGTGATGCAGATCCACCAATGAGGTAGATAGTAGTTTAGCTCTCTGGTTGTGGGAGGATGATTCAGTTGCCTGAGAACAGCTGGGAAGAAACTGTCCCTGAATCTGGAGGTGTGCATCTTACTAGTGTCTTGTACAGTTGTATCAAATCCAGTACTTCATACCCTCACGGACCCAGCAAATGTGCCAAACGCCTTCGTCACCACCCTGCCCATCCCTGGTGCAATTTTCATGGAGCTGTGTGTCTGCATTCCAATGGCTCTCTAGTCTGCTAAAAATAACAGGGCGTAACGTTTTAATGTGTATAATGTGCCCTGACCAGTTTTTCCAACTTGCATCACATTTGTCCGAGTTAGATAAATCAGCCTTTAATCCACACATTGGCCCAGTTCATAAAAATCTTATTCCATCCCAGATAAATGGATTCACTCTCCAAAATGTCACCATACAAACGTAGAAACATAGAAATTAGGTGCAGGAGTATCTGCCCATATTAACCGCTGATCATCCAAATTCAGTACCCTGTTCCTGCTTTCTCCCCATATCCCTTGATTCCGTTAACCCTGAGAGCTATATCTAACTCTCTCTTGAATACACCCCGTGAATTAGCCTATACTGCCTTCTGTGACAGAGAATTCCACAGATTCACAACCCTCCGGGTGAAAAAGATCTCCGTCATCTCAGTCCTATTTGACCTACCCCTTATTCTTAAACTGTGGCCGCTTGTTCTGGATTCTCCCAACACTGGGAACATTTTTCCCATTCTCTTCTCTCTGTATATGCTCCCAATCAGGTTTCAGGGCCCACCACAGCACAGAGTCTGCCTTGTTGAAGGTACAACAACCTGCTTCTTGCCATCGACTCCGGCGACTGTGCAATCCTGCTCCTTCTCGACCTCAGCGCAGCGTTTGATACAGTGGACCACACCATCCTAATTGACCGTCTCCGGTATGGGGTTGGTGTTGATGGCACTGCCCTGAGCTGGTTCGTTTCCCACCACAAAGATAGGAGTTTCTCAACCAGCATAGGCAACTCTTTCTCTTCCCCAGCTAGCCTTTTCTGCGGGGTTCCACGAGGCTCCATCCTAGGCCCCATTCTCTTCTCTCTGTATATGCTCCCCCTCGACCAAGTCATTCAAAGGCACGGCATTTCTTTCCACTGCTATGCAGATGACACACAGCTCTATCTCCCCCTGAAACCCAACAACCGATCAAATCTACTCAGCCTCATGCACTGCCTCGAGGATATAAAGTGTTGGATGGCGCAGAACTTCCTCCAACTATACGAGAGCAAGTCTGAGGTCATCCAACTCGGCCACTCGGACTCCATCAAAACGATAGCAAGCAACCTTGGAAGCCTAACCTCCTTACTCAAACCGCACGTCAAAAGCCTTGGCGTGATATTTGACTCCACGTTGAAATTTGACAAACAAGTCAATGCTGTGGTAAAAGCTAGCTTCTTCCAGCTTTGCACAATAGCTAAAATTAAACAATTCCACCAATTCAACGACTTTGAAAAGATCATCCAAGCATTCATCTCCTCCCGCCTTGATTACTGCAACTCCCTATACACTGGCATCAGCCAATCATCCCTGTCCCGCCTGCAATTGGTCCAAAACACCGCAGCGAGACTTTTGACAGTTGCCCGTAAAAGGGCCACATCACCCCGATTCTGGCCTCTCTCCACTGGCTCTCAGTACGGTACAGAATCAACTTCAAGCTCCTCCTGTATGTATACAAAGCCCTTAACGGGCTTGTCCCCCCCCCCCCCCCCCCCCCCCCCACCCCATATCAAAAATCTTCTAACCCACCATTCTACCTCCAGGTCCCTCAGGCCGGCCGACTTGGGGCTACTGACTATCCCGCGGTCCAGGTTTAAGCTCAGGGGCGACCGCGCGTTTGCGGTTGCAGCACCTAGACTGTGGAACAGCATCCCTCTCCTCATCAGAACTGCCCGCTCCATCGACTGCTTTAAGTCGAGGCCCAAAACCTATTTCTACTCCCAAGCGTTTCTTGAGATCCTCTGAGGGAGCACTGTAAACAGTTTATGTATGTATTGTTCGATCTGTCTACCATTGTATGTAGCACGTTAGTACCTGCACTGATGTAAAGCACTTTGGTCAACGTGAGATGTTTTTAAATGTGCTATACAAATAAAATTGATTGACTGACTGACTTGGACAGGTTCATGGACAGGAACGGTTTAGAGGGTTATGGGCCAAATGTGGGGCAGGTGGGACTAGTGTAGACGGGGCATGTTGGTTGAAATGGGCAAGTTGGGCTGTAGGGCCTGTTTCTACACTGTATGGCTTAATTGGTGCATCAGGCTTACTTGGTGTAAGGAATATTTGAATAATTGAATAGGCAGCATCGCCGGAGAACCTCAATAGGTAACATTTCGGATTGAGTGAAGAGTCTCGACCCGAAACGTCACCTCTCCATGTTCTCCGGAGACGCTGCATGATGAGCGTTTGACTGCACTGGGCCTGTGCTCGCTGGAGTTTAGAAGAATGCGGGGAGATCTCATCAAAATGTACTGGATAATGAAAGGCCTGGATAGAGTGGAGAGGATGTTTCTACCAGTGGGAGAGTCTAGGTCTAGAGATCATAGCCTCAGAATTAAAGAACGTTCTTTTAGGAAGGAGATGAGAGGGAATGTCTTTACTCAGAGTGTAGTGAGTCTGTGGATTTCTTTGCCACAGAAGGCTGTGGAGGCCAAGTCAGTGGATATATTTCAAGCAGAAATAGATAGATTGATTAGTACGGGTATCAGAGTTTATCGGGGGGAGGCAGGAGAATGGGGTTAGGAGGGCGAGATAGATCAGCCATGAATGAATGGCGGAGTAGACGATGGGACCTCTGACTTAATTCTGCTCCTATCACTTATGACCCACTGAGTTACCCCAGCAATTTGTGTCCTTTTACACATAGTATTCTCGAGTGCAGCCTCACCAATGAGTTGGACAAAGTGAGTACTGTAGTCTTTGTAGATGGGACACTGAAACATGTGAAGCTCCCACTGTCGGTCCCAGCTTAGGTTGGGTGACCAAGTCAAGGGTTCCCAGGAGATTTTTAAATTAATGAATGAACACGTTTAAACACTGCTGTCTGTCTGTCCCTTTTGACTGAACAGAATGATTTAGAAATAAACACAACAGTTTTGTTGAATGTCACTGTGGATAACTTCCTGGATCTTCACTTCTGTAACTTGTGTCACCCCCATGACCAAAGCTTTACAGAGTTGCCAATCTTTGCAGCCGGGATGAGGCTCGGGGCGGGGCCCTTGTCACGTGCGGAGGGCAGGACAATGGGAGCGCCGTGAGGGGGGGAGGAGAAGGGAAAGGGGACGGAGGGGATGGGGAAGGGGAGGGGGGATGGCTGAGGGGTGGGAAGGGAGGAGGGTGGGGAAGCGGAGAGGGGAGGAGGGGTGGGGGGAGGAGATGTGAGAAAGGAGGGGAGGGAGAATTGGAGAGGTTTAGGGGAGGGGGACAAGATGGGATACATCGATAAATAGACAATAGGTGCAGGAGGAGGCCATTCGGCCCTTCGAGCCAGGACCGCCATTCCATGTGATCATGGCTGATCATCCACAATCAGTTCCCCGTTCCTGCCTTCTCCCCATACCCCTTGATTCCAGCAGCACTATGGGTTCCATCTAACTCCCTTTTGAACGCATCCAGTGAATCGGCCTCCACTGCCATCTGAGGCAGAGCATTCCACAAATCGGTCACGGTGGCGCAGCGGTAGAGTTGCTGCCTCACAGCGCCGGAGACCTGGGTTCGATCCCGACTACCGGTGCTGTCTGTACGGAGATTGCACGTTCTCCCCCTGACCTGCGTGGGTTTTCTCCGGGATCTTCTTTTTCCTCCCACTCCAAAGATGAGCAGGTTTGTAGGATAATTGGCTTGGTGAATGTACAAATTGTCCCTAGTGGGAGAGAAGCGGGGAGTGGGAGGGAGAAGCGGGGAGAGGGGCGGGAGAAGCGGGGAGAGGGAAGGAGAAGGGGGGAGAGGGAGGGATAAGCATGTGAGTGACGGGGAGAGGTGGCGAGGGGCGGGGGCGGACGAGTCAGGGATGGGGGCGATGTGTCAGTGGGGGAAGGGGAGAGAGAGATAGGAGGTGAGAAAGGGAGGAGATGACACAAAGCGGGGTTGCAGTGCGAACTATGAGGAGGATGCTACGAGGATGAAGGGTGACTAGGGCAGGTTGGGCGAATGGGCAGATGCAGTTTAATGTTTAACTGACCCCTCCTTCATGTGAGATTAGTTGGGAGCGGCCAGGACACTGAACACTCAACACTTGCAGCCAAATAACATTCATTCCACGAGACAGCAGCGCTCGCAGTGGAAAACTAGCCAAACCATTCACCTCTTGATCCCATGCACTTCAGCCTCCGGAGCTCCAATTAATTACTGCAGGGCGTCAGCAGTTTCAGCGAATGGGAATGCGTTTTGAACCAGGAAGTGGATGGTTAAAATCAAATGTTAAAATGGCTTCGAAAGACCAGGTCGACAGTTTAACCGAGGAGGTAGTTTGTCCCATCTGCCTGGATTTCTTCACCGATCCGGTGTCACTGGAGTGTGGGCACTACTTCTGCCGCTCCTGTATCACACAGAGTTGGGACAGGGAGGGGAGAAACTCCTGCCCGGAATGTAGAGAGGAGTTTACAGACCGCACCCTCAGGGTGAGTCGGGCCTTGGCGAGACTGTCTGAGAAAGCTCAAAAACTTAGCCTGAATCGGACAGAGAAGGAAAGTAAACTTCAGTGCGAGGAACATCAGGAAGAACTGAAGCTGTTTTGTGAAACTGACAAGAAGCTGATCTGCCTGATTTGTGCAGCTGGGCGGGAACACAAGTCTCACAGCTTCATGCCGGTTAAAGAAGCTGTTGAAATCTACAAGGTAAAAGCAAACCGGTTTTGATCGCATCATTGTTTAATTCCTTTTTTTATTGTCTAACACTTTTATTCTCTGGTTTCCAATCACAATCCCAGGATCAGACGAAATCATCCATCCAGTCTCTTACAAAAAAGAAATCAGGGATCCAGCGAATGGAGCAGCAACAGAAACAGAAGATTTCTGGAGTTCTGGTGAGGCTTTCCAGTTTCGATTTCCTGAACTTGTGTAGCTTTGATCCACGTGATGCGTGTAATAATAGGGCAGCGCAGTGACACAAGTAGTGCTGCTGTCTCCTAGTTCTGGTGAGCGGGTTCGATCCTGACCTCGGGTGCTGCCCGTGTGGTTCACGCCTTCTCACTGTTGTACATTCCTCCAGCATTTTTGTCTACATTAGACAAACTATTGAATTGCCAAAGCAAATAAAACAGGTAGAGGCCAAATGTCACTGTTAAAATCGTGAGGAAACACAATCAGTGACATTATATGTTGATCTTCACCTTTTATTTCACAGGAACAGTCACACAACCTTCAGTCCAAGATCACATCCCAGTATGCTGAACTGCACCAGATTCTCACTGAGAAAGAGCAGCACACACTGGCAGATATCCGGGAGGAAGAGAAGAAGATTCTGAATACAATGGAGAAAAATCTTGGAAAGATTCAAGGGAATTTAAGTTCCATTCAGGAGAAACTCTTAAAGTTGCAGCAACGGATGGATCAAGAAGACAGTGTGGTGTTTCTGAAGGTGAGGGGTTACACTACAGTTTGGTGAAGTGAAAGTGCAGTCACAAAATGATGGGTGACATTTCAGAAATAAATGCTGTATTTACCAGTAATTCGGAACTGAGTAAATGTTCCCTCTGTTCCAGTTGTTGTTGTTCAGAAACTAATTGGCCTCCCGCTGAATCTGTGGGATCTCAGGACTGTCTGGCCGGAATGTAGAGAGGTGTTTATATTATGTGGAGGTTAGAACAATAACAGGTGATCCTATATCTGATCCCAGGGACCACGAATGGACAGAGGGCGGTGAATATCTGGGAGTCTCCAACCAAGAGACTCTGAGAGGTTTTACATGTTAGACATATTTTAAACCAGGGGAGAATACATTTAAAAAAATGTGGGGAATTGTAATCGATGGAAATGAGGCAAAGAGGAGGAGTTGAGTCCTGGGCTAGATTAGCCATGACCACATTGTGGGGATTAACATTGAAATCTAGAATGTGGCGCACACATCAGATGGATCATCGATATCCGGTTCCCATCAGCAGTGGGTGGTCACCTTGGGGGAATTTGCTCTGTTTGTTTTGTCCATCTTGTTTCACCATAGAATGACATCCCATTCTACATCATAGACAGGCTATTTGGCCCATCCTATCCAGTCAAGTTTTCTGCTCCACTCATCATCCCTCCTATCTATTCTCCACACCCGGTAACAATACCCCAAATTCCAGGATGTCACGTGTTTATCCCGCTTGTCCTTAAATTTATCTCAGCTGTTGGCTTCAGTCCCTCCAATGTAAGTGAGGTCCATGTTCCCAACACTGCATTCTTTTCAGTACTTGTTGAATACCATGTTACATTCCAGCTTTGATTTTTGGTTTACCCACAAGTAGAGATATTATTTCACCCCCACCCATTAAAATCCACTGATAATTTTAAATCTATCTCATCATTCCTGACATGTTCTCCAGATAAAACCCCATGACCTGCCCAGTCTTTGCATTGAGTTATGTGCAAGAGGGAACTGCAGATGCTGGTTTAAACCAAAGATAGACACAAAAAGCTGGAGTAACTCAGCGGGACAGGCAGCCTCTCTGGGGAGAAGGAATGGGTGACGTTTCAGGTTGAGACCCGAAGTCTGAAGAAGGGTCTTGACCCGAAACGTCCCCCATTCCTTCTCTCCAGAGATGCTGCCTGTCCCGCTGAGTTACTCCAGCTTTTTGTGTCTATCTTTGCATTGAGTTCCATCCTCTCAGTTATGACGTCATTCCCATGAACATTCCTTGTGCTTTCCCCCATCGTTCTACATCTCTGCGGCAATATCCGCTTTCTGTCTGCATGGCAGCGGCAATAAGAGTTGGGAAATGGGAATTATCAGAGGGTTGTAGAAATTTGGTCCCTCAGTCAATTGAGATTTTTGTTTTATTTATTTCAGGAGGAAGCTGGTCGCAAGCAAAGGTAGGAAATTGTCTTGACTGAAGCATTGTAAGGTTTTGCTGAATATATTTCTATTGCTCAGATGATATCCTGCTGTTAAATATTTGCAGGGTTCGTAATAAAGCCAAACCACTGTCGGTGGTAGATGTTAACTTGCTGATTGAAAAATTTGATAATCCTTTTTTGTACAACACGGTATTGGCAGAAACACCTGATGGCATCAAGCAAGGTAAACTTATACCTTTTGCATTGTTCTTGTTTCTGGAATCCTTCAATTATGCGTAGATAATAATAATAATAATAATAATACATTTTATTTTCGGGCGCCTTTCAAATCTCAAGGACACCTTACAAAGATTAACAGAAGAGAAAAAAACATATAGTCGGAGAAAAATAAATAATAAGGACATCATCAATACACAAATTAAAGATAGAAATCGCTCCAAAGACACAAAATCAAAAAACACAATGTGAAGAGAGAGCAGCGGCAGCTAAAGCGCGCCAGCGTCCACTCTCCCTTCCGACAGCCATCTTGGACACAGACTAACATAGTAATTACATACAGAAAAATCATCCCCCCACAATGGTTACCACTGTGGGGGTAGGCACAAAGTCCAGTCCCCATCCCCAGTTCTCCTAAAAGTCAGGCCTATTAAGGCCACCGCTGGTGCCTCTACGGAAGCCCGATATTCCTGGCCGTTCTGGCCGGGTGGTCTTGCCCCGGCGTCGGGAGAGTCCTCACTGCGGCTGGGCCACCTGGAATGGCCGCTTCCTAGCAGTGGATTGTCGGCTTCCGAAGCCGACAGGGACGCACCGGGTTGGAGCTCCCAGGCTCCCGATGTTAAAGTCGGCGCCGCCCGCTCCGCTCCGCAGACCCGCAGCCCGGAGGTGATGCACAGCTCACCGGAGCTCCACCGCGTCGATCCAGCGCGGCGACCCAGGCAAGGCATCGCCCGCTCCGCTCCACGATAGCCCTCCAGCGCTGTGCCGCCAACGAAGCCGAGGTGCTGGGCGGTCCCCGCCAGGAAACGCCGCTGGTAGGCAGGCAGCCCGGAGAAAAAGCTGCCTCACCGACCAGGTAGGGACCTAGAAGTAAGATTACCTCAGGTACACAAAATTGCTGTGGAAACTCAGCGGGTGCAGCAGCATCTATGGAGCGAAGGAAATAGGCGACGTTTCGGGCCGAAACCCTTCTTCAGACTGATGGGGGGTGGGGAAAGAAAGAAGGAAAAAGGGAGGAGGAGGAGGAGCCCGAGGGCGGGCGGATGGGAGGGTGGGAGGAGACAGCTAGAGGGTTAAGGAAGGGGAGGAGACAGCACGGGCTAGCCAAATTGGGAGAATTGAGTCCTCACCCTCAATAACTTTACATTGACTCCTCCCATTTCCTCCAAACACAAGGCGTAGCAATGGGCACACGCACGGGCCCCAGCTACGCCTGCCTCTTTGTCGGGTACGTTGAACAATCGTTGTTCGAGACGTACCAGGGCCCCATCCCCGACCTCTACCTCCGCTACATTGACGACTGCTTTGGTGCCACCTCCTGCACCCACACACAACTGACTGACTTCATCCACTTCACCACCAACTTCCATCCGGCACTCCAATACACCTGGAATATTTCCGACACTTCCCTACCATTCCTTGACCTCACCATCTCCATCGCAGGGGACAGACTCCTGACCGACATACATTACAAACCCACTGACTCACATGGCTATCTGGACTACACGTCTTCCCACCCTGCCCCCTGTAAAGACTCCATCCCCTACTCCCAATTCCTCCGCCTACGCCGCATCTGTTCCCAGGATGAGACATTTCATACCAGGGCATCGGAAATGTCCTCGTTCTTCAGGGAACGGGGATTCCCCTCCGCCACCATAGATGAGGCTCACACCAGGGTCTCATCCATACCCCGTAACACTGCTCTCTCTCCCCATCCCCGCACACGCAACAAGGGCAGAGTCCCTCTGGTCCTCACCTTTCACCCCACCAGCCGGCAAATACAACACATAATCCTCCGCCATTTCCGCCATCTCCAACGTGACCCCACCACTCGCCACATCTTCCCATCTCCCCCCATGTCTGCCTTCCGCAAAGACCGCTCACTCCGCAACTCCCTCGTCAATTCTTCCCTTCCCTCCCGCACCACCCCCTCCCCGGGCACTTTCCGTTGCAACCGCAAGAAATGCAACACCTGTCCCTTCACCTCCCCCCTCGACTCCATTCAAGGTCCCAAGCAGTCGTTCCAGGTGCGACAAAGGTTCACCTGTATCTCCTCCAACCTCATCTACTGCATCCGCTGCTCTAGATGTCAGCTGATTTACATCGGTGAGACCAAGCGTAGGTTGGGCGATCGTTTCGCCGAACACCTCCGCTCAGTCCCGCAATAACCTACCTGACCTCCCGGTGGCTCAGCACTTCAACTCCCCCTCCCATTCCCAATCCGACCTCTCTGTCCTGGGTCTCCTCCATTGCCAGAGTGAGCAACAGCGGAAATTGGAGGAACAGCACCTCATATTCCGTCTGGGGTCCTTGCGTCCTTATGGCATTAACATTGAATTCTCCCAATTTGGCTAGCCCGTGCTGTCTCCTCCCCTTCCTTAACCCTCTAGCTGTCTCCTCCCACCCTCCCATCCGCCCGCCCTCGGGCTCCTCCTCCTCCTCCCTTTTTCCTTCTTTCTTTCCCCACCCCCCATCAGTCTGAAGAAGGGTTTCGGCCCGAAACGTCGCCTATTTCCTTCGCTCCATAGATGCTGCTGCACCCGCTGAGTTTCCCCAGCAATTTTGTGTACCTTCGATATTCCAGCATCTGCAGTTCCCTTTTGAACAGTAAGATTACCTCCTTCCCCCCACATTAAGAAGTCCATTTCTCCTACAAACGAAAACAAATCTTACTAAAGTTTTATAGATGCAAACATTAATGGTATTTTGGACTGAAGGGAAATTGAAGATTTGATCTTCCACCAAACACAGCTGCAGAAAAGCATCACAGAATCACAGAGTGATGTTGCACAGAAACAGGCCCTTTAACTCAACATGACTATGCCAACCAAGTTGCCCAACCAAGCTAGTCTCATTTGCCCGAGTCTGACACATATTCTTCCAAGTCTTTCTTATTCACGTCTCTAAGCAACTGTCTGTAAATTGTTGTCATTGTCGCTGCCTTGACCACTTCCTCTGTCAGTTCGTTCCATACATACACTACGCATTGACTGAAAAAAATTTTCCTTTTCACTGTTTCCATTCTCACCTTAAAGTCAAGTCGTCAAGTCAAGTCAAGTTTATTTGTCACATACACATACGAGATGTGCAGTGAAATGAAAGTGGCAATGCTCGCGGACTTTGTGCAAAAAGACAAACAAACAAACAAAAGCAAACAAACTATAAACACAATCATAAACACACATATTCTTTTACATATTAAATATTGGAAAGAAAAACGTTCAGTAAAGTCAGTCCCTGGTGAGATAGGAGTTTACAGTCCGAATGGCCTCTGGGAAGAAACTCCTTCCTGTCCTGGTTTGTCTCAGCAAAGTGCATCACCTCACCTTCACATGAATAAATCCCACCTGCCGTTCCTGAGCCCATTGGCCCAGTTCATAGGGATCCCATTTACTCTCAGATAACCTTCTTCACTCTCCACAATGTAACCAATTTTAGTTCCATCTGCAAACTGACTAACTGTGCAACCTACATACACACCCAATCGTGTATATAAATAAGGAACAACAGTGGACTCTGTCTCCAGTCTGAAAAACAACCCTCTACCAACATCCTCTGTCTGTGACCTTCAGATAAATGTTGTATTCCATCGGCTAGTTCACCCCGGATTTCATGAGATCCAACATTCCTGAGCGGCCTCTCATACGATGTGTAGAATATTGCTTAGATTGAATATTTAAGATCACGGGGAACTCACACAGAAGAGGAATTGGTGGCAGCTTAGATCAGCCATGATCACATTGAATGGAGGGGTAAGCCTGAGGAGCGGATTCTAATCCTGCTCCTGTTTTCTTGTTTTCCAATGCTCCTGTGTACCGATAAATAGACAGACTTGACACAGAGGAAATGCAGCAAAGATTAACAATACTTGTTCCTGGGACAATGAGTTTGCTGTGCGGGGTGCGATTGAGTAGACTAGACCTGTGTACTCGAGAGTTCGGGTGTATTGGAGGAGATCTCAGTGAAACACAAAGTTCTTACAGGGCTCAGTGGGTTGGATGCAGGGAGGATGTTTCCCCTGTCTGAGGGGTCTGGAGAACGGGCACACTCTCAGAATGTGGGCTGCACCACGTAGGACAGAGATAAGGAGACATTACTGCACGCAGAGACAGGGGAACCTTTGGAATTCCCTGCACTGGTGGCTGTGGAGTCATTCAGTGCTCTTGGAGCCGAGAGCCATGGTTGTACATTACAGATTTAGGCCCTTCGGCCCATCACGTCCATGTCCACCTTTCCCCCATCTATACTAATTGATTTGCCCACATTACATCGCTATTCTTCTGCACCTCACCTATTTAAATGCCTCAAAGATAGTGACTCCACCACCTCCTCTGTAGCATGTTCCAGATATCACCCACTCTCAGTGTAACGAAAATTTCCAACTCAGAACCAGTTTAAAATTCCTTGCTCTAAAGATAAACCTGCACTCTCTTAATCTGATATCACTGCATGCAAATACGATTTTGATAATGTACCCGATATCCTGCTGCAGACTTTGATAACCTTCCCCGCTATCCACAATTTTTGCGTCCTCTACAGACTTACTAATCACACCTCCTACATTCACATCCAAGCCATGAACATGTAACATAAACAGCAAAGGTTGCAGCACCGATCTCTGCTGCACTCCACCAGTCACAGACCTCCAAGCAGAAAATTCATCCTTCTACCGCTACCTTCTACCTCCAACCACCAAGCCAATTGTGGATCCATTTCACCAGCTCGCCTTGGATCCCACCTGCCTTCACTTTCTGGACCAGCCTTACATGCGCAACATTGTCAAGTGTGTTCTTAGTTGTACACACCCATCAAATCCACCCGTGAATCCCCTCTTTCAGCGACCCTACAACCACAAGTATCCACCCATTCTGTCTAACACCCGATCATTCACCCTCTGCTTCCTTCCATGGTCCAAGCCATCCCTCCCTCTCTCTCACCCTCCACTCAAAGAAACAGGGGCAGGTCCTCTGGCCCCTCATGTCTCCCCCTCCCATTCATTATGATCATGATGACTCCACCCCACACCTCTTCCTCGTCTTTAACAACCTCAAACCACCACTCACCTCAATATCCTCTTGCTCCGATCTGCCTCCATATCTGAATAGCCCGCTTCATTTCTCCATGCCCACCGCCATCTCGCAATTCTCCTCCCTCTTCGCACTCGTCCTCCCCGTCCACCCTCCCCCACCTCACAAAATTCCCCTCTCCATCCCTGGATAACAATGGCTGGAAAGATGTCTGTTGTCCACCCGATGTGGTTGGGGTGAAACCCCTGGCAAGTTTTCAGTTGTCCGCCCGCCTGTGCCTGAGGCCGAGCGGCTTCTCCCCCGGTCCCGGGGCCGCGCTGCCCGAGTCTCCCCCCGACCCCCGGGGACTCTCTGATTCTCTGCTTCTCCCCCCAGTCTCCGTCACCCTGGATGTGGAAACAGCGCATCCGGAGCTCGAGGTGTCTGAGGATCGGAAGAGAGTGAGATGGACCGAGACCCGGAGGAGTCTCCCTGACACCGGGAAGAGGTTTACAATTAGTCCGTGTGTGCTGGGATCGGAGGGATTCACATCGGGGAGACATTACTGGGAGGTGGAGGTGGCGGAGAGTCGGGGCTGGAGTCTGGGAGTCGCCGCAGAGTCTGTGGAGAGGAAGAGAGGCGTCACACTGACCCCGGAGACTGGAGTCTGGAGCATCAGGCGTTGGGGGGGGTGACGAGTTTGAAGCATTCACCTCCCCTCCATCCGCTCTCCCCGCCCGTCCCATCCCCGGGAGGGTGGGAGTTTATCTCAGTTACGAGTCCGGGACAGTATCATTTTACAACATGGATACCAAGTCCCATCTCCACACCTTCACTGGGAATAAATTCATGGAGAAACTTTATCCTTTCTTCGGGCCTTGGGATGGAAACTGGCTGAGAATCAGCTCCGGTTCCGCTCCGGGTATGTAAAAAAAATGTAATTGTGGGAAGAGTGAAATAAACTGCAACTTAAATCAGAGCTGTCTGTCTGTCGATCCGTTCATTTTAACGCGTTAACCGCGTCCGGCAACGGAACAGAAATTGCTTTTGTGAAAATATAAAGATTGAAACAAGCTCCCTTCCCGCGGGTTCAGCAGCAGCCGCGGGTGAGTGACGGGTCCTGAGCTCCGGGCTCCAATTGGTCCTAAACTCCCCCCGAGTAACAACGCGACACAAGCGGTGTTGGTGCGGAATTCAACAGCGGCGTAAAGGCGACTTTAGGGATAGGTGGAGGTAGAAGGGCGAATAACATCGGAAATTCCCTGAAGTGAGAGAAGTGTACTGTCGGTACGGAGTTTGTACTTTGTCGCCCTGACCGCGTGGGTTTTCATCGATATCTTCAGTTTCCTCCCACACTCCAACGACATTCAGGTTTGTAGGCTAACTGGCTTGGTATCATTGTAAACTGTCGCTCGCGTGTGTAGGATAGCGCTTGTGTGCGGGGATCGCTGGTTGGCGCGGACTCGATGTTTGCGCGGTGTATCTCGAAAATAAACCAAACAATCTAAGTATCCTTATGTATCCTCACGCTAACTATTATGCCCTCTTTATCCAACAAGTTATGTACTTACCTAGGTACAGTGAAATGCTTTGTTTTACATACAACCTGGGCAGCAGACAAGTGTCGCCACGTGTCTGGTTCAGACACAGTACTGAACAGTCCTGTCTACCTCCTGCTGCCGCACCTGGCAACATGATTCCCCCCAAACCCCCCCACCCCCGCCAATATCCGTCATTCTTGATGTCCACCTTGCTCTTGACGAAGATGGTTCTCCAAGAGGAACTGTATGTATGTATTCATCATTTCCACAGAGCGCGCACAGACACACAAAGACGCACACACACACTCGACAACATTGATGACATTATTTTATTGCAGTGAACTGAAGCTGTCTGAAGAAGGGTCTCGACCCAAAAGTCACCCTTTCCTTCTATCTGGAGATGCTGCTGGACCCGGTGAGTTACTCCAGCATTTTGTGTCCATCTTTGGTGTAAACCAGCATCTGCAGTTCCTTCCTACACTGTTCATCAAACATCTGTGCACGTTACAATCTATTCACAATCCCACATTGATATCCTTCACCTCTCTGGTGAAGTTAGTACGCAGTCTACATCTCCCTGCGCAAGTTAGTATTCATAACACCTTACAAGCATAAGGTCACACAGATTAAATAAGAGCAATAAATAAATATAATTAAATAATAGAAACATTACTAAACTTACAACTGATCAATGAATTCAGCATGGCCCCAGTAATGAACAGTTAACTGATACAATTAGCAGTGGTGAACACAGAATGTAGGTCTGAAGGAGGGCCCCGACCCAAAATGTCACCGATCCAAGTTCTCCACAGATGCTCTGACCCGCTGAGTTACTCCAGCACTCTGTGAAAGGTCACCTATCTATGTTCTCCACAGATGCTGCCTGACCCACTGAGTTACTCCATCACTATGTGAAACGTCACCTATCCATGTTGTCCACATATGCTGCCTGACCCGCTGAGTTACTCCAGCACTCTGTGAAACGTCACCTATCCATGTTCTCCACAGATGCTGCCTGACCCGCTGAGTTACTCCAGCTCTTTGTATCTCATTTGTTCGCATAGATCTATTGCTTTGGAATAAACGGATGAAAGGATTTGTGGGGAGGCTGGAACAGGGGCCTGAAGTGTTTCATTAACCATTCGTGTGTTGACTGAGTTTTATGATGTATCAAATGGCCAACTCCTGGTCATATGTTCAGGGTTTTTGAATACTTAGCTGTAAGGCAACACATTAGTGCAGCAGGTGGAACCGCTGCCACATAGTCGTTGTTAAATGGCTTTGATTTGAACCACGGTGGCGCAGCGGTAGAGTTGCTGCCTCACAGCGCCGGAGACCCAGGTTCGATCCTGACTACGGGTGCTTGTCTGTACCAAGTTTGTACATTCTCCCCGTGACCTGCATGAGTTTTCTCCCACATTCCAAAGACGTACAGGTTTGTAAACTGATTGTCTTTGGTACAATTGTAAACGGGCCCCAGTGTGTGTGTGTGGGATAGTGTTAATGTGCGGGGATCGCTGGTTGACGCCGACTCGGAGGGCTGAAGGGCCTGTTTCGGTGCTATATCTCTAAACTAAATTAAACTAGTGGCTTGTACAGTTGTATTAAATCCTGTACTTCGTACCCTCACGGACCCAGCAAATGTGCCAAACGCCTTCGACAACACCCTGCCCATCCCTGGTGCAATTTACATGGAGCTGAGTGTCTGCATTCCAATGTCTCTCTCACCTGCTACAAATAGCACAGGGCGTAACTTTCCATGCTGTATCTCTAAACTAAATTACACTAAAGTACTATTGGATGTGATGAACATGCTTTATAATTCGATCTTGTGAAAGGCTGAAAATGAGGAAGGGTTGAAGGAAATGGGATCCCTCCAAGTTTGGAGAGCATGGGAAATGGGAACCTCATTAAGGAGGGTGCAATCATCCTACCACAACTAAAAAGCAGCCCTGAACTACTATCTACCTCATTGGTTACCCTCGGACTATCCTCAATCAGACTTTACTGGCTCTACCTTGCCCTAAACACAATTCCCTTAGCGCGTATCTATAAATGCCTCACTTAGAATCATGTGTTGTCTTTCCACTGACTGGTTAGTATGTGACAAAAGCTTGTCACTGTACTTCAGTACATGTGACATGTGGTCTAGTCCACCCACCCACCCACCCAACCGGGAAGGCAAATTCAAATTCTTAAAGGGGAGGGTAGTGTCTTGTGTTCTGTGTCTTGTGTCTACTGTTTGTGGGTAAGTGTGTCTGTTTAGTGTTCAGCCATGAGCGAATGGCGGTGCGGGCTCGACAGACCTGGTGGTCTACTCTCGCACCTACTTTCTATGTTTCTATGTTTCTAATGCTAGTATTTATATCAAGAGGACTGGAATACAAAAACCGAGATGTAATGCTGAGGCTCCAAATGGCGCTGGTCAGCCCACATTTGGGGTATTGTGAGCAAATTTGGACCCCATATCTGAGGAAGGATGTACTGACTCTGGAGAGGGTCCAGATGAAGTTTACAAGAATGATTCCAGGAATGAGTGGGTTAGCATTTGATGAGCGCTTGACAGCCCTGGGCCTCCACTCGCTGGAGTTTAGAAGGTTGAGGGGACACCTCATTGATACATACAGAATAATGAAAGGCAGAGATAGAGTGGACGTGGAGAGGATGTTTCCACTGGTGGGAGTCTAGGACCAGAGGTCACAGCCTCAGAATTAGAGGGTGCTCTTTTAGAAAGAAGGTGAGTAGGAACTTCTTTAGTCAGAGGGTGGTGAATCCGTGGAACACATTGCCACAGAGGGCTGTGGGAACCAAGTCAGTTGATATTTTTAAGGCAGAGAGAGAGAAATTCTTGATTAGAACGGGTGTCAAGGGTTATAGGGAGAAGGCATGAAAATGGGATGAGAAGGGAGCAGATTGAATGGCAGAGTAGACCCGATGGGGCGAATGGCTTAATTCTACTCCTATAACCTGTGAACTTGAATCTCTGGTGGGACATCGCTGGGCTGTTGGGAGGCTTCCATTGGCTTCTTGCCACGAGATGGAGGATGCAGTGTGTCTCCGCTCTGTCCGACGCAGTAGGGATGAGTGCGGCGCCGCACCAAGGCAGGTC
Source organism: Amblyraja radiata (assembly GCF_010909765.2). NCBI lineage: Eukaryota > Metazoa > Chordata > Chondrichthyes > Rajiformes > Rajidae > Amblyraja > Amblyraja radiata. Next base: position 10,618,944 of record NC_045985.1, on the reverse strand, counting down.
GCTGGGACTGTCCATCTCTGTTGAGGAACGGCCGGGCTTTTCCACATTGGCGAAGTACACTTGCAGGATGACCACGGAGAGGAAGATGAGAAGCAACCTCTTGGCCTAGTCAGTCTGAGCAGGAAACAGCTTCCTCACCTGTAAAACAGAGAGAAGCAGATGTTATTGCAGATAGTGTTGATCTTAATTGCTGCAGATTTAATCTCTACACATGCAACATACAAGGCATTGTATCGGGATGCATCACAGCCTGGTTTGGGAACAGCTCCATCCAAGTACACAATAAACTACAGAGAGTTGTGGACGCAGCCCAGACCACCACGCAAACCAACCTCCCTTCCATCCATCGACACTTCACTCAAGGCCACCAGCATTATCAAGGATGAGTCTCACCCCGGACACTCCCTCTTCTCCCCTCTCCCATCTGTCAAGAGGTACAGAAGATTGACACAAAGTGCTGGAGTAACTCAGCGGGCCGGGCAGCAACTCTGGTGAAAAAGGATGGGTCACATTTTGGGTGGGGACACTTCTTCAGACCCAACCCGAAACATCACCAATCCTTTTTCTCCAGGGATGCTGCCAGACCCGCTGAGTTACTCCAGCATTTTGTATCTATCTTAAGTCGTCGGCATCATATGGGTTTTGACATTGTGGACCAAAGGGCGTCCTCTTTGTTCAATGAGTACAAATATACGTCTTTCTTTGCATTCTCAGTGTCAAATCAATCGCTTACTAAGTCCCAGAGTAGCTTTTTTGAACAATACTGTACATTTATTTGAAGGCAGTCATGTTGGAGACAGCACATCAGTGTCTTAGATTTCAATCCTTCCCCACAAAGCCTTTTAGATTAGGAAGGTACACAAAATTGCTGGGGAAACTCAGCGGGTGCAGCAGCATCTATGGAGCGAAGGAAATAGGCGACGTTTCGGGCCGAAACCCTTCTTCAGACCTGAAGTAGTCTGGTGAAGTTAGTACGCAGTCTACATCTCCCTGCGCAAGTTAGTATTCATAACACCTTACAAGCATAAGGTCACACAGATTAAATAAGAGCAATAAATAAATATAATTAAATAATAGAAACATTACTAAACTTACAACTGATCAATGAATTCAGCATGGCCCCAGTAATGAACAGTTAACTGATACAATTAGCAGTGGTGAACACAGAATGTAGGTCTGAAGGAGGGCCCCGACCCAAAATGTCACCGATCCAAGTTCTCCACAGATGCTCTGACCCGCTGAGTTACTCCAGCACTCTGTGAAAGGTCACCTATCTATGTTCTCCACAGATGCTGCCTGACCCACTGAGTTACTCCATCACTATGTGAAACGTCACCTATCCATGTTGTCCACATATGCTGCCTGACCCGCTGAGTTACTCCAGCACTCTGTGAAACGTCACCTATCCATGTTCTCCACAGATGCTGCCTGACCCGCTGAGTTACTCCAGCTCTTTGTATCTCATTTGTTCGCATAGATCTATTGCTTTGGAATAAACGGATGAAAGGATTTGTGGGGAGGCTGGAACAGGGGCCTGAAGTGTTTCATTAACCATTCGTGTGTTGACTGAGTTTTATGATGTATCAAATGGCCAACTCCTGGTCATATGTTCAGGGTTTTTGAATACTTAGCTGTAAGGCAACACATTAGTGCAGCAGGTGGAACCGCTGCCACATAGTCGTTGTTAAATGGCTTTGATTTGAACCACGGTGGCGCAGCGGTAGAGTTGCTGCCTCACAGCGCCGGAGACCCAGGTTCGATCCTGACTACGGGTGCTTGTCTGTACCAAGTTTGTACATTCTCCCCGTGACCTGCATGAGTTTTCTCCCACATTCCAAAGACGTACAGGTTTGTAAACTGATTGTCTTTGGTACAATTGTAAACGGGCCCCAGTGTGTGTGTGTGGGATAGTGTTAATGTGCGGGGATCGCTGGTTGACGCCGACTCGGAGGGCTGAAGGGCCTGTTTCGGTGCTATATCTCTAAACTAAATTAAACTAGTGGCTTGTACAGTTGTATTAAATCCTGTACTTCGTACCCTCACGGACCCAGCAAATGTGCCAAACGCCTTCGACAACACCCTGCCCATCCCTGGTGCAATTTACATGGAGCTGAGTGTCTGCATTCCAATGTCTCTCTCACCTGCTACAAATAGCACAGGGCGTAACTTTCCATGCTGTATCTCTAAACTAAATTACACTAAAGTACTATTGGATGTGATGAACATGCTTTATAATTCGATCTTGTGAAAGGCTGAAAATGAGGAAGGGTTGAAGGAAATGGGATCCCTCCAAGTTTGGAGAGCATGGGAAATGGGAACCTCATTAAGGAGGGTGCAATCATCCTACCACAACTAAAAAGCAGCCCTGAACTACTATCTACCTCATTGGTTACCCTCGGACTATCCTCAATCAGACTTTACTGGCTCTACCTTGCCCTAAACACAATTCCCTTAGCGCGTATCTATAAATGCCTCACTTAGAATCATGTGTTGTCTTTCCACTGACTGGTTAGTATGTGACAAAAGCTTGTCACTGTACTTCAGTACATGTGACATGTGGTCTAGTCCACCCACCCACCCACCCAACCGGGAAGGCAAATTCAAATTGTTAAAGGGGAGGGTAGTGTCTTGTGTTCTGTGTCTTGTGTCTACTGTTTGTGGGTAAGTGTGTCTGTTTAGTGTTCAGCCATGAGCGAATGGCGGTGCGGGCTCGACGGACCTGGTGGTCTACTCTCGCACCTACTTTCTATGTTTCTATGTTTCTAATGCTAGTATTTATATCAAGAGGACTGGAATACAAAAACCGAGATGTAATGCTGAGGCTCCAAATGGCGCTGGTCAGCCCACATTTGGGGTATTGTGAGCAAATTTGGACCCCATATCTGAGGAAGGATGTACTGGCTCTGGAGAGGGTCCAGATGAAGTTTACAAGAATGATTCCAGGAATGAGTGGGTTAGCATTTGATGAGCGCTTGACAGCCCTGGGCCTCCACTCGCTGGAGTTTAGAAGGTTGAGGGGACACCTCATTGATACATACAGAATAATGAAAGGCAGAGATAGAGTGGACGTGGAGAGGATGTTTCCACTGGTGGGAGTCTAGGACCAGAGGTCACAGCCTCAGAATTAGAGGGTGCTCTTTTAGAAAGAAGGTGAGTAGGAACTTCTTTAGTCAGAGGGTGGTGAATCCGTGGAACACATTGCCACAGAGGGCTGTGGGAACCAAGTCAGTTGATATTTTTAAGGCAGAGAGAGAGAAATTCTTGATTAGAACGGGTGTCAAGGGTTATAGGGAGAAGGCATGAAAATGGGATGAGAAGGGAGCAGATTGAATGGCAGAGTAGACCCGATGGGGCGAATGGCTTAATTCTACTCCTATAACCTGTGAACTTGAATCTCTGGTGGGACATCGCTGGGCTGTTGGGAGGCTTCCATTGGCTTCTTGCCACGAGATGGAGGATGCAGTGTGTCTCCGCTCTGTCCGACGCAGTAGGGATGAGTGCGGCGCCGCACCAAGGCAGGTCGCTGGGACTGTCCATCTCTGTTGAGGAACGGCCGGGCTTTTCCACATTGGCGAAGTACACTTGCAGGATGACCACGGAGAGGAAGATGAGAAGCAACCTCTTGGCCTAGTCAGTCTGAGCAGGAAACAGCTTCCTCACCTGTAAAACAGAGAGAAGCAGATGTTATTGCAGATAGTGTTGATCTTAATTGCTGCAGATTTAATCTCTACACATGCAACATACAAGGCATTGTATCGGGATGCATCACAGCCTGGTTTGGGAACAGCTCCATCCAAGTACACAATAAACTACAGAGAGTTGTGGACGCAGCCCAGACCACCACGCAAACCAACCTCCCTTCCATCCATCGACACTTCACTCAAGGCCACCAGCATTATCAAGGATGAGTCTCACCCCGGACACTCCCTCTTCTCCCCTCTCCCATCTGTCAAGAGGTACAGAAGATTGACACAAAGTGCTGGAGTAACTCAGCGGGCCGGGCAGCAACTCTGGTGAAAAAGGATGGGTGACATTTTGGGTGGGGACACTTCTTCAGACCCAACCCGAAACATCACCAATCCTTTTTCTCCAGGGATGCTGCCAGACCCGCTGAGTTACTCCAGCATTTTGTATCTATCTTAAGTCGTCGGCATCATATGGGTTTTGACATTGTGGACCAAAGGGCGTCCTCTTTGTTCAATGAGTACAAATATACGTCTTTCTTTGCATTCTCAGTGTCAAATCAATCGCTTACTAAGTCCCAGAGTAGCTTTTTTGAACAATACTGTACATTTATTTGAAGGCAGTCATGTTGGAGACAGCACATCAGTGTCTTAGATTTCAATCCTTCCCCACAAAGCCTTTTAGATTAGGAAGGTACACAAAATTGCTGGGGAAACTCAGCGGGTGCAGCAGCATCTATGGAGCGAAGGAAATAGGCGACGTTTCAGACCTGAAGTAGTCTGAAGAAGGGTTTCGGCCCGAAACGTCGCCTATTTCCTTCGCTCCATAGATGCTGCCGCACCCGCTGAGTTTCCCCAGCAATTTTGTGTACCTTCGATATTCCAGCATCTGCAGTTCCCTATTGAACACTTGTCTACTCCACTGCGATATCTCCTCAAGGTATGCCTACTTTGAAGAAGTTCTCCTCCTCTCTCCGGAGACAGTTTCACAACCTCCTCTCTAGCTGCACACCCTCTGTGATCCCCCCTGCCCTCCAACTGTACGACCATACCCTTACCCAGACTCGATACCACAGCCACATTTGCTTCCTCGGGGCCTGCCTGCGCCATCATCTCATACCCCATGGCTTCCAGCTCCATTTCCCTACCTCCCAGTTCGGACCCCAACCGGACCATCGGTACCGACTGGCTATCCACCGGCATACCCAGCAATTCTCCAACCGGGCACTGAGATCCACCCTGGTTGCGATGCGCCGGCACCAACAGGACCTCACATCGACACTCCCTGTACTTCAGGCCTCACTAACTCAGACCTGCAATGGACCCCAGCTGTATTTCATCCGCCGGAAGATCCACCACTTTAATAAAAAATTCCTGGCCTACCTTAATTCCACCAAGGACCTTAAATTATCCCGACTCCAGGCCGCTCCGCGACTCGACCGCCCGCAGACTCCGGGCCCCAACTCTGGCCCGCATCGCATCGCCTGCCCGAGTCCCGCGCCACCCGCCATCTTGGCCACTAGGAGCGACTTCCATACTCACCGGGACGCCGCCTTCACCGACCTCCACATCGATGCCGCCGCCGACCCTCACCTGCCGACCGATGACGCCCAGCCTCGCAGCTTCTACGGCAAATTGGACTCCCTCCCCATCGCCGATTCCTCCGACATCGCCGGCCTACCCGACATTGCCGCCGAACCGGGGCTCCCCTAACATGGCCGCCGCTACGCACCCGATTCATCTCGCCGCCGACCCGCCGACCTTCTGCCCACCGGGACCACCTACGCATCGCCCTCGGACCCCGACTCAACCACCACTGGACTCCGACCATCGGGTCCGGTGACCCGCTCCACTCCACCCCCCTCCAGCAACCCACAGCCGTCGCCTTACCTGGAGCCTGGACTCTGCATTGGGCCTGCAGCCTCCACGCTGCTTACTCCCACTCTCCTGGACTTAACTCCACCGGGTCCTAGCGCCCGTCTGCCCAGCCGTGCTAACCTCAGTGGCTGCTCCACTGACCCTCCCCCATCCCCCCCACCAACCATGTCACACCCGCTCTTCCCCACCCACATTACAGCCCTCTCTCCCCCCCACCCCCTGACCACCCACCACTCCTCCAACACTCACAACCCCCCCCCCCCCCCCACACATCGCCCCGTCCCCAGTCTACCCACCTGCCTTCCTCTGGCCCCAACTCCCACCCCTGCCGGGTGTTCACCATCCCCCCCGACCTCCCCCAACGGTCTGTCCTCAGCAGAGGTCTTACCTTTGTCCCCCTCCGTCCCCATCTCAATGAGTTCCGCGCCCACCATGACTTGAAGCGCTTCTACCGTCGTCTCCGCCTCACAGCGCACTTCCATGGGAAGGAGTCCTCGCCCCCCAATGATGACCCCTTTTCCTGTCTCCAACGCACCCCCTCCTTGTGGAACCCCCCTCATAAAGTCCCGGCTCTGGAACTCTTCATTCAGAACTGCCGCCGCGACGTCAACCGCCTCAACTTCTCCACTCCCCTGTCTCACTCTAATCTTTCCCCCTCTGAACGCACTGCCATCGAATCACTCCGCAAAAACCCAGATTGGGTCATCAAACCAGCCGACAAGGGAGGTGCCGTGGTAGTCTGGCGCGCCGATCTCTACAAAGCTGAGGCCACGCGCCAACTCTCGGACACCTCCTCCTACTTACCCTTGGACCATGACCCCACTGACGAGCACCAGGCCACCATTTCTAGCACCATCACCGAATTCATCAATTCCCACGCCCTACCTGACCAAGCCTCCAACCTCATCGTTCCCCAGCCCCGCACGGCCCGTTTTTACCTTCTCCCCAAAATCCACAAACCCGGCTCTCCCGGCAGACCCATTGTCTCTGCGTGTTCGTGCCCCACCGAACTCATCTCCACATACCTTGACTCCATCCTATCCCCCTTGGTCAAATCCCTCCCCACCTATGTTCTAGACACCTCAGACACTCTCCGCCGCCTCCACGCATTCCACTCTCTGGGCCCTCACCCCCTCATCTTCACCATGGATGTCCGGTCACTCTACACCTCCATCCCCCACCAGGATGGCCTCGGAGCCCTCCGGTTCTTCCTCGACCAGAGGAGCAACCTATACCCAGCCACTGACACTCTCCTCCGCTTAGCGGAGTTGGTCCTCACCCTCAACAACTTTACATTTGACTCCAAACATTTTACATTTCCTCCAAACACAAGGCGTAGCTATGGGCACACGCATGGGCCCCAGCTACGCCTGCCTCTTTGTCGGGTACGTTGAACAATCCTTGTTCGAGACGTACCAGGGCCCCATCCCCGACCTCTACCTCCGTTACATTGACGACTGCTTTGGTGCCACCTCCTGCACCTACACACAACTGACTGACTTCATCCACTTCACCACCAACTTCGATCCGGCACTCCAATACACCTGAACGATTTCCGACACTTCCCTACCATTCCTTGACCTCACCATCTCCATCGCAGGGGACAGACTCCTGACCGACATACATTACAAACCCACTGACTCACATGGCTATCTGGACTACACGTCTTCCCACCCTGCCCCCTGTAAAGACTCCATCCCCTACTCCCAATTCCTCCGCCTACGCCGCATCTGTTCCCAGGATGAGACATTTCATACCAGGGCATCGGAAATGTCCTCGTTCTTCAGGGAACGGTGATTCCCCTCCGCCACCATAGATGAGGCTCACTCCAGGGTCTCATCCATACCCCGTAACACTGCTCTCTCTCCCCATCCCCGCACACGCAACAAGGGCAGAGTCCCTCTGGTCCTCACCTTTCACCCCACCAGCCGGCAAATACAACACATAATCCTCCGCCATTTCCGCCACCTCCAACGTGACCCCACCACTCGCCACATCTTCCCATCTCCCCCCATGTCTGCCTTCCGCAAAGACCGCTCCCTCCGCAACTCCCTCGTCAATTCTTCCCTTCCCTCCCGCACCACCCCCTCCCCGGGCACTTTCCGTTGCAACCGCAAGAAATGCAACACCTGTCCCTTCACCTCCCCCCTCGACTCCATTCAAGGTCCCAAGCAGTCGTTCCAGATGCGACAAAGGTTCACCTGTACTCCTCCAACCTCATCTACTGCATCCGCTGCTCTAGATGTCAGCTGATTTACATCGGTGAGACCAAGCGTAGGTTGGGTGATCGTTTCGCCGAACACCTCCGCTCAGTCCGCAATAACCTACCTGACCTCCCGGTGGCTCAGCACTTCAACTCCCCCTCCCATTCCCAATCCGACCTCTCTGTCCTGGGTCTCCTCCATTGCCAGAGTGAGCAACAGCGGAAATTGGAGGAACAGCACCTCATATTCCGTCTGGGGACCTTGCGTCAATGGCATTAACATTGAATTCTCCCAATTTGGCTAGCCCTTGCTGTCTCCTTCCCTTCCTTAACCCTCTAGCTGTCTCCTCCCACCCTCCCATCCGCCCGCCCTCGGGCTCCTCCTCCTCCTCCCCTTTTCCTTCTTTCTTCCCCCCCCCCACCCCCCATCAGTCTGAAGAAGGGTTTCGGCCCGAAACGTCGCCTATTTCCTTCGCTCCATAGATGCTGCTGCACCCGCTGAGTTTCCCCAGCAATTTTGTGTACCTTCGATATTCCAGCATCTGCAGTTCCCTTTTGAACACAAGAGTCTAAAGCCGTCGGGCTCATGAGGGCATCATCAGGAACGAGCAAGACCACACACCCCAGGCGGCAGCACCGCTATGCATCCACCAGCAGGCATCGACATCAGGTGGCTGGTGAAAGCATGCGGGCCGTGCAGCAACCACAAAGGTATTTTTTAGGCCAAGGCCCAGAGCGATCCTCATGGAAAATGCGCCAACCCCACACTCTGGCGCCTCGTCCGCAGAAGAGGCAGAAGTCGAAGAAGTGAACGTACCACCGGTAACCATGGAGGTAGGTGGGTCTGGTTCCTTCCAGAACATCAAATGTAGGACCTGTACTAACAGGGGGAAGGTTACACTTGTTTTGGGAGGCATGGTGGTCTATTACTACTGATACATATATATGCCCTCCACGCCCACCCTCCATTACAAAGGTCAACTGGTGTTTTAGTTCTTCTTAACTTACTATGTTTATTTCACTTACTGTTGCCTGTGATTTCACACCGCTGCTTTGAAGAATGGCGCGCATGCGTGCTGGCGGGGTCTTCACGTAATCCCTCGACGTAACTCCTCATAAAATATAGATCAAACTTCAAACTGGTAAGTTCTCGTTTAATCTTACTATTTTAATGCTGTCTGTTGTTGTTTTGGATGTATGTAAATGTTGATAGAATTGAGCAAATCTTTTATTAATGTGTTTAGGGAGCGTTAATGAATCACTTTTTCAGATTTAATTTTTAGAATCGTATGATCCTTTTCGAGTTTTTTCAACTGACGTGCCAGAAGTTTAATAATAATAATAATAATAATAATAATAATAATAATAATAATAATAATAATAATAATAATAATAATAATAATAATAATAATAATAATAATAATAATAATAATAATAATAATAATAATAATAATAATAATAATAATAATAATAATAATAAATGTTATTTTCGGGCGCCTTTCAAATCTCAAGGACACCTTACAAAGATTAACAGAAGAGAAAAAAAACATATAGTCGGAGAAAAATAGATAATAAGGACATCATCAATACAGAAATTAAAGATAGAAATCGCTCCAAAGAAACAAAATCAAAAAAATCAAAAAAACACAATGTGAAGAGAGAGCAGCGGCAGCTAAAGCGCGCCAGCGTCCACTCTCTCTTCCGACAGCCATCTTGGACACAGGCTAACAAAGTAACTTTTACACAGAAAAATCATCCCCCCACAGTGGTTACCACTGTGCGGGAAGGCACAAAAGTCCAGTCCCCAACCCCAGTTCTCCCAAAAGTCAGGCCTATTAAGGCCACCGCTGTTGCCTCTACGGAAGCCCGATATTCCTGGCCGTTCTGGCCGGGTGGTCTTGCCCCAGCGTCGGGAGAGTCCTCACAGCGGCTGGGCCACCTGGAACGTCCGCTTCCTAGCAGGGGATTGTCGGCTTCCGAAGCCGACAAGGACGCACCGAGTTGGAGTTCCCAGGCTCCCGATGTTAATGTCGGCGCCGCCCGCTCCGCTCCGCAGACTCGCAGCCCGGAGGTGATGATCACGGCGGTCACAGCTCACCGGAGCTCCAGCGCATCGATCCTGCGCGGCGACCCAGGCAAGGCATCGCCCGCTCCGCTCCGCGATAGCGCTCCAGCGGTGTGCCGTCACCGAAGCCGAGGTGCAGGGCGGCCCCCGCCAGGAAACGGCGCTCCACGCCCGCTGGTAGGCCACGAGGACGGGTCGACGGGCAGCCCGGAGAAAAAGCTACCTCACCGACCAGGTAGGGACCTAGAAGTAAGATTACCTCCTTCCCCCCACATTAAGAAGTCCATTTCTCCGAACAAACAAGAACAAGACTAACTAAAAACTGGGGGGGGAAATGAATTAAACGGACAGCTGCTGGATAGCAGCCGTTCCCCAAGATGGCTCCTCCTCACCATGACCTTATCGCCGAATTCGAAATATGTGGCTTATCGCCGAATTCAAAATTTTCCTGTTTTGTAATTTAAAATAATCTGGTGAAACTTGCAGATAGAATTCGGTTTAGTTTAAAATTCAGTATTGTTATCTTGTTGTGTTTATCTATGCTTGGCTCTTTCGCGTTTTCTAGATCCAATTGTCTAACTTGTTCTTCTAGTTGCAATTGTTCGGTCTCTTCCGAATTCTCTTCCCTGCATGGAGACCCGACCTTTTCCCTGTCGGGTCTCCGTTGCCGTTGGGGCCTAGCGCCGTGGAGCAGCCTCCAACTGGAACGACCTGGAAGCTCAAGTCACGGAGCTGCGGAGCCTGTGGAGCTGCGGAGCTGTAGAGCTACCTCCGTGGAGCTGGCCAGCTTCGGCTGCGGTGGCGAGCTGCTGTGACCCGACTCCGGTGGATGGTGACACCGGGAGCTCGCGGGTCCCCGGTGGGAGACCGCTTTGTGGGGCACCGGCAACGGCGACTTCTCCCGGCCGAATTGCGGGGTTGAGATTGACCGGGAGCGGGGCCTTACAACGCCCGGCGCGGCTTTAATTTGCCGCGGACTTGCTAGCGCCCGCCGGGGGCTCCAACACCAAGACCCGGGGCAGGGCCTTACATCGCCCGGCGTGGCTTTGAGTGGCCGCGGACTTGCTAGCGCCCGCCAGGGGCTTTGACCTCGACTTCGGGAGAGGAATGGAGAGCAGGGAAGAGACAAGACTTTGCCTTCCATCACAGTGAAGAGGAGACTCACTGTGATGGATGTTTGTGTAAATTGTGTCGGTGTGTGTCTTGGTTCTTTTCTTGTATGGCTGCAGAAACCAAATTTCGTTTGAACCTCATGTGAGATTCAAATGACAAATAAAAGGTATTGTATTGTATTGTATTGTATTGTCCTATACTTTTTATTTTGAAAAGCTTGGTATGAAATTATAGAACCTCTGATAAACACCTTAAAAGATTCCCATAATAGGAAGGGTGAGATGCCTGGGGTATCGTTAGTCTCAAAGAAAAGTTCCATCTGTTGTTTCAGATATATACAACCAGCCGGGTTGTTTAAAATTTGGGGATTGAACCTCCAAAACGATTTTTTATTGAACATTCCTTCTAGTTTTAGAAAGAAAGTTAACGGAGAGTGATCAGAGATGACGCTATTATGATATTTAGGATTAGTTGCAAAGGGAATTAATTTCGTGTCCACTAGGAAATAATCAATGCGTGTATAGGTTTTATGTACCATTGAATAAAAGGAATACTCCCTTCCAGCTGGGTTTGCAATCCTCCATACATCTGTTATATTTGTGTTTTTTATGTATGTATTTAAAAGTTCACTGGATTTTGATTTTATATTAAGTCTCTTTTGTTGTGCAGATTTATACATATATCCGATTGAAATCTCCCCCAATTATCACATTTTGATAATTAAACTCGGAGATTATAGTCAGGATTTTATTTAAAAATTGCGGATTGTCAAAATTAGGAGAATAAATATTTACCATAGTGAGTGGAGTAGAGTATATCTCTCCAGTAACTAGAACATACCTCCCCTCTTTGTCTGCTATGGTATTCTTTAGTTTAAATGGTATGCCTTTGCGAATTATAATTGTGGTACCTCTAGATTTAGAGATTTACGAGGAGTGATATGTTTGGCCGATCCAATTTGCCTTCAGCCTGGTCTGAGCTTGGAGTTTCAAGTAAAAAAATTATATCGGCATTGAGTGATTTTAATTGGGCAAGAATCTTACCCCTTTTGATTGGCTCATTAGCACCCCTTATGTTCCAGCTACAAAACTGAATTCCTCCAATTTTCTTTTGCGTATCGTCTTGCATTGTAAATTACATTGGTACCTTTATGTCATATGGTGAAACACAATACTTCAAGCTTCTGGGTGTTGGGTGGGTACTCACACCTACTAGACTCTGTTGGTATATCCCTTGTGAAAGTGCCCTTAAAAGAATTTCAGAAAAAGTGCTAAGTGACATAGAAATAGTGATAATACAGTATTTAAAAAGATTCCACCAAATGGTGGGAAGAAAATATTGATACCTTCCGTAGATGTTAAGTTACATTGATTCTTACAAAATTCGTAAGGGGTTGGACAGGCTAGATGCAGGAAGATTGTTCCCGATGTTGGGGAAGTCCAGAACAAGGGGTCACAGTTTAAGGATAAGGGGGAAATATTTTAGGACCGAGATGAGGAAAACATTTTACACACAGAGAGTGGTGAATCTCTGGAATTCTCTGCCACAGAAGGTAGTTGAGGCCAGTTCATTAGCTATATTTAAGAGGGAGTTAGATGTGGCCCTTGTGGCTAAAGGGATCAGCGGGTATGGAGAGAAGGCAGGTACAGGATACTGAGTTGGATGATCAGCCATGATCACATTGAATGGCGGTGCTGGCTCGAAGGGCCGAATGGCCTACTCCTATACCTATTTTCTATGTTTCTATGTCTATGTTTGAGCTCCGCTCCCTTAAACAAATATTGTAATAAAGAAGGACCAGTTCAAAACTGGGTAATATAGAGAGAATCGTCAAACATGTAGATCTACTTAAATCTTCAACTGGACAAGTATTTAATATTTACTAACAATTACTGTATTTAACTTTGCAGTCAAAGCCCAGTATCTTTAAGTAAGAAACTGCTGGTTGGAAGGGGTTAACCAAAGTTACACTCTTGGCTACTTGCCAACTGTTTAATTGCTAACTGATGTAATTATAAAGAAAGCACATCAGCGCCTCGACTTCCTGAGATGATTACGGAGAGTCGGTATATCAAAGAGGACTTTCTCGAACACCTACAGGTGCACAGTAGAGAGCATGCTGACTGGTTGCATCGTGGCTTGGTTCAGCAACTTGAGTGTCCAGGAGCGGAAAAGAATGCAGAAAGTTGTGACCACTGCCCAGTCCATCATCGGCTCTGACCTCCCCACCATCGAAGGGATCTAACATCATCATGGACCCACACCATCCTGGCCACAAACTTATCTCTCCGCTGCCATCAGGTAGAAGGTACAGGAGCCTGAAATCTTCAACATCCAGGTTCAGGAACAGCTGCTTCCCCACAGCCATCAGACTATTAAACTCGCCCTCAAACAATCTCAGAACTATAACAGCCTATTGCACTTTATCTGTTTATTTATGTGTATATATATGGTCTATGCTATATAGATACACTGAACTGTTCTGTATTTATGCTTACAATACTCTGGGGGTATGGGGGGTAGGGTGTTGACATGGATAGAAAATTGGTTGGCAGACCGGAAGCAAAGAGTAGGAGTGAACGGGTCCTTTTCAGAATGGCAGGCTGTGGCGAGTGGAGTGCCGCAAAGCTCGGTGTTGGGGCCGCAACTGTTTACCATATATATTAATGATTTGGAAGAGGGAATTAGGAGCAACACTAGCAAGTTTGCGGATGACACAAAGCTGGGTGGCAGTGTGAACTGTGAAGAGGATGTTAGGAAGTTGCAGTGTGACCTGGACAGGTTGAGTGAGTGGGCAGAAGCGTGGCAGATGCAGTATAATATAGATAAATGTGAGGTTATCCTCAGATTCAGATTCAACTTTAATTGTCACTGTCAGTGTACAGTACAGAGACAACGAAATGCAGTTAACATCTCCCTGGAAGAGCGACATAGAATATGATTTCAATAAATAAAACTATTTACATGTATACAGACATAGTGTTTTTCCTGTGGGAGGAGTGTCCGGGGGGGGTGATTGGCAGTCACCGAGGTACATTGATGAGTAGTGTGACAGCCGCAGGGAAGAAGCTGTTCCTGGACCTGCTGGTCCAGCAACAGAGAGACCTGTAGCGCCTCCCGGATGGTAGGAGAGTAAACAGTCCATGGTTGGGGTGAGAGCAGTCCTTGGCGATGCTGAGCGCCCTCCGCAGACAACGCTTGCTTTGGACAGACTCAATGGAGGGGAGTGAGGAACCGGTGATGCGTTGGGCAATTTTCACCACCCTCTGCAGTGCTTTCCGGTCGGAGACAGAGCAGTTGCCATACCATACTGTGATACAGTTGGTAAGGATGCTCTCGATGGTGCAGCGGTAGAAGTTCACCAGAATCTGAGGAGACAGATGGACCTTCTTCAGTCTCCTCAGGAAGAAGAGACGCTGGTGAGCCTTCTTGACCAGAGTTGAGGTATTGTGGGTCCAAGAGAGATCATCGGAGATGTTGACCCCAGAACCTGAAGCTGGAAACACGTTCCACCTCCGTCCCGTTGATGTGGATGGGGGTGTGCGTGCCGCCCCTAGACTTCCTGAAGTCTACAATGAGCTCCTTGGTCTTCTTGGAGTTAAGGGCCAGGTTGTTGTCAGCGCACCATGCTGCTAGGAGCTGGACCTCCTCCCTATAGGCCGACTCATCGTTGTTGCTGATGAGGCCAATCACTGTTGTATCATCTGCATACTTGATGATGGTGTTAGTACCATGTACAGGTGTGCAGTCGTAGGTAAAGAGGGAGTAGAGGAGGGGGCTCAGCACACAGCCCTGTGGAACGCCGGTGTTCAGGGTGAGGGTTGAAGAGGTGTGCTTGTCTAACCTAACAGACTGGGGTCTGTTGGTTAGAAAGTCCAGTATCCAGTTGCAGAGGGAGGGGTCGATGCCCAGGTTACCGAGTTTGGTGATCAGTTTAGAGGGTATAATGGTGTTGAATGCTGAGCTGTAATCAATGAACAGCATTCTTACATAAGTGTCTTTGTTGTCGAGGTGGGAGAGGGCGGAGTGAAGTGCCGTTGAGATGGCATCCTCCGTACTCCTGTTCTTGCGGTAGGCAAACTGATAGGGATCCAATGTGGGGGGTAGGCAGCCTTTGAGGTGTGCCAGGACCAGCCTCTCGAAGCACTTGGTGATGATGGGGGTAAGTGCAACTGGGCGGAAGTCGTTGAGGCTGGCCGCAGTGGGGTGTTTTGGCACCGGCACGCTGGAGGTGGTTTTTAGGCACGTGGGAACAACTGCTTGGGCAAGTGACAGGTTGAAGATGTCTGTCCAGACGTCTGTTAGCTGCGCAGCACAGGCCCTGAGAACGCGCTCGGGGATGCCGTCAGGGCCAGCAGCCTTACCTGCATTAGTCCTACTCAGTGCCACGTACACGTCGTAGGGGGTGAGTGTGAAGGGTTGGTGATCAGCAGGGAGCACAGCCTTGATGGCTGTCTCTAGATTGTCCCTGTCGAAGCGGCCATAGAAGTGGTTAAGCTCCTCAAGGAAGGAGGCGTTGCTGGATGTGGGGGTGGTGTTGGTGGGTCTATAGTCTGTGATGGCCTGGATGCCTTGCCACATGCGTCGGGGGTCGGAGTTGTTGTTGAAGTGCTCCTCAATCCTGAGCTTATGGCAGTGCTTGGCCTTCTTGATGCCCCTCTACAGGTTAGCCCTGGATGAACTGTAGGCTCGAGCATCGCCTGACCTGAAAGCGGTGTCCCGTGCTTTCAGCAGTAGCCTGACCTCGCTGTTCATCCATGGCTTCTGATTCGGGAATATGATCACCCGTTTGAGGGAGGTGACACTATTGATGGTGGAGTTTATAAAGTCCAGAACAGAGGATGTATAGGAATCAACGTCCGTGTGGGAGTCAAGGGTGGCCTGGGCTTCAAACGCCTTCCAGTCAGCATTTCCAAAACACTGCTGAAGTGTGGAGTCCGCTTCCTCAGACCAGACTTTAACTGTCCTCACAGTGGGTTTAACTCGTCTGATGAGTGGGGAGTACTTAGGGAGCCGGAACAATGAGAGGTGATCAGACTGACCAGGGTGGGGGAAGGGGACGGCTTTGTAAGCTTCAGCCATGTTTGTGTAGACTTTGTCCAGTGTCTTGTCTACTCTAGTGGGGAAGGAGACATGTTGGTGGAATTTGGGGAGTACAGTCTTCAGGTTGGAGTGATTGAAGTCACCCGCAACAATGAAGGCTGCCTCGGGGTTGTGCGTCTGTTGTTTGCTAATGGCAGTATGCAGATCTTTCATTGCAAGCTTGGCATTAGCATCAGGAGGGATATAGGCTGCAGTCACAACAGTGGAGGTGAACTCTCTGGGCAGATAGAACGGTCTGCATCTAACCAAGAGGAACTCAAGGTTAGCTGAGCAGTGACTCTCGATGATGGTGGAGTCCGTGCACCATGCTTTATTTACATAAATGCACAGACCCCCACCTCTGGTCTTACCGGAGTCTGTTGTCCTGTCCGCTCGGAGTAAATGACGCCCCGATAGCTGGATGGCGCTATCCGGAACGTCGATGTTGAGCCAAGTTTCCGTGAAGATCAGGATGTTGCAGTCTTTGATCCAGTTGTGGGAGGTGATCCTTAGCCAGAGTTCGTCCATTTTGTTTGCCAGTGAGCGCACGTTAGCGAGGAAAAGGCTAGGAATCGTTAGCCTGTGTGGGGCTAGCTCTAACCTGGCCTTTAACCCACCAGCCCCGCGGCTCCGCTGGCGGTCTCCAGCCCCGTGGCTCTGCTGGCGGTCTCCAGCCCCGCGGCTCTGCTAACGTTCTCCAGCCCCGCGGTCTCCAGCCCCGCGGCTCTGCTGGCGTTCCCCAGCCCCGTGGCTCTGCTGGCGGTCTCCAGCCCCGCGGTTCCGCTGGCTATCTACAGCCCCGGGGCTCTGCTGGCGGTCTCCAGCCCCGTGGCTCTGCTGGCGGTCTCCAGCCCCGCGGCTCTGCTGGCGTTCTCCAGCCCCGCGGCTCCGCTGGCTTTCTACAGCCCTGCTGCTCCAGTGCTCCGTTGCTCTGACGAGCTCAGGAGCGAGACGGAGATCGCCCAGAAAGTTGTTGCAGCCGCAGGAACCTAAGTCCAGAAGTTCCTGTTGGCTGTACGAAATGGATACAAAACTGCTGCGTGTGAGCAGCCTTGAAACAGGTAGGGAAATTGTCGCTATTTTTCCCATTCTTGGGAGACACGGGGCGTCGCGATGTGCCCGCGCCGCCACCATCTTGGGAATTTATCCACTTTGGCGGCAAAAACAAGGGGGCAGATTATTATCAATGGGGTTAGGATAGGTAAGAGGGAGGTGCAGTGAGACCTGGGCGTCCTTGTACACCGGTCACTGAAAGTTGGCTTACAGGTACAGCAGGCAGTGAAGAAAGCTAATGGAATGTTGGCCTTCATAACAAGAGGATTTCAGTATAGGAGTACAGAGGTTAACTGCAGTTGTATAGGGCTCTGGTGAGACCACATCTGGAGTATTGTGTACAGTTTTGGTCTCCTAATTTGAGGAAGGACATCCTTGTGATTGAGGCAGTGCAGCGTAGGTTCACGAGATTGATCCCTGGGATGGCGGGACTGTCATATGAGGAAAAATTGAAAAGACTAGGCTTGTATTCACTGGAGTTTAGAAGGATGAGGGGATATCTTATAGAAACATATAAAATTATAAAAGGACTGGACAAGCAAGATGCAGGAAAAATGTTCCCAATGTTGGGCGAGTCCAGAACCAGGGGCCACAGTCTTAGAATAAAGGGGAGGTCATTTAAGACTGAGGTGAGAAAAAACTTTTTCTCCCAGAGAGTTGTGAATTTATGGAATTCCCTGCCACAGAGAGCAGTGGAGGCCAAGTCACTGGTTGGATTTAAGAGAGAGTTAGATAGAGCTCTAGGGGCTGGTGGAGTCAAGGGATATGGGGAGAAGGCAGGCACGGGTTATTGATAGGGGACGATCAGCCATGATCACAATGAATGGCGGTGCTGGCTCGAAGGGCCGAATGGCCTCCTCCTGCACCTATTTTCTATGTTTCTATGTTTCTATGTAATCCCAGGATCAGACGAAAACTTCCATCCAGTTTCTCACAAAAAAGAAATCAAAGATCCAGCGAATGGAGAAGCAACAGAAACAGAAGTTTTCTGGAGTTCTGGTGAGGCTTTTAAATTTTGATTTCTTGATCTTGTGTAGATTTGATCCGTGTGATGCGTGTAATAATAGGGCAGCGCAGTGACACAAGTAGTGCTGCTGTCTCCTAGTTCTGGTGAGCGGGTTCGATCCTGACCTCGGGTGCTGCCCGTGTGGATCACGCCTTCTCGCTGTGACCGCGTCGGATTCCTTCCACGTCCCCAATACACGCTGGTTCAATGGTCAATCGGTGACTGTTATAATCCCTGGGAAAATGGATGGTGGACGGATAAATGGGAATTAATGGGCACGTGAAAAGGAACAGGCAGCAGGGAATTGTATTAGGGGTAGAGGATTGATGGGTTATAACATTACCCTCACGACATTTCAGAAGCGTTTAGACAAACTGTCTAAATGCTTCTGAAGTCTGAAGAAGGGTCTCGACCTGAAACGACGCCCATTCCTTTTCAATAGATGCTGCCTCGCCTGCTGAGTTCTTACAGCATTATATATAATTCTTCACCTTTTATTTCACAGGAACACTCACACACCCTTCAGTCCAAGATCACATCCCAGTTTGCTGAATTGCACCAGATTCTCACTGAGAAAGAGCAGCACACACTGGCAGATATCCGGGAGGAAGAGAAGAAGATTCTAGATACAATGGAGACAAATCTTGGAAAGATTCAAGAGAATTTAAAATCTATTCAGGAAGAACTTTTAAAGTTGCAGCAACAGATGGATCAAAAAGACAGTGTGGTGTTTCTGAAGGTGAGGGGTTACACTACATTTTGGTGAAGTGAAAGTGCAGTCACAAAATGGTGGGTGACATTTCAGAAATAAATGCTGCATTTACCAGTAATTCGGAACTAGGTAAATGTTCCCTCTGTTCCAGCTGTTGTTGTTCAGAAACTAATTGGCCTCCCGCTGAATCTGTGGGATCTCAGGACTGTCTGGCCGGAATGTAGAGAGGTGTTTGTATTATGTGGAGTTTAGAACAATGACAGGTGATCCTATATCTGATCCCAAGGACCAGAGGACAGTGAATATCTGGGAGTCTCCAACCAAGAGACTCTGAGAGATTTTACATGTTAGACATATTTTTAAACCAGAGGAGGATACATTTAAAAGAAATTTGGGGAATTGTAATTGATGGGAATGAGGCAAAGAGGAGGAGTTCAGTCCTGGGCTAGATCAGCCATGGCCACATTGTGGGGATTAACATTGAAATCTAGAACGTGGCGCACACATCAGATTGATCATCTATATCCGGTTCCCATCAGCAGTGGGTGGTCACCTTGGGGGAATTTGCTCTGTTTGTTTTGTCCACCTTTTTCACCATAGAATGACATCCCATTCTACATCATAGACAGGCCATTTGGCCCATCCTATCCAGTCAAGATTTCTGCTCCACTCACCATCCCTCCTATCTATTCTCCACACCCGGTAACAATATCCCAAATTCCATGAGCCCTAATGTGTTTACCCCACTGTTAATCCTGGCTAAATTGGACCAGCCAGGACTTCAAAAAGGAGGTTAAGTTTCAGGGTTTGCTGGGAGATTTGGTCAAATTGGAATTGCTCTCTGGGACAGGCTGCGAGAGATGCCAGGAAGTCTGGAACTTAGATACAATTTGCAAGCAAAGAATGGGAAGCCTTGCAAATCCTGTCAATCTGGTACTAAATGCATAGAATGGATTGGATGGCTGCAAACCAGACATATACCTTGTAAATAGCTTGTAAATAATGTTGCAGAGTCTGATTCTGCTAAGTGTTGATTGGATGGGGTGTTGAGCCTTGTCTGAGAGTTCTGTTCATCAGGGTAAATGTTTCCAAGTTGACTTCACCTTGATGTCCGTTGTGAATACAATGTATTGAATTGTTGTATCATTGGGTTAGGGAAATGCCTGTTATGTATGGGGATAATCGATATTTGTAATTGGGTGATTAAGCGACAACCCCCGTGTGGTTCGGCCTCTCGAGTTTGCGGGGCATATAAAAGTCCCTGGTCACGAGGCTCAGGGCCCATCTTCTGGAAGAGCGCTCACGGCCAGGTAACATCCTGGAGTGCCTCTGTCTGTGCGAGGCCTAGAGGGCTTGAACAGATAGACGCAGGGATCGAACCCACGGTGGGATAGGTACAGTGTGTGATCTGTGACGTGCTTTTGGTAGAATACAATTAATTGATTCAAGTGCTTGATTCAGTGTTTTCACTGAAACTAGACTGGGGGGAAGCGTAGAACCGAGCAATTATCACCGCTTGCATTTAAATTTATCTCTGCTGTTGGCTTCAGTCCCTCCAATGCAAGTGAGGTCCATGTTCTCATGACTGCATTCCTTTAGGTATTTATTGAAGACCACGTTACATTTCAACTTTGATTATTGGTCTCCCCTTCAATTTAAGATATTATTTCATTCCCAGAGATTTAAATCCACCGATAATATTAAATTCCCTCTCATCATTCCTGAAAACCTCTACAGATGAAATCCCATGACCTGCCCAGTCTTTTCATTAAGTTCCATCCTCTCAGTTATGACATAGAAAAATAGAAAATATGTGCAAGAGTAGGCCATTTGGCCCTTCGAGCCTGCACCGCCATTCGATATGATCATGGTTGATCATCCAACTCAGTATCCCATCGCTACCTTCTCTCCATACCCCTTGATCCCTTTAGCCACAAGGGCCACATCTAACTCCCTCTTAAATATAGCCAATGAACTGGCCTCAACTATATTCTGTGGCAGAGAATTCCACAGATTCACCACTCTCTGTGTAAATAATGATCTTCTCATCTCGGTCCTAAAAGACTTCCCTCTTATCCTTATACTGTGACCCCTAGTTCTGGACTTCCCCAACATCGGGAATAATCTTCTTGCATCTAGCCTGTCCAACCCCTTAAAAATTTTGTACGTTTCTATAAGATCCCCCATCAATCTTCTAAATTCTAACGTGTACAAGCCGAGTCTATCCAGTCTTTCTTCATATGAAAGTCCTGCCATCCCAGGAACAGTCTGGTGAACTTTCTCTGTACTCCCTCTATGGCAAGAATGTCTTTCCTCAGATTAGGAGACGTCATTCTCATGAACATTCCTTGTGCTTTCCCCCATCGTTCTACATCTCTGCGGCAATATCCGCTTTCTCTCTGCATGACAGTGGCGATAAGTTGGGAAATGGGAATGATCAGAGGGTTGTAGAAATTTGGTGAAATTCCCGCTGTCGGGATGAGGACGGTTCATCTCAATTTATTGACATTTGTGTTTTATTTATTTCAGGGGGAAGCTGGTCGCAAGCGAAGGTAGGACATTGTCTTGACGGAAACATTGCAAGTTTTTGTGGAACAGCTTAAAACATTTCTAATGCTCAGTTTATAACCAGCTGTTCAATATTTGCAGGGTTCGTGATGAAGCCAAACCACTGTCGGTGGTAGTTGAAGCCTTGCCGATTGAAAAGTTTCATTGCCCTGTTTCGTTCAACACGGCATTCAAAGAAACATCTAATGACTTCAAGCAAGGTAAAGCTTGTACCCTTTCCATTATTCTTGTTTCTGATATCTTTAAGCAATACCTAGATGCAAACATTAATAGTATTGTGGACTGAAGGGAAATTGGAGATACCACTAAACCCATCAGCTGGGAAGCATCACAGAGTCAGACGTTCATACTATTGCTTTGGGTGAAATACTGTGGCTATTCATCCTATCTGTGCACCTTATATAGATCTTATACACATCTATAAAAACACCTGGATGTGCTCCAAAGACAAATGTCCCTGCCTGTCCAACGTCTCCTTATATCCCAGCCCTTCAGACCTGATTAAATTATTGTAAATACTTTTGCACCCTCACTAATTTACTAACTATCTTATTGTGTCAAACGCTGTATTTAATATCCTGACCTATGAAAGCATGAGTGACAAACACAAGCTTCACCACCCTGCCTGTCACTGTTGCATCTTCCATGGCACTGTGTACCTGCAGCCCGAGACCTCTCAGTTCTATAAAGTTCCCCATTTACTTTGTATGTCCTGCCCTGGTATGTCTCAGCAAAGTGCATCACCTCTCCTTCACATGAATAAATCCCACCTACGTTCGTGAGCCCATTGGCCCAGTTCACAGGGATCCCATTTACTCTCAGATAACCTTCTTCACACTCCACAATGTCACCAATTTTAGTTCCATCTGCAAACTGACTAACCGTGCAAACTACATACACCCCCATTCGTGTATATAAATAAGGAACAACAGTGGACTCTGTCTCCAGTCTGAAAAACAACCCTCTACCAACATCCTCTGTCTGCGACCTTCAGGTAAATGTTGTATTCTAGTGAATATCTGGAATGTTGTGTCCAAGGTGGTGGTGAAACGCTGAGTTATTGGATATGTGCAACTTGGCTACAAATAAATATTTGATAGATCGAATATTTAAGATTATGGGGAACTCACACAGAAGAGGAATTGGTGGCAGTTTAGATCAGCCATGATTACATTGAATGGAGGGGCAAGCCTGAGGAGCGGATCCTAATCCTGCTCCTGTTTTCTTGTGTTCCTATGCTCCTGTGTACCGATAAATTGACAGACTTGACAGAGGAAATGCAGCAAAGATTAACAATAATTGTTCCTGGGACAATGAGTTTGCTGTGCGGGGTGAGATTGAGTAGACTAGGCCTGTGTACTCAAGAGTTCGGGTGTATTGGGGCAGATCTCAGTGAAACACAAAGTTCTTACAGGGCTCAGTGGGCTGGATGCAGGGAGGATGTTTCCCCTGTCTGAGGGGTCTGGAGAACGGGCACCCTCTCAGAATGTGGTCTGCACCATGTAGGACAGAGATAAGGAGACATTACTGCACGCAGAGACTGGGGAACCTTTGGAATTCCCTGCACAGGTGGTGTGGTGACTCAGTCATTCAGTGCTCTTGGAGCTGAGAGCCATGGTTGTACATTACAGAATCAGGCCCTTCGGCCGGTCATGTCCATGTCCACCTATTTCCCAGCTTTACTAATCGATTTGCCCACATGACATTGGTATTCTTCTGCACCTCACCTAGATAAGTGCCTCAAATATAATGATTAGATCTCACCACCGCCGCCTCTGTAGCATGTTCCAGATATTACCCACTCTCAGTGTAAAGAAAACTTACTACTCAGATCCACTTTAAAATTCCTTGCTCTCAAGATAAACCTGCACTCTTGATTTGATATCCCTGCTGCAGCACCGATCTCTGCTGCACTCCACCAGTCACAGACCTCCAAGCAGAAAACTCATCCTTCTACCGCTACCTTCTACCTCCAACCACCAAGCCAATTTTGATCCATTTCACCAGCTCGCCTTGGATCCCACCTGCCTTCACTTTCTGGACAAGCCTTACATGCGCAACATTGTCAAGTCCCTCAGTGAAGTTCATATATTGGTTCACAATGAGATCAGTGTGTTCTTAGTTGTACACACCCATCAAATCCACTCGTGAATCCAATCTTTCAGCGACCCTACAACCACAAGTATCCACCCATACTGTCCAACACCCGATCATTCAACCTCTGCTTCCTTCCATGGTACAAGCCACCCCTCCCTCTCTCTCACCCTCCACTCAAAGAAACAGGGGCAGGTCATCTGGCCCCTCATGTCTCCCCCTCCCATTCACTATGATCATGGTGACTCCACCCCACACCTCTACCTCCTCTTTAACAACCTCAAACTACCACTCACCTCAATATCCTCTTGCTCCGATCTGCCTCCATATCTGAATAGCCCGCTTCATTTCTCCATCTCCCACCCCAATCTCGCAATCCTCCTCACTCTCTGCAGTCGTCCTCCCCGTCCACCCCCCCCCCCCCCCCCTCACGAAATTTTCCTGGATAAAATCTCTTAGAAAGATGTTTATTGTCCATCCTGATGTGGTTGGATGTTAAATCCCGGGCAAGGTTTCAGTTGTCCGCCCGCCTGTGCCTGAGGCCGAGCGGCTTCTCCCCCGGTCCCGGGGCCGCGCTGCCCGAGTCTCCCCCCGACCCCCGGGGACTCTCTGATTCTCTGCTTCTCCCCCCAGTCTCCGTCACCCTGGATGTGGAAACAGCGCATGTGCTGCTCGAGGTGTCTGAGGATCGGAAGAGGGTGAGACGGACCGGGACCGTGAGGAGTCTCCCTGACACCGGGAAGAGGTTTACATACAGTACGTGTGTGCTGGGATCGGAGGGATTCACATCGGGGAGACATTACTGGGAGGTGGAGGTGGCGGGGAGTCAGCGCTGGAGTCTGGGAGTCGCCGCAGAGTCTGTGGAGAGGAAGAGACCGGTCACACTGACCCCGGAGACTGGAGTCTGGAGCATCAGGCGGTGGGATGACGTGTTTAATGCATTCACCTCCCCTCGATCCTGTCTCCCCGCCCGTCCCATCCCCGGGAGGGTGGGAGTTTATCTCAGTTACGAGTCCGGGACAGTTTCATTTTACGACGCGGACACCAAGTCCCATCTCCACACCTTCACTGGGAATAAATTCACGGAGAAACTTTATTCTTTCTTCGAGACTCGGGATGGAAACTGGCTGAGAATCTGCTCCGGTTTCGCTCCGGGTGTGTAAAAAAAATGTAAATGTGGGAAGAGTGAAATAAACTGCAACTGAAATCAGAGCTGTCTGTCTGTCGATCCGTTCATTTTAACGCGTTAACCGCGTCCGGCAACGGAACAGAAATTACTTTAGTGAAAATATAAAGTTTGAAACAATCTCCCTTCCCGCGGGTTCAGCAGCAGCCGCGGGTGGGCGGCGGGTCCTGAGCTCCGGGCTCCCCCGGGTCCCAAACTCCCCCCGAGTCACAACGCGACACAAGCGGTGTTGGTGCGGAATTCAACAGCGGCGTAAAGGCGAGTTTGGGGATAGGTGGAGATAGAAGGGCGGAATAACATCGGAAGTGGTCAAGATCTTACTTTTGATATAGATATAAATTAAAATGTATTTACAAATAAAATCCGACATAATATTTATAGCGGGTAGATGGATAGAGGTGTTTTAGAAATTGGTATATATGAAACATAGAAACATAGAAATTAGGTGCAGGAGTAGAGGCCATTCGGCCCTTCGAGCCTGCACCGCCATTTAATATGATCATGGCTGATCATCCAACTCAGTATCCCATCCCTGCCTTCTCTCCATACCCCCTGATCCCTTTAGCCACAAGGGCCACATCTAACTCCCTCTTAAATATAACCAATGAACTGGCCTCAACTACTTTCTGTGGCAGAGAATTCCAGAGATTCACCACTCTCTGTGTGAAAAATGTTTTCCTCATCTCGGTCCTAAAAGATTTCCCCCCTTATCCTTAAACTGTGACCCCTTGTTCTGGACTTCCCCAACATCGGGAACAATCTTCCTGCATCTAGCCTGTCCAACCCCTTAAGAATTTTGTAAGTTTCTATAAGATCCCCCCTCAATCTTCCAAATTCTAGCGAGTACAAACCGAGTCTATCCAGTCTTTCTTCATATGAAAGTCCTGACATCCCAGGAATCAGTCTGGTGAACCTTCTTTGTACTCCCTCTATGGCAATAATGTCCTTCCTCAGATTGGGAGACCAAAACTGTACGCAATACTCCAGTTGTGGTCTCACCAAGACCCTGTACAACTGCAGTAGAACCTCCCTGCTCCTATACTCAAATCCTTTTGCAATGAATGCTAACATACCATTCGCCTTCTTCACTGCCTGCTGCACCTGCATGCCTACTTTTAATGACTGGTGTACCATGACACCCAGGTCTCGTTGCCTCCCCCTTTCCTAATCGGCCACCATTCAGATAATAGTCTACTTTCCTGTTTTTGCCACCTAAGTGGATAACCTCACATTTATCCACATTATACTGCATCTGCCATGCATTTGCCCACTCACCCAGCCTATCCAAGTCACCTTGCAGCCTCCTAGCATCCTCCACACAGCTAACACTGTCCCCCAGCTTTATGTCATCTGCAAATTTGGAGATGTTGCATTCAATTCCCTCGTCCAAATCATTAATATATATCGTAAATAGCTGGGGTCCCAGAACTCAGCCTTGCGGTACCCTACTAGTCACTGCCTGCCATTGTGAAAAGGACCCGTTTACTCCTACTCTTTGCTTCCTGTCTGCCAGCCAGTTCTCTATCCACATCAATACTGAACCCCCAATACCGTGTGCTTTAAGTTTGTATACTAATCTCTTATGTGGGACCTTGTCAAAAGCCTTCTGAAAGTCCAGATATAACACATCCACTGGTTCTCCCTTATCCACTCTACTAGTTACATCCTCGAAAAATTCTATAAGATTTGTCAGACATAATTTACCTTTCATAAATCCATGCTGACTTTGTCCAATGATTTCACCACTTTCCAAATGTGCTGCTATCCCATCTTTAATAACTGATTCTAGCAGTTTCCCCACTACCGACGTTCGACTAACTGGTCTGTAATTCCCCATTTTCTCTCTCCCTCCCTTTTTAAAAAATGGGGTTACGTTAGCTACCCTCCAATCCTCAGGAACTACTCCAGAATCTAAAGAGTTTTGAAATATTATCACTAATGCATCTACTATTTCTGGGGGCTACTTCCTTAAGTACTCTGGGATGCAGCCTACCTGGCCCTGGGGATTTATCGGCCTTTAATCCATTCAATTTACCTAACATCACTTCCCGGCTAACCTGGATTTCACTCAGTTCCTTCATCTCATTTGACCCCCGGTCCCCTGCCATTTCCAGCAGATTATTTATGTATTTTAATATTATTTATGTCTTTTAATATTATTTAGTATTATATGAGGGAGATTGAATTGAGTTACGCGAAGTGCGTGTAGGATGGTGTTAGTGTGCGGAGATTGTTGGTCGGCGTAGACTTGGTGGACCGAGGGGCTTGTTTCCACTCTGTGTCGTCAAATTAAACAAATTGCGAGCAATTTCGCAAAGTGCAAAGTGAGTAACTCAGCTGGTTTCCCCCATACTTAAGAAAGGATGTACTAGCCCCGGAGGCAGTGCAGCGAAGGTTTACAAGATTAATTCCTGCAATGAGGGGATTGACATATGAGGAAAGGTTAAGTAGGCTGGAACTCTACTCTTTGGAGTTTAGAAGAATGAGAGGCGATCTCATTGAAACATATAAGATCGTGAGGGGCCTTGATCGGGTGGATGCACCGAGGTTGTTCCCAATGATCGGGGAAACTAGAACTAGGGGACATAGTTGCAGAATAAGGGGGTGCTCTTTTAAAACTGAGATGAGGAAGAACTTCTTCACCCAGAGGGTGGTTAATTTATGGAATTCACTGCCCCAGGGAGCAGTGGAAGCAGAAACATTAAATATATTTAAGTCTAAAATAGATGTTTTTTTAGCTGCCAAGGGGATAAGGGGCTACGGGGAGAGGGCAGGGATATGGACCTAGGTATGGTTAGTATAGTAAGACCTGAGTGATCTCCTGGACAAGTGTCAATCGCCTGGATTGGGGTCGGAGAGGAATTTCCCGGATTTTTTTCCCGAATTGGACCTGGGTTTTTATCCGTTTTTTTGCCTCCCCCAGGAGATCACGCGGTTCTTGGGGTGGAGAGGGGTGATAGCGGTATAAAGGGGAGGGTAGTGTCTTGTGTTCTGTGTCTTGTGTCTACTGTTTGTGGGTAAGGGTGTCTGTTTAGTGTTCAGCCATGAGCGAATGGCGGTGCGGGCTCGACGGACCTGGTGGTCTACTCTCGCACCTACTTTCTATGATTCTATGATTCTATGATTCTAAGAATGATACCCAAAGCGTTGAGTTACTCCAACACTTTGTATCCACAAGTACATCCACTTCCTCCCGAATGAGGAAGTTCAAACAGGCTGCCACCTGACGTCACCTCGTCCGTCACTCAATTCTCCAACACATTGCACAACACCGTATCATGCAAACTATTCTGAGAATCATTTCACCCCATAATTTGCTGGAGTTACTATAGAAAACATAGAAAAACATAGAAAATAGGTGCAGGAGTAGAGGCCATTCGGCCTTCAAGCCTGCACCGCCATTCAACATGATCATGGCTGATCATCAAACTCAGTATCCCATCCCTGCCTTCTCTACTTACCCCCTGATCCCTTTAGCCACAAGGGCCACATCTAACTCCCTCTTAAATATAACCAATGAACTGGCCTCAACTATCTTCTGTGGCAGAGAAATCCACAGATTCACCACTCTCTGTGTAAAAAATGGTTTTCTCATCTCGGTCCTAAAAGACTTCCCTCTTATCCTTAAACTGTGACCCCTAGTTCTGGACTTCCCCAACATCGGGAATAATCTTCCTGCATCTAGCCTGTCCAACCCCTTAAGAATTTTGTAAGTTTCTATAAGATCCCCCCTCAATCTTCTAAATTCTAGCGTGTACAAGCCGAGACTATCCTGTCTTTCTTCATATGAAAGTCCTGCCATCCCAGGAATCAGTCTGGTGAACCTTCTCTGTACTCCGTCTATGGCAAGAATGTCTTTCCTCAGATTAGGAGACCAAAACTGTACGCACTCATTTGTTTTTTGTGTAAAAATTTAAAAAATCTTGGGCTGAAATTTTTGAAATCTTCACAAAATTATTTAAAATAAAATTGATACCAAAAGCAGTATTGATTATTTTTGGAACAATGGAAGGGCAGCCCTGAACTAACTGTGTTTCAAAAGAATCTATTTAATTAAGGGTTAATAACGGGAAAAAGACTTATACTTAAATTCTGGAAAAACGCCCCTATACCAACAATAAATATGTGGATTTCAAATATGTTCGAAACATTACACCTGGAAGATATGAGATTCCTTCTTGCAGGCAAATCAGACCACTTCCAAATGACATGGTCTGCATTTATCGACTTACTACAAGTATAAGGTGCAACAGTACTCTGAAAAGAAATGGTTTCAGGCTCTGGTAAGGGGGGGATGAAACATACGAAGTTGGTATATCTCTGCGTAAGAAACTTACAGCTCTGCGTTTAACACAATCATTCCGCAGCAGCTGGTGGAGAAGTTGGAGCTATTGGGGGTTGATGCTGGCACATGTAACTGGGTCCTGAACTTTCTATCACAACGGCAGCAGACAGTCAGGGTGGGCAGTAGGACATCAAAAACCATAGCCGTGAGCACTGGCTCTCCCCAAGGCTGCGTCCTAAGCCCCCTGCTGTTTAGTCTGCTTACACACGACTGTACTGCTAGACTCAATAACAACTTCATCAACAAGTTCGCTGATGACACAACAGTGGTGGGTCTCATCAGTGACAATGATGAGTCGGCGTACAGGATGGAGGTGGAGCTGCTCACAGGATGGTGCAAATCCCACAACCTCATTCTCAACGTGGGAAAAACTAAGGAGATGGTGGTTGACTTCAGGAGGGCGGGAAAACAACACCATACACCTCTGCACATCGATGGAGCTGATGTGGAAAGGGTCAGCAGCGTGAAGTTCCTAGGACTCCACCTGTCAGATGACCTGATGTCCACAACCAACTCTTGACCACAGCACTGGTCAAGAGAGCCCAGCAGCAACTACACCCTCTTCGAAGACTACGTAAAGCAGGTCTGCCCACTACACACCTACGAACTTTTTATAGGGGGACAATTGAGAGCACATTAACCAACGGCATCACTTCCTGGTTCGGGAGCTGCAAGGCGTACGAACGGCACCAACTTGACAGGATTGCTAAGACCGCCAGCAGGATTATTGGTGCTCCACTCCCTTTCTTGCTGGACATATACAGGAAGAGATGTATCAACAGAGCCATCTCCATCATCAAAGACCCCTACCACCCATCGCATCACATATTCTCCATCCTGCCATCTGGGAAGAGGTACAGGAGCATTAGCTGCAAAACCAGCAGGATGCTCCTCAGCTTCTTCCCGCAGGCTATAAGACTGATAAACGGACTTAGCCCCCTGCCAAAGTATTGCGCACCAACCATCAACCTGGACACACTGCAGCAGCTGTCGATCGGAACGCCTGTTGATGTTTAGTAGAGAGTAGAGTGTTTAATTTAATTTGTTCATGATATATATTTTTTATTTCTAGTTATTTGTTGTTATTTGTACTGCACACTGAATGGACACTGGTTGAGCAACGTTTTTTTGTTTCCTCTGGGTATGTGAGTACTCAGGAAAATGACAATAAGATATACTGATACTGATATCCCTTTCTGCCCTGTCTTCTTAATAGAATAGAGCTTTTGTTTCATTTTCTCTTTTTTCTTTTCTACGGCCTATTTTTTAACTTTTTTCTCAACTCTTCGCGTAATGGGTCTTTTTTCTTGATCACATTTTCACACAATCACGACTTTCTCACTTTCTTTACTTTTTTCTCTTTTGAAAGCTTAAAAAATGAAGTGGTACAAGAAATGTAATAAGTTATATTTGGCTTGTATTAATGTAATGTACTTTACTTCTAAAAAATAAATAAAATAAAATAAAAATAATAATTTTACTGGAGCCAAAATAAAACATCTTTATAAAGCATCTTTAGGGTGGCATTGTGACGTAGTGCGAAAAGAGTGAAGACATTCACCACCAGATTCAGGGACAGTTTCTTCCCAGCTGTTATCAGGCAACTGAATCATCCTACCACAACCAGAGAGCAGTCCTGAACTACCATCTACCTCTTTGATGACCCTTGATCGAACATTGCTGGCTATATACTGACAGTAAAATAATCTAACTAAACTGGCGTTAGATCACCTGCCTTACGGCGCCAGAGACCCGGGTTCAATCCTGACTACGGGTGCTTGTCTGTGCGAGGTTTGTGCATTCCTACATGGGTTTTCTCCGACATCTTCGGTTTCCTCCAACACTCCAGAGACGTACAGTTCTGTGGGTTAATTGGCTTGGTATAAATGTAAATTGTCCATAGTGTGTGTAGGATAGTGTTGATGTGCGGGGAACGCTGGTCGGTACGGGCTCAGTGGGCCGAATGGCCTGTTTCCGCGCTGTATCTCTAAACCAAATTAAACAAATTACAAATCCAGGGCCAGACATGGCACAACAAACGTGAATGAAAGCATTACACCAAAATTAATTAAATAGACTACACTTTTTTTACACAATAATGAAATTTCAAATATAGTACCAGGAATTTTCATTATCAATCCCTTACAACAATGTCAAATTAATACACTAGATGGCAGTAAAATGTCATTCATTTTTAAATTACAGTAAAAAAATCCAGTTTACAAGGTATGAATATTGATTCCTCTAGCACCGTAACCCCTGCATCCCCTCTCTCTCTGTCCCTTCCCCACACAAGTACTTCAACCAGCTTCAAAGCCGTCTTGTTGAGTCTCATTGTCTGTAACTCATTCGCATCCAGCCCGCAGCTAACATGGACATTTCTTCCCAATAACCCTTTCTGGCTTAAGCCCTCCCTTCACCACCTCCAGTTTAAATCCCATTTGGAATATTTTGGAGGACCAAGAAACCATGAACCAAGAACCAAGAACATAGAAATTAGGTGCAGGAGTAGGCGATTCAGCCCTTCGAGCCAGCACCGCCATTCAATATGATCATGGCTGATCATCTAAAATCAGTACCCCGTTTCTGCTTTCTTCCCATATCCCTTGATTCCATTAGCCCGAAAAGCTAGGTAGACACAACATGCTGCAGGAGCTCAGCGGGATAGGCAGCACCTCTGGAGAGGCATTCCTTCTCTCCAGAGATGCTGCCTGTGCCACTGAGTTACTCCAGCATGTTGTGTCTACTTTCAATTTAAACCAGCATCTGCAGTTCTTTCCTAGCCGCAAGAGCTATATTTAACTCTCTCTTGAATATATATGCAGTGAATTGGCCTCCACTGCCTTTTGTGGCAGAGAATTCCACAGATCACAACTCTCTGGGTGAAAAAGTTTTTCCTCATCTCAGTTCTAAATGGACTACCACTTAGTCTCACACTGTGACACCTGTCACTGGACTCCCCCAACATCGGGAACATATTTCCACCATCTAGCCTTTTTCCCTTTATCATTGGTATTTTTTTACATATCTTTCATTCATTTGTTTTATATCTCCCTCTATCACCATCTATATCTCTCGTTTCCCTTTCATAGAAACATAGAAAATAGGTGCAGGAGTAGGCCATTCGGCCCTTTGAGCCTGCACTGCCATTCGATATGATCATGGCTGATCATCCAACTCAGTATCCCATCCCTGCCTTCTCTCCATACCCCCTGATCCCTTTAGCCACAAGGGACACATCTAACTCCCTCCTAAATATAGCCAATGATCTGGCCTCAACTACCTTCTGTGGCAGAGAATTCCACAGATTCACCACTCTATGTAAAAAATGATCTTCTCATCTCGGTCCTAAAAGACTTCCCTCTTATCCTTAAACTGTGACCCATAGTTCTGGACCTCCCCAACATCGGGTACAATCTTCCTGCATCTAGCCTGTCCAACCCCTTAAGAATTTTGTAAGTTTCTATAAGATCCCCCCTCAATCTTCTGAATTCTAGCGTGTACAAGCCGAGTCTATCCAGTCTTTCTTCATATGAAAGTCCTGCCATCCCAGGAATCAGTCTGGTGAACCTTCTCTGTACTCCCTCTATTCCCCTGACTCTCAGTGTGAAGAAGGGTCTCGACCCAAAACGTCACCTATTCCTTTTCTCCAGAGAAGCTGTCTGACCCGCGGAGTTTCTCCAGATTTATGTACTCAAATATCTTCATTGTGTGAAGTTTTATTTAATAACATCGAACATTGTTCTTAAGTCCAGCTGAATGCTTTTATTTTAAAGCAGTTTGGATAACAGTGGTGCCTTTGGGTTTAACAAACCCACTCCCCCTATGATGTGACACACACCTCAGGAAAATCCAAGTGCGATAAATCCAAAGTAACAGGCAGTTATTTGGGATATGAAGCTGGATCCAACCCCTTTTGGGCCTGTCCCACCTGGGCATCATTTCTGCATCACGCAGGT
Organism: Amblyraja radiata; assembly: GCF_010909765.2. Taxonomy (NCBI): domain Eukaryota; kingdom Metazoa; phylum Chordata; class Chondrichthyes; order Rajiformes; family Rajidae; genus Amblyraja; species Amblyraja radiata. The sequence continues at coordinate 10,585,997 of NC_045985.1, read as the reverse complement.
GGCGTGCGAGGATGTTGAGAATCCCAAAATCCTGGTGCGCCGCGCGCTACCACACTTCACTGCCTACGCCACCACGTCTCACCATGCGCTTTGCGCGCGTCGGGTGTCCTGATGCATAAATGATGTCGCGTAAATGACGCGCAAATGACGCCCAAGTGGGACTGGCCCTTTAATTATCAAAAGTCTCACGGTGCCTCGGCAAGGCCAGCAGTATAATCAAGGACGTGTCGCACCCTGGTCACTCCCTCTTTTCCCATCTCCCATCAGGCTAAAGATCTAGGTGTGAAAACGCACACCTCCAGATTCAGGGACAGTTTCTTCCCAGCTGTTATCAGGCAACTGAATCATCCTACCACAACCAGGATGTGGTGCTGTCCTGAACTACTATCTACCTCATTGGTGACCCTCGGACTGTCCTCGATCGGACTTTGCTGGCTTTACTTTGCACTAAACACGATTCCCTTATCATGTATCTGTAAACGGCTCGATTGTAATCTTGTATTGTCTTTCCGCCGACTGGATAGCACGCAACATAATAGCTTTTCCCGGCACCTCGGTACACGTGACAATTAATGAAACAAAACCAAAAAAGCCATCCCGTCAGTTCCATGAGACGTTCCCTCTGTGAAGATTGCTTTGTGATGGGAGGAGGGCAGTAGGTTCTGAAGATGACAGTCAACTCTTCCTGCTGTTGATCACTTGCAGGACTGGGCCTTCAGGTACCAATGTGGGAAGGGTGGACGGTCGGGCAGGTAATATTCACCTGGACTTGTTGCGGTGAGCTACACAAAGCGCTGGTGGTGGAATAGCCCATCCAGAGTGGCCAAGGGTGGAGGAAGCTCTCGCACTTCAGTCCCAACTCCTGTCTCTCAGGGACCGGCAATCGCTCATCCAGGTGGGCCACTGGCGTGAGGTAGACCTGCAGAGCAACAATGGAGAACAGAAACAGCAGAAGCCTCTTCACCACATCCTTCTCAGCTGGGATGGTCTTCCGGGGCTGTGGATCCAAATAGGGAGAGAGTCAATGAAAGGATCTAGGGAATAGTCTCACTCGCTAGCATTTAGAAGATTGAGGGGGGATCTTATAGAAACTTACAACATTCTTGAAGTGTTTCGGCCCGAAACGTTGCCTATTTCCTTCGCTCCATAGATGCTGCTGCACCCGGTTAGTTTCTCCAGCTTTTTTGTGTACCTTCGATTTTCCAGCATCTGCAGTTCCTTCTTGAACAAATTCTTAAGGGGTTGGACAGGCTAGATGCAGGAAGATTGTTCCCGATGTTGGGGAAGTCCAGAACAAGGGGTCACAGTTTAAGGATAATGGGGAAATCGTTTAGGACTGAGATGAGAAAAACATTTTTCACACAGTGGTAAATCTCTGGAATTCTCTGCTACAGAAGGTAGTTGAGGCCAGTTCATTGGCTATATTTAAGAGGGAGTTAGATGTGGCCCTTGTGGCTAAGGGGATCAGGGGGTATGGAGAGATGGCAGGTACGGGATACTGAGTTGGATGATCAGCCATGATCATATTGAATGGCGGTGCAGGCTCGTCGGGCCGAATTCCCTGTACTCCTGCACCTATTGTCTATGTTTCTATGGTTCTACAGGTGCACCATGGAAAGCATTTTATTGGGATGCATCACGGCTTGGTTTGTAAACAGTTCCATCCAAGATCGCAAGAAATCGCAGCGAATTGTGGACGCAGCCCAGACCATCACGCAAACCAACCTCCCTTCCATTGTCTACGTTTAAACCTCACGCTGCCTCGGCAAGGCCAGCTCGCTTATTCACGGACCAGTCGCACCCTGGCCAGTAGCTCTTCTCCCCTCTCCCACCAGGCAAAAGGTACAGAAGTGTGAAAACGCACATCTGCATATTCAGGGACAGAGTCTTCCCAGCTGTCATCAGGCAACTGAATCATCCTACCACAACCAGAGAGCAGTGCTGAACTACTATCTACCTCATTGGTGACCCTTGGACTATCCTTGATCGGACTTTGCTGGCTTTACCTTGCACTAAACGTTATCCCCTTATCATGTATCTGTAAACTGTAAATGGTTCGATTGTAAACATGTATTGTCTTTCCGCTGACAGGATAGCACGCAGCAAAACGCTTTTCACTGTATCTCGGTACACGTGACAATAAACTCAACTAGTCTACCAGCTACATCAATCTATATTGGTTCTGTCTAGTTGATTATTGTCATAGGCACATAGAAACATAGAAAATAGGTGCAGGAGGAGGCCATTCGGCCCTTCAAGCCAGCACCGCCATTCATTGTGATCATGGCTGATCGTCCCCTATCAATAACCCGTGCCTGCCTTTTCCCCATATCCCTTGACTCCACTAGCCCCTAGAGCTCTATCTAACTCTCTCTTAAATCCATCCAGTGACTTGGTCTCCACTGCCCTTTGTGGCAGGGAATTCCACAAATTCACAACTCTCTTGGTGAAAAAGTTTTTTCTCACCTCAGTCTTAAATTACCTCCCATTTATTCGAAGACTGTGTGGCCCCTGGTTCTGGACTCTCCCAACATTGGGAACATTTTTCCTGCATCTAGCTTGTCCAGTCCTTTTATAATGTTATATGTTTCTATAAGAACCCCCTCATCCTTCTAAACTCCAGTGAATACAAGCCTAGTCTTTTCAATCTTTCCTCATATGATAGTCCCGCCATCCCAGGGATCAATCTCGTGAACCTACGCTGCACTGCCTCAATCACAAGGATGTCCTTCCTCAAATTAGGAGACCAAAACAGTACACAATACTCCAGATGTGGTCTCAGTAGAGCCCTATAAAACTGCAGAAGAACCTCTCTACTCCTATACTGAAATCCTCTTATTCACTAGAATTTAAAAAGATGAGAGGGAATCTTAAAGAAACATATAAAATGACTTACCGGAGCCCTATAGAACTGCAGAAGCATCTATATTGTTGGGGAGTTGGGGCAGGATTGAGGAGGGGTGGGGAGGGGGGTGGGGCAGAACTGCAGATGCTGGTTCACAAAAAAAAGACGAAATGCTGGAGTAATTCAGCAAGTCGGGCAGTATCTCTGGAGAACATGGATAGGGGATAAGTTCATAATCATAGGATCAGAATTAGGCCATTCGGCCCAGACAGTCGATACTGTCATTCAAATCATGGTTGATCTATCTTTCCCCCTCAACCACATTCTCCAGCTTTCCCCCCCACAAACCGCGGCGTGTAAACAAAATTCCCCGGCACACTTAACCGAGAATTAATTCACTACAAACTGGAATTACATTTGGCAAAACACAAAGCGCTGGAGCAACTGAGCGGGTCCCTGGAGAACATGGATAGGTGACGCTTTGAGTCGGGTACTTAGAATGAATGCAATACAAACCCCCTGGAATTAAATGTAGCCAAACCAGAAAGTACTGGTGCAACTCAGCAGGCCAGGCAGCATATGTGGAGGGAATAGACCTTTTCTTGAGAATTTAAACTGGGATTTTACCCAGCCTCGGCGCCCGGTGCTGAAGAAGACAGCGAGGATATTAACATACCTGGTATATCGGGGAAAGGATTTTCAATGAGCGCCTCTTGTACTTGCGTCCATATGTGGGCGATGGGATCGGGTCGAATGTGAAGATCTCGGGCTCAGTGTTTCGTCGGGTGCTCAGTTTGCGAACAACCTTCTTTCTATCACTGGGCAACGGGAAGCAGATGGGTTGCACTAGTGCAGAATGCATCATTGGAAGGTCCCATCAACTGATGCCGTCCTTCAAAGCAGCGTCGCGGCCAAATAATATCCTTGGCTCGGTTGCAAAACCGCCCTTCAAACCTCCGGGGGTGGTTGGCAGACAAGAATTCAGATATAGATTGGCCACTCCTTGAGTGTCCCACTTCCTCGCCTGTATGCCCCAATCATGATTGACGTTAACAGCTCCAAGACCCGCCTCATTCACACAAAGATTTGCTACATTTTGAGTGGGAAGCATAGAAACCTAAAAAAATAGGTACGTAGAAAGTAGGCCGTTCGGCCCTTCTAGCCAGCACCGCCATTCAATATGACTAGTCGGGGGTCTACAGTACACCCCCAACAAGGTGATCGTCCCTTTCTTGTTTAAGAAGGAACTGCAGATGCTGGAAAAATCGAAGGTAGACAAAAATGCTGGAGTAACTCAGTGGGCGAGGCTGGATCTATGGAGCGAAGGAATAGGTGTCGTTTCGGGAGGAGGCCCAGGACAGAAAGGTCGGATTCGGAATGGGAGGGGGAGTTGAAGTACTGGGCCTCCCGGTGGCCCAGCACTTCAACTCCCCCTCTCATTCCGAATCCGACCTTTCTGTCCTGGGCCTCCTCCATGGCCAGAGTGAGTCACACCGCAAATTGGAGGAGCAGCACCTCATATTCCGCTTGGGTAGTTTACACCCCAGCGGTATGAACATTGACTTCTCCAATTTCAGGTAGTCCTTGCTTTCTCCCTCCTTCCCCACCCCTTCCCAGCTCTCCCACAGCCCACTGTCTCCGCCTCTTCCTTGCTTCTTCCCGCCCCCACATCAGTCTGAAGAAGGGTCTCGACCCAAAACGTTACCTATTCCTTCGCTCCACAGATGCTGCCTCACTCGCAGAGTTTCTTCAGCATTTTTGTCTACCTTCATCTCTTTCTTGTTCCTCAGCTCCGCCCAGATAACGGCACTAGAGGAACCATCCTAAATCAGTACCCCGCTCCCGTTTCCCCGCCACCATTTATTTTGAAGCTGTTTAGGTAACAGTGGGCCCTTGGGTTTAACAAACCCACTCCCCCTGTGATGAGACTCACACCTCAGGAAAATCCAAGCGCGATTAATCCAAAATAACAGGCAGTTAAATGGGATATGAGGATGGATACAATCCCTTAATCGTTAAAAGCCCCCCGCTGCCTCAGCAAGGCCAGCAGAGTCGCACCCTGGCCACTCCCTCTTCTCCCCTCTCCCATCCTGCAAGACGTACACGCACACCTCCAGATTCAGGGACAGTTTCTTCCCGGCTGTTATCAGGCAACTGAACCATCCTATCACCAACTAAAGAGTGGCTCCGCGCAACTATCTACCTCATTAGAGACCCTCGGACTATTTTTAATTGTCAAGGACTTTACTTGAATTTATCTTGCACGAAACGTTAGTCCCTTTATCATGCACCTTTACACTGTGGACAGCACGGATGTAATCGTGTGTTGTCTTTCCGCTGACTGGATAGAAAATATAGAAACTTCGAGCCAGCACCGCCATTCATTGTGATCATGGCTGATCGTCCCCTATCAATAACCCGTGCCTGCCTTCTCCTCATATTCCTTAACGCCACTAGCTCCTAGAGCTCTATCTAACTCTCTCTTAACCCCATCCAGTGATTTGGCCTCCACTGCCCTCTGTGGCAGGGAATTCCATAAATTCACAACTCTCTGGGTGAAAACTTTTTTCTCACCTCAGTCTTACATGACCTCCCCTTTATTCTAAGACTGTGCCCCCTGGTTCTGGACTCGCCCAACATTGGGAAAATTTTTCCTGCATCTAGCTTGACCAGTCCTTTTTTAGTTTTATATGTGTCTATAAGATATCCGCTCATCCTTCTAAACTCCAGTGAATACAAGCCTAGTCTTTTCAATCTTTCCTCATATGACAGTCCCACCATCCCAGGGATCAATCTCGTGAACCTACGCTGCACTGCCTCAATCACAAGGATGCCCTTCCTCAAATTAGGAGACCAAAACCGTACACAATACTCCAGATGTGATCTCACCAGAGCCCTATACAACTGCAGTAGAACCTCTTTACTCCTATACTGAAATCCTCTTGTTATGAAGGCCAACATTCCATTAGCTTTCTTCACTGCCTGCTGTACCTGCATGCATGCAACTGTAGCTTTTTACTGTACCTCGGTACACGTGACAATAAACTAAACTAAAGAAACTAATCCAGAGTCTTTGAGTGGCTGTTGTGTCTGAAGAAGGGTTTCAGCCCGAAACGTTGCCTATTTCCTTCGCTCCATAGATGCTGCTTCACCCGCTGAGTTTCTCCAGCATTTTTGTGTGTCTTTGAGTGGCTGTTGGTCGCTGCAGAATCAATAGACTTAACACATTTGTCCATGTTCTTTGATTTAATTAATCTAAATATTAAAAATGTATAACCAAGGGCAAACTGAGTTGAAATTATTAGTCATTGATGTAATTCCCACTGAACAGAAACTATCTCAGGTGAAGTCTGCTCTCGGTGGTTTCAGGTGATGGTGTCATACAATCTGAGATAAACCATCACCACAGGTGGTGTGAAAAACCATGAACTAAGTTGTTCCTCCACACTGAAAGTGCCCCCGGGACAGGGATGCAGAATTGCTTTCATTTACTTAGTCATGGGCTTTAGAGATACAGCATCCATCGAGTCTGTTCCAGCCAGCAATCATGTGTAGTAATCATGTGAACACTACCTACCACTATCCTACGCACTGGGGAAAATTGACCATTTTTTACCGACGCCTTTGGAGTGTGGGAGGAAAGCAGGGAAACTCACGTGGTCACAGGGAGAACGTGCAAACTCCGTACAGACAGCAGCCATAGTCAGGATCGAACCCGGGTCCCTGGCGCTGTGAGGCAGCAACTCTACCGCTGCGCCAACTCTACATGCTGCCCTTATCGAAAGTTCCATAAAATTGTACTGGAGAAAGGGCGGTACTGTGGCGCAGTGGTTAAACCTGCTACCTCATAGCGCCCGTGACCTGGATCCGATTCCGATTCGGTGGGCTGATGGGCCTGTTTCCATGCTGTATAAAGGGCAAATATTCCAAGGCTCTTCACATAGATGTCTTCCCCTCAGAACAAAGTATAGCATTCATAGCAAAAGGATTTGAGTATAAGACCAAGGAGGTTCCACTGCAGTTGTACAGGGTTTTGGTGAGACCACACCTGGGGTATTGCGTACAGTTTTGGTCTCCCAATCTGAGGAAATACAATCTTGCCATAGAGGGAGTACAGAGAAGGTTCACCAGACTGATTCCTGGGATGGCAGGACTTTCATATGAAGAAAGACTGGATAGACTCGGCTTGTACTCGCTAGAATTCAGAAGATTGAGGGGCAATCTTATAGAAACTTACACAATTCTTAAGGGGTTGGACAGGCTAGATGCAGGAAGATTGTTCCCGATGTTGGGGAGGTCCAGAACAAGGGGTCACAGTTTAAGTATAAGAGGGAAGTCTTTTAGGACCGAGATGAGGAAATCATCTTTTACACAGAGAGTGGTGAATTTGTGGAATTCTCTGCCACAGAAGGTAGTTGAGGCCACAGTTCATTGGCTATATTTAAGAGGGAGTTAGATGTGGCCCTTGTGGCTAAAGGGATCAGGAGGTATGGAGAGAAGGCAGGGATGGGATACTGAGTTGGATGATCAGCCATGATCATATTGAATGGCGGTGCAGGCTTGAAGGGCCGAATGGCTTACTCCTGCACCTATTGTCTATGTTTCTATGGAAAAATAGTTTAGTTTAGTTCAGTTTAGACATACAACACAGTAACAGTTCCTTCGGCGCACCAAGTTCGCACCGACTGGTTCGGCAATTTGAACGCCCTGGAGAGGAAAAGACTACAAAAAGTACTGACCACTGTCCAGTCCATCATCGGCTCTGACCTTCCTTCCTTCGAGGGGATTTATCGCAGTCGCTGGCTCAAAAAGGCTGGCAGTATCATCAAAGACCCACACCACCTGGCCACACACTCATCTCCCTGCTACCTTCAGGTAGAAGGTACAGGAGCCTGAAGACTGCAACGTCCAGGTTCAGGAATAGCTACTTCCTCACAGCCATCAGGCTATTAAACCTGGCTCGGACAAAACTCTGAACATTAATAACCCATTATCTGTTATTTGCACTTTATCAGTTTATTTATTCATGTGTTTTGTAGTCAATGCCTACTATGTTCTGTTGTGCTGAAGCAAAGCAAGAATTTCATTGTCCTATCAGGGACACATGACAATAAACTCACTCGACTTGACTTGGATTCGCCGATGCCAATCAACCTACAAACTGGCACATCTTTGGAACGTGGGTGGAAACCAGAGAAAACCCATGCGGTCAGAGGGATATTTTTGGATTTGGCTGCCTCTGAACACGCCGGGAGATTGCGTGTTCTGACATGCACAGTGAGGGGGCGGGAGGAGGCAAGGGGGTGGGGGAAGGTATTTTTAACCTGTGCTGAGTTCGCAGCTGCCTGCTGAAAAAGAAAACTTCTCAAAATAGTTTTAATACCACGCCAGTGTATCAAATGTGAATCATTTTGCCCAACGTGTCAATGGAGTGCAGATTGCTCCTCACTATTACCTTGCCCCTCAGGAATGCCGATAGTCTTGTTAAGACAAAGACACGGGGTGTGCTTATTATTAATAACGCTGATACCATCCCAGATTACTCCTCCGGTTTCCTCATGAGTTTCATTTTAACCATTTAACCTGTTTAACTGTTTTAACATGTCTCAAGATTACATCACCTGGTACAAATATTGGATTCCCACAGAGAAGACCACATCTATCGAGTTTCACAAGAGTATACAATTGATCATATTTTAGTCATTTGCCACGTTGCGATCTTGGAATCATCGCAATTAATGCATCACAAATTCAGTTTTGTGCATGCACAAGATCTCCCTCAAATGCGGGAAAATGTGTGCAGGATTTGCACATGTAATTGTGGAGAGTTGTGGATCTCACCTGCTCCATCGCTCAATCCGGCCTCCTGTCCACCACCAACGCCATCCACACTTGTAATTGTAATTGTAATTGATTTGTAATTCATTTATTAGCCAAGTATGTAACATACAGGGAATTAGATTTGTCATACAGTCATACCAAAAAGGCAGCAAGACACACAACTACATAAATATTAACATAAACATCCACCACAGTGGATTCCCCACATTCCCCACTGTGATGGAAGGCAATAACGTATTATCTTCTTCCCTCCTTATTCTCCCGCGGTCGGGGCAGTCAGGACGATCGATGCTCCCGCCGCTGGCAATCGAAACTCCCGCGACAGTTAATTCCCGGGATGGCGGGACTGTCATATGTCGATTGAATGGAGCGACTGGGCTTGTATACTCTGGAATTTAGAAGGATGAGAGGATATCTTATTGAGCCATATAAGATTATCAAGGGTTTGGACACGCTAGAGTCAAGAAGTGTTCCCAATGTTGGGGGAGTCCAGAACCAGGGGCCACAGTTTAAGAATAAGGGGTAAGCCATTTAGAACGGAGACGAGGAAAACCTTTTTCACACAGAGAGTTGTGAATCTGTGGAATTCTCTGCCTCAGAAGGCAGTGGAGGCCAATACTCTGGGCTTTCAAGAGAGAGTTAGATAGATCTCTTAAAGATAGCGGAGTGAAGGGATATGGGGAGAAGGCAGGAACGGGGGTACTGATTGTGGATGATCAGCCATGGTCACAGTGAATGGCGGTGCTGGCTTGAAGGGCCGAATGGCCCACTCCTGCACCTATTGTCTGTTGTCTATTGTCTACTGAATGGCTGAAGCTGCATTGCTCCAAGATCATAATTTCAAAGATCACTGTGACTTGACCCATACGTGACGCTAATTGAGACAGGAGGAACTGCAGATGCTGCTTTATATAAAAAGACACAAAGTGCTGGAGTAACTCAGTGGATCAGGCAGTGCCACTGGAGGAGCAGGATGGGTGACGTGTCAAGTCAGTCCCCTTCTTCAAAAAGTTTGAAGGAGGGTTGCGATCTGAAACATTGCCTATCCACGCCCTCTAGAGATGCCAGTTCAGTGGTACTTCTCATCGCATGTACCTACTTACAATAAAAATGGTAGAGCCACTGCCTTCCAGTGCCGGAGACGCAGGTTCGATCCCGACTATGGTTGCTTATCCTTGCGGAGTTTGCACGTTCTCTCCTGTGATGTGCGTGGGTTTCACAAAATTCTTAAGGGGTTGGACAGGCTAGATGCAGGAAGATTATTCCCGATGTTGGGGAAGTCCAGAACTAGGGGGTCATAGTTTAAGGATAAGAGGGAAGTCTTTTAGGACAGAGATGAGAAAATCATTTTGGTGAATCTGTGGAATTCTCTGCCACAGAAGGTAGTTGAGGCCAGTTCATTGGCTATATTTAAGAGGGAGTTAGATGTGGCCCTTGTGGCTAAAGGGATCAGGGGGTATGGAGAGAAGGCAGGGATGGGATACTGAGTTGGATGATCAGCCATGATCATATCGAATGACGGTGCAGGCTCGAAGGGCCGAATGGCCTACTCCTGCACCTATTTTCTATGTTTCTATGTTTCTCCGAGGATACACACGCCCGCTGGATTAAGGAGGTGCTTTACAATTTAAAGCTTGAAAAACTTAGGTTCTCTCTCAAAGGCTCTACCAAGACATTCCTAGATACATGGAACCCTTTCTTGGAACTTGTTACCTCTCTCAACTTGTCCCCGAAGAGGACTGAGTGCTCTCCACCATTGTTCTGCTCTATTGCAGCTGCTCTCCCCTTAACCCCCCCCCCCCCCCTCCCCACACTTATTTATTTAATTACTTACTTATTTACTGTTATTAGTGACCCCTTTTTTGTTTCTTTAGTACTTTTTGCTTCGTTTATCTTACCATATTTGTGTGGATGTGTACGTAAGTGAGTGTTGTTTGTCCCCGTTTGGTTACGACCTGATTCGGGTGGGTTGAAGGTGGGTAAGGGTAAGGGCTTTGAGGATCGCTTACATACTGTTGCACAATTATGCCTTGACTGTCACTGTCTGTTATCATTGTATGTATGCAAATTGCTGTGAAATTCAAATAAAAAGATTTAAATATTAAAAGCAGAAATTGCCCCAAATACTCAGCAGGTCAGGCAGCATCTGCAAGGTGAAACAGACCTTACATTTCAGATCTAATACTGATGACGAATCGTGTTTCCATTTGGATTTTCAGCATCTGTGTTTCGTTTTGGTTTTTCCAGTTGAATGGGTGATTGGAATGTGAGTCTGGCCATAAACTGCCAACAAAAAACAGAAAACGTTGTGGGCATTCAGCAGGTTGGGCAGTATACAGTGGCTGGAAAGGGTTAATATTTCTGAGGTACTGTGGAGCTGCGGGTGGAGCCGCTGTCTCACAGGGCCAGAGACCAGGGTTCAATCCTGACCCTGGGTGCTGTCTGTTCGGAGTTTGCACGTTCTCCCTGGGACCAGTTCTCCCTTTCCTCCAGGTGCTCTGGGTTTCTCCCACATACAAAAGACATGCGGGTTTGTTGGTTAATTGGCCTCTGTAAATTGCTCTTTGTGTGTAGGGAGAGTTGCGACATTTAGCACAGTGCCATCTGCTTATAATGTGCATTGGAACAGTGGGCTGTGGCTCAGACTGAACCACGCCAAATTGTCATTTGTCCTGCCCCCAGTACCAGCTTAGCTGGGTCCCCTGCTAAGTGCAAAGAATTTACTACATTTTTCATCAGCAAAGTTAAAACGAATATTTCCCCTCCCATCCGTGACCTAGCTGTCTCATTGGTCTGTTCTTCTAAATTAGACTGTTTCCAACCCGTTACTCTACCCTCCCTTGTAAAGCTGGTCTCCACTATGAAACCTGCAACCTGCCCCCTCGACGTTTTCCCCTCTGCCCTTCTGAAGGATGTCATTGCAATAGCCGATCCCAGCATCCTCTCTATCATCAACAGTTCTCTGGCCACTGGCGCTGTTCCAACCTGTTTCAAGCACGCGGTGGTCCAGCCTCTCTTGAAAAAACCTAACCTAGACCCCACCCTGCCTAGCAACTACAGGCCTATTTCCAAACTGCCTTTCCTTTCAAAAGACCTTGAAAAGGTAATTCTAAATCAACTAATGCCTTACCTACACCAAAATTCCATCATGGAAAGTTTCCAATCAGGTTTCAGGGCCCACCACAGCACACAGTCTGCCTTGTTGAAGGTACACAACGACCTGCTTCTTGCCATCGACTCCGGCGACTGTGCAATCCTGCTCCTTCTCGACCTCAGCGCAGCGTTTGATACAGTGGACCACACCATCCTAATTGACTGTCTCCGGTACGGGGATGGTGTTGATGGCATTGCCCTGAGCTGGTTCGTTTTCCACCACAAAGATAGGAGTTTCTCAACCAGCATAGCCAACTCTTTCTCTTCCCCAGCTAGCCTTTTCTGCAGGGTTCCACAAGGCTCCATCCTAGGCCCCCATTCTCTCCTCTCTGTATATGCTCCCCATCGGCCAAGTCATTCAAAGGCATGGCATTTCTTTCCACTGCTATGCAGACGACACACAGCTCTATCTCCCCCTGAAACCCAACAACCGATCAAATCTACTCAGCCTCATGCACTGCCTCGAGGATATAAAGTGTTGGATGGCGCAGAACTTCCTCCAACTAAACGAGAGCAAGTCTAAGGTCATCCAACTCGGCCACTCGGACTCCATCAAAACGATAGAAAGCAGCCTTGTAAGCCTAACCTCCTTACTCAAACCTCACGTCAAAAGCCTTGGCGTGATGTTTGACTCAGCGTTGAAATTTGACAAACAAGTCAATGCTGTGGTAAAAGCTAGCTTCTTCCAGCTTCGCACAATAGCTAAAATAAAACAATTCCACCAATTCAACGACCTTGAAAAAATCATCCAAGCATTTATCTCCTCCGCCTTGATTACTACAACTCCCTATACACTGGCATCAGCCAATCATCCCTGCCCCGCCTGCAATTGGTCCAAAACACCGCAGCGAGACTTTTGATGGTTGCCCGTAAAAGGGCCACATCACCCCGATCCTGGCCTCTCTCCACTGGCTCCCAGTACGGTACAGAATCAACTTCAAGCTCCTCCTGTATGTATACAAAGCCCTTAACGGGCTTGCCCCTCCCCGCCCCCCACCCCATATCAAAAATCTTCTAACCCACCATTCTACCTCCAGGTCCCTCAGGTCGGCCGACTTGGGGCTACTGACTATCCCGCGGTCCAGGTTTAAGCTGAGGGGCGACCACGCTTTTGCGGTTGCAGCACCTAGACTGTGGAACAGCATCCCTCTCCTCATCAGAACTGCCCCCTCCATCGACTGCTTTAAGTCTAGACTTACAACCTATTTCTACTCCCAAGCGTTTTTGAGGTCCTCTGGGGGAGCGCTGTAAACAGTTTATGTATGTATTGTTCGATCTGTGTACCATTGTATGTAGCACATTAGTACCTGCACTGATGTAAAGCACTTTGGTCAACGTGAGTTGTTTTTAAATGTGCTATACAAATAGAATTGACTGACTGACTGATTTGGACAGGTTCATGGACAGGAAAGGTTTAGAGGGTTATGGGCCAAATGTGGGGCAGATGGGACTAGTGTAGACGGGGCATGTAGGTTGAGATGTGCAAGTTGAGCTGTAGGGCCTGTTTCTACACTGTATGACTTAATTTGTGCATCAGGCTTGACTTGGTGTAAGGAATATTTGAATAATTGAATAGGCAGCATCGCCGGAGAAACTCAATAGGTGACATTTCGGATTGAGTGAAGATCCTCGACCAGAAACGTTACCTTTCCATGTTCTCCGGAGATGCTGCATGATGAGCGTTTGACTGCACTGGGCCTGTGCTCACTGGAGTTTAGAAGAATGCGGGGGGATCTCATCAAAATGTACTGGACAATGAAAGGTTTGGATATAGTGGAGAGGATGTTTCTACCAGTGGGAGAGTCTAGGTCTAGAGGTCATAGCCTCAGAATTAAAGAGCGTTCTTTTAGGAAGGAGATGAGGGGGAATTTCTTTACTCAGAGGGTAGCGAATCTGTGGATTTCTTTGCCACAGAAGGCTGTGGAGGCCAAGTCAGTGGATATGTTTCAAGCAGAAATAGATAGACTCTTGATTAGTCTGGGTATCAGAGGTTATCGGGGGAAGGCAGGAGAATGGGGTTAGGAGGGAGAAATAGATCAGCCATGATTGAATGGCGGAGTAGACGATGGGCCCTCTGACTTAATTCTGCTCCTATCACTTATGACCCGCTGAGTTACTCCAGCACTTTGTGTCCTTTTACACATAATATTCTCGAGTGCAGCCTCACCAATGAGTTGGACAAAGTGAGTGCTGTAGTCTTTGTAGATGGGACACTGAAACATGTGAAGCTCCCACTGTCGGCCCCAGCTTAGGTTGGGTGACCAAGTCAAGGGTTCCCAGGAGATTTTTAAATTAATGAATGAACACGTTTAAACACTGCTGTCTGTCTGTCCCTTTTGACTGAACAGAATGATTTAGAAATAAACACAACAGTTTTGTTGAATGTCACTGTGGATAACTTCCTGGATCTTCACTTCTGTAACTTGTGTCACCCCCATGACCAATAAGGGTGATGTGGGTCTCTGATGATGCTGGCTGCCTTTTTGTGACTGCGCCTCCTGTACATGCCTCGGATTCCTATTAAATCTTTCCCCCTTCACCTTGAACCTGTGTCCTCTGGTCCACGATTCCCCTACTCTGGGGAAGAGACTCTGTGCATCCACCCGATCTATTCCTCTCATGATTTATACACCTCTGTAAGACCAATACACCTCTAGAAGATCAGATTCCCACACAGAGTTTGCCGGGGGAGGGAAAGGGGAAAGAGAGGGAGGGGTGGGGTGGGGAGATGACTGGAAATTTGAGTGAACACATTTCTGTCATCATCCCCCACACTTCCCCAGTCACCCTGCTCCTTTCCCCTCTTCCACACCACGCTCATCTCCCATCTCCAAGACCCCATTTCACTGTTATCCAGCCCGAGTCCCATTATCAGTACCCCATTCCCGCTTTCTTCCCAAATTCCTTGATTCCTTTAGCCCCAAGAACTCTATCTAACTCTTTCTTGAATACATCCAGTGTATCGGCCTCCACTGCCTTCCCTGCCAGAGAATTACACATTCACAATTCTCTGGGTGAGCAAGTTTTTCCTCATCTCAGTCCAAAATGGCCTATCGCTTATTCCTAAACTGTGCGACCCCTGGTTCTGAACTCCCTCAACATGGACTCCCCCAATCCCTTGAGAACGTATGTATGTTACGGAGAAAACGGGGCAACTCACCGGCGTCATCTCTCTCCCTCCAATAAAATTGTCAACTAAACACAATTCAACCTCCTGAAGAAGGGCCTCGACCCGAAACATCACCCATTCCTTCTCTCCAGAGATGCCTCCTGTCCCGCTGAGTCTTTTTGTGTCCATCTCCAATTCAACCCACTCTGGTCCGGTATTGGTTTAGTTCACGTCCCCTCGCGACGCGCATTGTATGAGCGGTTCTGTCCAACACAGCAGAGCAGGCAGTTACATGTCTACAAGCTGCAGCGTCCATAACTTGTGGAAGTCGGGGTAAGTGTGAGAGACATGTACCCAACTTTAGAATTCCAAACGTGAAGCGAAATGAAGGTAAAGAGAAGCGAGAGCTGAAGGGACAACAGCAGCTAAAGTGCTTGGCGAACATTGGCTGTGCAGATATCGGAATTGAAAATATTGAGAATTATCGCCTTTGCTCACTGCATTTCATCAACAGTAAGGCGTTATTTGTGTTTTTTCGTGATTCCTTTGTTATCTAAAAAGTCTCAGAAGTGATAAATCTGGCTGTAAATGTTACTTCAGATGCGTTTTCATTTTGTATGTAAAAACCCACTTGATAACCATGGGCGATTTAAAAATTTACAGCCAGGTTTATCACTTCTGAAACTTTTTAGATGCCAAAGGAATCAAGAAAAAACACAAATAATGCCTTAGTTGATGAAATGCAGTGAGCAAACGGCCAATGTTCGCCAAGCACTCTGGCTGTTGTTGCCCCTTCAGCTCTCGCTTCTATTTACCATCATTTCTCCTCACTTTTGGAATTGTGAAGTAGGCTAAATGTCTCACACGCTTATCCCGATTTCCATAATTATTTACAGCGCAAAAATTGACAATTTCAGCAGGTTTTAACGGGCCCGCTACGCTGGAAACTATGGTAAGTGCCTACCTGCAGTTCATCACGTGTACTCCACTTGGAGTAGCGTAGCAACAGTATGGGTCATGGGTCGTGACCCGACTGCCGTGAAACCTCCCTATTACTGGGGTCGGGACCCTGCCTGATGCACAGATGCTGCCCGACCCACCGGGTTTACCAGCTCCTCCCCGGGGTCACACTTCATTCCCACCCTCTCTCATTGACCCCCTTCACCCTGCTCATCTCTACCCACCTCCGTACGCTCATAATCCCATCATCGTCTCCCACATTTCCCTTCTATCCCCCCACCCCCCTCCCTTCCACCTCCCCTCCCCCTTCGAGTCAGCACCGCCATTCAATATGACCATTGCTGGTTATCCTAAATCAGGGTGAAAACGTGTTTCCTCATCTCAGTCCTAAATGGCCCACCACTTATTCTTATACTGTGACCCCCTGGTTCTGGACTGCCCCCAACATCGGGAACATTTTTCCTGCATCTAACCTGTCCAATCCCTTAAGAATTTTATATGTTTCTAAAATATCACCTCTCATCCTTCTAAATTCCAGTGAATGCAAGCCCAGTCGGTCCATTCTTTCATCATATGTCAGTCCTGCCTGTTGTACTTAACTGGATAACACAGGGACAGGAGTTTGTCACTGGATCTCTGTACACATACAACAATGAACCAACACCAATGGCCTTCGTTCCATCAGGCAGATGCTCACATGACAGGCAGCAGGTGTTATAATAAATCGGATTGAATATGTACAAAGCGCATGTTACAATGTCATCACATGAGAGGGGAAGGGGAATGAGAGGTGCGGATGGTGATATAGAGAGATATGGAACAAAGAAATGCAAGATGTACAAACAAGTAACGATGATCCAAGAAGCAGTCCAGTGTGAGCTGTGGGCTCGGTGACAACAAGTTATACAGGCGATGAAACTCAACGAGACGACAGTGAAACTAGTAGAACCACCAGGGTGGGGAGAGTCAGTGGAGAGGGAAACTAGAGATATGAAAAGGTAAGGTTAAAGGTGAAGAGGAGTCAGAAAGGGTGTCAAATGAGGAGAGGGGTGAAATGTAAAGCTGGGGGGAGGGATATGGATATGAGAGTGTCTGAAGAAGGGTCTCGACCCGAAACATCACCTATTCCTTCTCTCCAGAGAGGCTGCCTGTCGCGCTGAGTTACTCCAGCTTTTTGTGTCTATCTTAAGTGATAGGTGGATACAGGTGAGGGGATGATCAGTGGGTGGATGGAATAAGTGACAATGATTAGATGTGAAAATGATACAAAATGATGTCAGATGAGGAGAGAAGAGGAGGCCAGATGGTGGGGGAGGGCAGATGGGTGGGAGGGATGAGGGGGGCGGGGGAGGTAACCGTGAAACGGGGGTCTTGGAGATGGGAGATCTGCGTGTGGAAGAGGGGAAAGGAGCAGGGTGACTGGGGAGGGGTGCGGAATGATGACAGAAATGTGTGCACTGAAATGTCCAGTCATCTCCCCACCCCTCCCTCTCTTTCCCCTTTCCCTTCCCCGGCAAAATATGTGTGCGCATCTGATCTTCCAGAGGTGTATTGATCTTACAGAGGTGTATAAAATCATGAGAGGAATAGATCGGGTGGATGAACAGAGTCTCTTGCCCAGAGTGGGGGAATCGGGAATGGGCGGACGTTTCGGGTCGAGACCCTTCTTCGACCCATTCCTTCCCTCCAGAGACGCTGCCTGTCCCGCTGAGTTACTCCAGCTTGTTGTGTCTATCTTCTGTTTAAACCAGCATCTACAGTTCCTTCTTCCACCGATCACTTGACAGGCAACACCCCCCCCCCCCCCAAAAAGCTCTCTGTTCCAGCTTTCTCTCCCTCCCCCGTCAGTCTGAAGGGTCGCCTGTCCATTCGCTCCACAGATGCTGCCAGACCCGCTGAGTTCTTCGTTTTACTGACAAGTGTACACTCTCGACAGCGGACAGCCGCAACGCGCGGGCCGAGTGGCCTCTCTCTCTGTATCTGCCAGCAGCCAAGCCGCAGCGATCCCGCCGCCTTGCAGTCAGAGGGCCGCTTCCCCCGCGGTGTCCCGGTCACGTCTGCACAACGGGCGCCGGCTGCAGGCTGTGGGGAAACTCCACCGAATCAAGCGGCTCGCTGGGCTGGAGGAGAGAGAGAGGCAGGCGGCGGTGCAGGCGAGGGGTGGGGAGTGGAAAGTGTAAGGGAGGAAGGAAGAACGGAAGCCGGTGCCCTGGGAAAGTGAGGGGGGGGGGGCGTGTGGAGGGGGGGGGGGGGGGGAGAGGGGCGGGAGAAGCGGGGAGAGGGGCGGGAGAAGCGGGGAGAGTGACGGGGAGAGAGGCGGGTAGATGGGCGGGGAGAGGGGCGGACGAGTCAGGGCTGGAGGCGATGTGTCAGTGGGGGAAGGGGAGAGGGAGAGATAGGAGGTGAGAAAGGGAGGAGATGACACAAAGCTGGGTGGCAGTGCGAACTGTGAGGAGGATGCTACGAGGATGAAGGGTGACTAGGACAGGTTGGGTGAGTGGGCAGATGCAGTTTAATGTTTATCTGACTCCTCCCTCGTGTGAGATGAGTTGGGAGCGGCCAGGACACTGAACACTCAACACTTGCAGCCAAATAACATTCATTCCACGAGACGGCAGCGCGCGCAGTGGAAAACTACCCAATCCATTCACCTCTTGATCCCATGCACTTCAGCCTCCAGCAAAGATCCTATAGCGGAGCAAGATAGGCTACTCCTGCGAAATGCAATGGGCTGACGTGTAGTAGCTATGGAGGGGATCATGGGCATTTTTCCACGCCCATTTTAGTAACCTGAGCCTACCTGACCCGACCCGACTCGCAGTGTAATCAATGTTGCGGGGCAACAGTTTGTGTGGGTTAGATTCATCAATCTGTCAGTTCATACTTCTTGTCAACAATAAAATTTGATTCTGGTAATTGTCTTTTTTAATGTTTTTTAAATCATTTCTTTTTAAATGGCTCACAAGCAGTGTTTGAGTTGATTTTGTAGTAACCGGACCCGAGTCGCATGGTAATTGACGTTGCGGGGGGAAGTTTTTGTGTGTGATATAGGGTTAGATTCATAATTCTGTTAGTTCATAATTCTGTTAATTATGGTCTCTCAGGGCCAGAGGCCAGGGTTCGATCCTGACCTTGGGTGCTGTCTGTTCGGAGTTTGCACGTTCTCCCCGTGACCACGTGGGTTTCCTCCAGGTGCTCCGCGTTTCCTCGACATCCAAAAGAAATGCGGGTTTGTTGGTTAATTGGCCTCTGTAAACAGCCCTTTGTGTGTAGGGAGAGTTGCTACATTTAGCACAGTGCCATCAGCTTATAATGTGCATTGGAACAGTGGGCTGTGGCTCAGACTGAACCACGCCAAGATTATTGCAATGTTCTTTATATATTCTGTGCCAAATCATGCCATGGGACTTGTGGAGGTGTTTCTAGAAAATATAATAATGTACAAAATGCTAAAGCTACAGAACAGTTCTGAGACACAAGCATTTACAGATGCTTTCAGTCCAAGAGTCAAGAGAGCTTTATTTCCACATGTCCCAGACACAACAATGAAATTCTTACTTGCAGCAGCACAACAGAATATGTCAACATATTCACCCGTATTATATAAAGAAGGAACTGCAGACTGATGAAGGGTCTCGACGCAAAACATCACCTATTCCTTCTCTCCAGAGATGCTGCCTGACTCGCTGAGTTACTCCAGCACTTTGTGTCTATCCCTCGAAACCTTTCCTGTCTGTGGATCTGCCCGAATATCTTTTGATTATTGTCCGAAGGGCCTGTTTCCGTGCTGTATCTCTAAACTAAACGATACTGCCTGTCCCACTGAGTTACTCCAGCATTTTGTGTGTGTGTGTATCTGCGGTTTCAACCAGCATCTGCGGTTCCTTCCTGCATAATATGAATGTGTTGAACGCTGGGCGCTGGTGTGTACACGTGAATACTTCTGTGAATGAAGTTTTATTTTATTACGTGTTCTCTGCTCTCTGGGCTGGCGTTGGCAACGTGCACTGAGACAGACTTCTCTTCATTCACCTTTTATTAAGAAAATGCAAAAACACACAGAAACAGCGGCCGCCTCTGTCAGTGGTGAATCTTCGCCGGTCCCAGGATCACGCGTGGTCGGGAGGGTGGGACGGTTCCCGCTGCCCAGCCCAACTTGGGGAGGGGGTGCTGGGAACTGGACCCAGTGACCCCCCCCCACCCCCAACAATCCTCCCCGTGACCTGGGTGGGGGGTAGGGGAGGATCTAGGCGGCATCTTTGGGGAACATGGACAGGGCACAGAGTGCCGGAGTAACTCAGCGGGGGTGGCAGGTCTGAAGAAGGGTCTCGACCCGAAACGTCACCCATTCCTTCTCTCCACAGATGCTGCCCGTCCGGCTGAGTTACTCCAGCTTTTTGTGTCTATCTTTGTAGAATATGGGTGGGAGATGGAGACAAAGTGCCGGAGTAACTCAGCGGGTCAGGCAGCATCTCTGGGGAACATGGAGAGGACACAAAGTGCCGGAGTAACTCAGCGGGTCAGGCAGCATCTCTGGGGAACATGGAGATGACACAAAGTGCCGGAGTAACTCAGCGGGTCAGGCAACCTTAACGCGTGTCAAGGGTTATGGGGAGAAGGCAGGAAAATGGGATTAGGAGGCAGAGATCAGCCATGATTGAATGGTGGAGTGGACTCGACGGGCCGAATGGCCTAATTCTACTCCTATAACTTGTGAGCGTCTCTGAAGAGAAAGGATCAGCTGACGGTTTGGGTCGAGACCCTTCTTCAGACTGAATGTGCGGGAGGGGGAGACAAAGCTGGGAGGGTTACTCCAGTCTGGGCTTTGGAGGAGGGGGGGGGGGCGGGAATGGGGGAGGGGGAGGGGACGGGAATGGCGGGAGATTCCCCGGGTGGTCAGTTGTGTTTCTGCCGTTTCCAGAAGCGTTTGACGTCGGGGTGGCTGGTGGGGGTGACCACCATCAGGCGCTTGGGGGGATTCTCCCACACCAGCACCCCCAGGTCCCACGCATAGTCACGCAGCAAATCAAAGTCCACCTGCGACAGGAACCGGTTGTACAGCACACCTGTGGGGGGAGAGAGAGAGAGAGGGGGGGGGGAGAGAAGTGGGTGGGGGGAAGTAAGGAGGGGTACAATGAGAAGGGGGAGATCACCCCAAACTCAAACGTGAGATCTCGAGGCTGCTTTCTGCCCGTCCCTTCTCTCCCCGTCCCCATCTCCTCCCCACTCCCTCCCACCATCCGTCTCCCCCCACCTCCCGACTCCCGTCTCGTCTCCCTCCCCCGCCCCCCTTCTCCCTCCCAATCCACCCCCAGTCCCCTCCTTCTCCCCGTCCCCCCCAACCTCTCCCCGGTGCAGCCACCACACGGTGAACCTGCGTTGGGTGAACTGTAGCCGGTCACGTTCGA
Source organism: Amblyraja radiata (assembly GCF_010909765.2). Classification (NCBI taxonomy): domain Eukaryota; kingdom Metazoa; phylum Chordata; class Chondrichthyes; order Rajiformes; family Rajidae; genus Amblyraja; species Amblyraja radiata. Next base: position 10,564,681 of record NC_045985.1, on the reverse strand, counting down.
GTTCCCAGAACCGCTCCTGGTCGGTGATGGCGGGAGGCAGGGTCTATGGGAGACAATTGTCGTAGGGCATCCGCCTTGGCCTACGCAATCTCACGGTGACAAACGTTTTTACTCCCCTTCCCATTCCCATACTGACATTCCTGCCCTGGGCCTCCTCCACTGTCAGAGTGAGGCCACATGCAAATTTGAGGAACAGCACCTCATATTTCGCTTGGGCAGCTTGCAACCCAGCGGTATTCATATTGATTTCTCTAAATTCAAGGAACCCTTTCATTCCCTCTCCCTCCTTCTCCGCCTACCCACCATAGGCGTCCCGCTAGTTTTACTATTCGTGTCCCATAATTATCATCTCTTCCACAGTCAACAATGGATCATTGTGGGCTCCATTTTTCCTTTGACATTGAGCACAAACGCACTGACTCCAACAGCTACCCAGTCTGTGCCTCCTCCAGCCCAGCCGCTTGTGAGGATGCCACCCCCTTCTCTCAGTTCCTCCATCTCTGCCGCATCAGTGCTCAAGATGAGGTGTGTAGGAAGGAAATGCAGATGCTGGTTTAAACCGGGGATGGACACAAAAAGCGGGAGTAACTCAGTGGGACAGGCAGCATCCCTGGAGAGAAGGAATGGGTGACGTATCAGGTCGAGACCTTTCGTCAGACTGGTTCGGGATCACAGAGGGGGAACAGCGAGAGGTCTTCTACTCCAAGACATCGGAGGTGTCCTCTTTCTTCAGGAAACAGGGCTTCAACTCTACTGCTATTGATGGTGCCCTCACTTGTATCTCCACCACTATCCGCACATCAGATCTCACCTCCCTCCCCTCCAGAGAGAATAAGCGTAGAGATCCCTGGTCTTCATCTTTCTCCCCATCATCCCATCCCCAGGCGCTTTCCCCTACAACCCACCAGGGGAGGCGCCACTCTGTCCCTACACCTCGACCCTCACCACCATTCAGGAACACAAACAGCCCTTTCATGGGAGGCAGAGATTCACTTGCATCTCCTCCATCCTCGTCTATGGCACTCGGTTCTCTCGATGTGGCCTCCTTTACATCTAAACGCCTCTACTTCCTCAGAAGACCGAGGAAGTTTGGCATGTCTCAAACTTTGAAGAATTACGAGTCCGCTGTACCAGAGTGAATGAATTGGTGTTGATGTTGATCGGACGAGGACAGTATAGGTCTTACTGAGGATGTGTAAATGGGAACAGGGAATGAAATTGGAAAAAATAATCCAAGAGTGGAAAATAACGCAGAATTCACTGAACTTCTCGCAACTTTGTCCTCGCCAGAAACGTGGCGACTCTCTCTGTACTGCCTGGGTGAGGTCTGTATTTTACCGGATTACATGCAAAAACAAAGAATTTCACCGTCCCTTGATACGTGACAATAGAGTATAATTGAATCATTGAGTTGAATTCAAGTTTGCACATGAGACTGTTAAATAAAATAACAGTGTTTGCTATAGAACGAATATTATTGTGCAGCCTAATATAATGAACAATTCACGATAGGAAACACGGATGTATTTAGTTTAAGGGAATGAAATTTACCCGAAGCTGATTACAAATGACATCGGCTTTCTGGTCAGGGCTGTGATTGACGGGGCTGAGCTCCGCCTCCCCTCAGCCGGGCCCCGCCCCTTTCATTGATGGTTCCGCGGCCGTTTCGCGCCCAAAACCCCATTGACCGCGGGTTCAGCAGCAGCCGCGGCGGGTCCAGAGCTCCGGGCTCCCCCGGGTCCTAAAGCCCGCCCACACGTTGTTGTCCAGCCTCACTGACCTCCTCTGGCAGCTTGTTCCATTTCCCCACGACCTTCTGTGTGAAAATATTGTTCCTCAGGTTCCGATTAAATCTTGCACCTCTCACCACAAACCTGTGTCCTCTAGTTCTCGACTCCACTACTCCGGGTAAAAGACTGTGCATTCACCCTATCCATTCACCTCTTGATCCCATGCACTTCAGCCTCCGGCGCTCCAATTAATTACTGCAGGGGGTCAGCAGTTTCAGCGAATGGGAATGCGTTTTGAACCAGGAAGTGGAGGTTAAAATGGCTTCGAAAGACCAGGTCGAGAGTTTAACCGAGGAGGCAGTTTGTCCCATCTGCCTGGATTTCTTCACCGATCCGGTTATACTGGAGTGCGGGCACAACTTCTGCCGCTCCTGTATCACACAGAGTTGGGACAGGGAGGTGAGAAACTCCTGCCCGGAATGTAGAGAGGAGTTTACAGACCGCACCCTCAGGGTGAATCGGGCCTTGGCGAGACTGTCTGAGAAAGCTCGAACACTGAGCCTGAATCGGACAGAGAAGGAAAGTAAACTTCAGTGCGAGGAACATCAGGAAGAACTGAAGCTGTTTTGTGAAACTGACAAGAAGTTGATCTGTGCGATTTGTGCAGCTGGGCGGGAACACAGAGATCACCGCTTCATGCCGGTTAAAGAAGCTGTTGAAACCTACAAGGTAAAAGCAAACCGATTTTGATCGCATCATTGTTTAAATCCATCTTTATATTCTAACACTTTTATTCTCTGATTTTGAATCACATTTCCAGTATCAGACGAAATCTTCCATCCAGTCTCTCACAAAAAAGAAATCAGGGATCCAGCGAATGGAGCAGCAACAGAAACAGAAGATTTCTGGAGTTCTGGTGAGGCTTTTAAGTTTCGATTTCCTGATGGGTTTAGTGATGGGTTTTATTATTCATACATTTGTCGTATTAATTATTTTGCAATTTTTAATTATTGACTATTTTATTTTTTCTTACCTGTAAAGCACCTTGAATTGCTGTTTGCACGAATGGTGCTATACAAATAAATTTGCCTTTGCTTTTGCCTTACATTAGACAAACTATTGAATTGCCAAAGCAAATAAAACGGGTACAGGCCAAATGTCACCGTTAAAGTCGTGAGGCAACACAGCCAGTGACATTATATGTTTTCCTTCACCTTTTATTTCACAGGAACAGTCACACGACCTTCAGTCCAAGATCACATCCCAGTATGCTGAACTGCACCAGATTCTCACTGGGAAAGAGCAGCGCACACTGGCAGATATCCGAGAGGAAGAGAAGAAGATTCTAAATACAATGGAGACAAATCTTGGAAAGATTCAAGCAAATTTAAATTCCATTCAGGAGGAACTCTTAAAGTTGCAGCAACATATGGATCAAAAAGACAGTGTGGTGTTTCTGAAGGTGAGGGGTTACACTACAGTTTGGTGAAGTGGAAGTGCACAGTCACAAAATGGTGGGTGACATTTCAGAAATAAATGCTGCATTTACCAGTAATTGAGTACTGGGTAAATGTTCCCTCTGTTCCAGCTGTTGTTGTTCAGAAACTAATTGGCCTCCCGCTGAGTCTGTGGGATCTCAGGACTATCTGGCCCAAATGTAGAGAGGTGTTTATATTATGTGGAGTTTAGAACAATGACAGGTGATCCTATATCTGATCCCAAGGACCACGAATGGACAGAGGGCGGTGAATATCTGGGATTCTCCAACCAAGAGACTCGGAGAGGTTTTACATGTCAGACACATTTTAAACCAGAGGAGGATACATTTTTGAAAAATCGGATAATTGTAATAGACGGGAATGAGGCAAAGAGGAGAAGTTCAGTCCTGGGCTAGATCAGCCATGACCACATTGTGGGATTAACATTGAAATCTAGAACGTGGCGCACACATCAGATTGATCATTTATATCCGGTTCCCATCAGCAGTGGGTGCTCACCTTGAGGGAATTTGCTCTGTTTGTTTTGTCCACCTTGTTTCACCATAGAATGACATCCCATTCTACATCATAGACAGGCCATTTGGCCCATCCTATCCAGTCAATATTTCTGCTCCACTCATCATCCCACCTATCTATTCTCCACACCCGATAACAATATCCCAAATTCCATGAGCCCTAATGTGTTTACCCCACTGTTAATCCTGGCTAAATTGGACCAGCCAGGACTTCAAAATAGGGTTAAGTTTCAGGGTTTGCTGGGAGATTTGGTCAAATTGGAATTGCTCTTTGGGACAGGCTGCAAGAGATGCCAGGAAGTCTGGAACTTAGATACAATTTGCAAGCAAAGAATGGGAAGCCTTGCAAATCCTGTCAATCTGGTACAAAATGCATAGAATGGATTGGATGGCTGCAAATCAGACATATACCTTGTAAATAGCTTGTAAATAATGTTGCAGAGTCTGACTCTGCTAAGTGTTGATTGGATGGGGTGTTGAGCCTTGTCTGAGAGTTCTGTTCATCAGGGTAAATGTTTCCAAGTTGACTTCATCTTGAAGTCCGTTGTGAATACAATGTATTGAATTGTTGTATCATTGGGTTAGGGAAATGCCTGTTATGTATGGGGTTAATCGATATTTGTAATTGGGTGATTAAGAGACAACCCCCGTGTGGTTCGGCCCCTCGAGTTTGCGGGGCATATAAAAGTCCCTGGTCACGAGGCTCAGGGCCCATCTTCTGGAAGAGCGCTCAGGACCAGGTACCGTTCTGGAGTGCCTCTGTCTGTGCGAGGCCTAGAGGGCTTGAACAGATAGACGCAGGGATCGAACCCACGGTGGGATAGGTACAGTCTGTGATCTGTGACGTGCTTTTGGTAGAATACAATTAATTGATTCAAGTGCTTGATTCAGTGTTTTTACTGAAACTAGACTGGGGGGAAGCTTAGAACCGAGCAATTATCACCGCTTGCATTTAAATTTATCTCTGCTGTTGGCTTCAGTCCCTCCAATGCAAGTGAGGCCCATGTTCTCATGACTGCATTCCTTTAGGTATTTATTGAAGACCACGTTACATTTCAACTTTGATTATTGGTCTCCCCTTCAATTTGAGGTATTATTTCATCCCCACACATTTAAATCCACCGATAATATTAAATTCCCTCTCATCATTCCTGAAAACTTCTACAGATGAAATCCCATGACCTGCCCAGTTTTTTTTATTCCATCCTCTCAGTTATGATATAGAAACATAGAAAATTGGTGCAGGAGTAGGCCATTTGGCCCTTCGAGCCTGCACCGCCATTCGATATGATCATGGCTGATCATCCAACTCAGTATCTCATCCCTACCTTCTCTCCATACCCCCTGATACCTTTAGCCACAAGAGCCACATCTAACTCCCTCTTAAATATAGCCAATGAACTGGCCTCAACTACCTTCTGTGGCAGAGAATTCCAGAGATTCACCACTCTCTGTGTGATAAATGATTTTCTCATCTCAGTCCTAAAAGACTTCCCCCTTATCCTTAAACTGTGACCTCTTGGTCTGGACTTCCCCAACATCGGGAATAATCTTCCTGCATCTAGCCTGTCCAACCCCTTAAGAATTTTGGAAGTTTCTGTAAGATCCCCCATCAATCTTCTAAATTCTAGCAAGTACAAGCCGAGTCTATTCAGTCTTTCTTCATATGAAAGTCCTGCCATCCCACGAATCAGTCTGGTGAACCTTCTCTGTACTCCCTCTATGGCAAGAATGTCTTTCCTCAGATTAGGAGACGTCATTCTCATGAACATTCCTTGTGCTTTCCCCCATCGTTCTACATCTCTGCGACAATATCCGCTTTCTCTCTGCATGACAGTGGTGATAAGAGTTGGGGAATGGGAATTATCAGAGGGTTGTAGAAATTTGGTGAAATTCCCGATGTCGGGATGAGGACGGTCCATCTCAGTCAATTGAGATTTGTGTTTTATTTCTTTCAGGAGGAAGCTGGTCGCAAGCGAAGGTAGGACATTGTCCTGATGGAAACATTGTACGTGTTTTGTGGAACAACTCAAAACATTTTTAATGCTCAGTTTAAAACCAGCTGTTCAATATTTGCAGGTTTCGTGATGAAGCCAAACCACTGTCGGTGGTAGATGAAGCCTTGCCGATTGAAAAGTTTCATTGCCCTGTTTCGTTCAACACGGCATTCAAAGAAACATCTGATGACTTCAAGCAAGGTAAAGCTTGTACCTTTTCCATTATTCTTGTTTCTGATATCTTTAAGCAATACCTAGATGCAAACATTAATAGTATTGTGGACTGAAGGGAAATTGGAGATACCACTAAACCCATCAGCTGGGAAGCATCACAGAGTCAGACGTTCATACTCCTGCTTTGGGTGAAATACTGTGGCTATTCACCCTATCTGTGCACCTTATATAGATCTTATACACATCTATAAAAACACCCGGACGGGCTCCAAAGACAAATGTCCCTGCCTGTCCAACGTCTCCTTATAACCCAGTGTTAGAAATTTTCCAACAAAGACTATTACAAAAACGGAGGTAGAAACTGAACGAGCATTATTGTGAGAGAGAGAGAGTCACACAGAGCCCAAGTGTCTGTGGGAGTCCTCTCTGAGCTAATGCTGAAAACCATCTCTTTTATACATTGATTAAGACAAAAAAGCATCCAGACAAATGGTAATGAACAAGGACACTCAGAATTCAAAGGAAATAACATTTAGCTGTGGAAAGTTACACCGGAGCAAGATTAGCCATTCTGCAAGTTCTGTGATAGACTCTTAATCTCCGAGACCTGTCAATTACTTGTGCCCTAGGCAGATTCGGTAAACAATCTTGTGCAGACACAGATAGAATACACAAGGAAATAGTCACATAAATCTTTCCATCGTCCCCCCAGTCTCCGTCACCCTGGATGTGGAAACAGCGCATCCGGAGCTCGAGGTGTCTGACGATCGGAAGAGGGTGAGATCGACCGAGACCCGGAGGAGTCTCCCTGACACCTGGAAGACGTTTACATACTGGGAGTGTGTTCTGGGAACGGAGGGATTCACATCAGGGAGACTTTACTGGGAGGTGGAGGTGGCGGGGAGTCGGTTCTGGAGTCTGGGAGTCGCCGCAGAGTCTGTGGAGAGGAAGAGAGAGGTCACACAGACCCCGGAGACTGGAGTCTGGAGCATCGACCGTGAAGGTGACGTGTTTAATGCAGATACCGACACCCCATCCCCTCTCCTCGCCCGTCCCATCCCTCGGAGGGTGGGAGTTTATCTCAGTTACGAGTCCGGGACAGTTTCATTTTACGACGCGGGCACCAAGTCCCATCTCTACACCTTCACTGGGAATAAATTCACGGAGAAACTTTATCCTTTATTCGGGACTTGGGATGAAAACTGGATGAGAATCTGCTCCGGTTCCGCTCCGGGTGTGTAAAAACAATGTAAATGTGGGAAGAGTGAAATAAATAGCAACTGAAATCAGAGCTGTCTGTCTGTCGATTCGTTCATTTTAACGCGTTAACCGCGTCCGGCAACGGAACAGAAATTACTTTAGTGAAAATATAAAGATTGAAACAATCTCCCTTCCCGCGGGTTCAGCAGCATTTATATTTATATTTATCATATTTATAGCGGATAGATGGATAGAGGTGTTTTAGAAATTGGTATATATGAGGGAGATTGAATTGAGTTACGCGAAGTGCGTGTAGGATGGTGTTAGTGTGCGGAGATTGTTGGTCGGCGTAGACTTGGTGGACCGAGGGGCTCGTTTCCACTCTGTGTCGTCAAATTAAACAAATTGCGAGCAATTTCGCAAAGTGCAAAGTGAGTAACTCAGCTGGTTTCCCCCAAGAATGATGCCCAAAGCGTTGAGTTACTCCAGCACTTTGTATCCACAAGTTCATCCACTTCCTCCCGAATGAGGAAGTTCAAACAGGCTGCCACCTGGCGTCACCTCGTCCGTTACTCAATTCTCCCAACACATTGCACAACACCGTATCATGCAAACTATTTGTGCGTATCCTTCATTCATTGTTCTATATCTCTCTACATCACCGTCTATATCTCTCGTTTCCCTCTCCCCCCGACTCTCAGTCTGAAGAAGGATCTCCACCCGAAACGTCACCCACTCCTTCTCTCCAGAGATGCTGCCTGACCCGCTGAGTTACTCCAGCACTTTGTGTCTATCCCTCGAAACATTTCCTTGGTGAGTGGGGGAGGGGCGGGGAGGGGAGATGGCTGAGGGGTGGGAAGGGAGGAGGGTGGGGAAGCGGAGAGGGGAGGAGGGGTGGGGGGCAAGAGAGGTGAGAAAGGAGGGGAGGGAGAAGAGGAGAGGTTTAGGGGAGGGGGACAAGATGGGATACATCGATAAATAGAAAATAGGTGCAGGAGGAGGCCATTCGGCCCTTCGAGCCAGGACCGCCATTCAATGTGATCATGGCTGATCATCCACAATCAGTTTCCCGTTCCTGCCTTCTCCCCATATCCCTTGATTCCACCAGCACTAAGGGCTCCATCTAACTCTCTTTTGAACGCATCCAGTGAATCGGCCTCCACTGCCATCTGAGGCAGAGAATTCCACAAATCGGTCACGGTGGCGCAGCGGTAGAGTTGCTGCCTTACAGCGAATGCAGCGCCGGAGACCCGGGTTCGATCCCGACTACGGGCACTGTCTGTACGGAGTTTGCACGTTCTCCCCCTGACCTGCGTGGGTTTTCTCCGGGATCTTCTGTTTCCTCCCACACTCCACAGACGTGCAGGTTTGTAGGTTAATTGGTTTGGTGAATGTACAAATTGTCCCTAGTGGGTGTAGGATGGTGTTAGTGTGCGGGGATCGCTGGTCGGTGTGGATCCGGTGGGCCGAAGGTCCTGTTTCCGTGCTGTATCTCTAAACTAAACGATACTGCCTGTCCCACTGAGTTACTCCAGCATTTTGTGTGTGTGTGTATCTGCGGTTTAAACCAGCATCTGCGGTTCCTTCCTGCATAATATGAATGTGTTGAACGCTGGGCGCTGGTGTGTACACGTGAATACTTCTGTGAATGAAGTTTTATTTTACAACGTGTTCTCTGCTCTCTGGGCTGGCGTTGGCAACGTGCACTGAGACAGACTTCTCTTCATCCACCTTTTATTAAGAAAATGCAAAAACACACAGAAACAGCGGCCGCGTCTGTCGGTGGTGAATCTTCGCCGGTCCCAGGATCACGCGTGGTCGGGAGGGTGGGACGGTTCCCGCTGCCCAGCCCAACTTGGGGAGGGGGTGCTGGGGACTGGACCCAGTGACCCCCCCACCCCCAACAATCCTCCCCGTGACCTGGGTGGGGGGTAGGGGAGGATCCAGGCAGCATCTCTGGGGAACATGGACAGGGCACAGAGTGCCGGAGTAACTCAGCGGGAGAGGCAGGTCTGAAGAAGGGTGTCGACCCGAAACGCCACCCATTTCTTCTCTCCAGAGATGCTGCCCGTCCCGCTGCGTTACTCCAGCTTTTTGTGTCTATCTTTGTGGAATATGGGTGGGAGATGGAGACAAAGTGCCGGAGAAACTCAGCGGGTCAGGCAGCATCTCTGGGGAACATGGAGAGGACACAGAGTGCCGGAGTAACTCAGCTGGTCAGGCAGCATCTCTGGGGAATATGGAGAGGACACAGAGTGCCGGAGTAACTCAGCGGGTCAGGCAGCGTCTCTGGGGAACATGGAGAGGACACAAAGTGCCGGAGTAACTCAGCGGGTCAGGCAACCTGAAAGCGTGTCAAGGGTTATGGGGAGAAGGCAGGAAAATGGGATTAGGAGGCAGAGATCAGCCATGATTGAATGGTGGAGTGGACTCGATGGGCCGAATGGCCTAATTCTACTACTATAACTTGTGAGCGTCTCTGAAGAGAAAGGAACAGCTGACGGTTTGGGTTGAGACCCTTCTTCAGACTGAATGTGCGGGAGGGGGAGACAAAGCTGGGAGGGTTACTCCAGTCTGGGCTTTGGTGGGAGGGGTGGGGCGTGAATGTGGGGAGATTCCCCGGGTGGTCAGTTGTGTTTCTGCCGTTTCCAGAAGCGTTTGACGTCGGGGTGGCCGGTGGGGGTGACCACCATCAGCCGCTTGGGGGGATTCTCCCACACCAGCACCCCCAGGTCCCGCGCATAGTCACGCAGCAACTCAAAGTCCACCTGCGACAGGAACTGGTTGTACAGCACACCTGTGGGGGGAGAGAGGGGGGGGGTGGGGGGAAGTAAGGAGGGGTACAATGAGAAGGGGGAGATCACCCTAAACTAGACCGTGAGATCTCGAGGCTGCTTTCTGCCCGTCCCTTCTGTCCCCATCCCCATCCCCATCTCCCCACTGCCTCTCACCACCCGCCTCCCCTCACCCCCCTTCTCCCACCCCCATCCACCCCTAGTCCCCTCCCTCTCCCCGTCCCCGTCCCCCCCCCCCCAACCGCTCCCCGGTGCAGCCACCACACGGTGAACCTGCCTTGGGTGAACTGTAGCCGGTCACGTTCGAGTTCCCAGAGCCGCTCCTGGTCGGTGATGGTGGGAGGCAGCACCGGGGTCTGTGGGAGACAATTGTCGTAGGGCATCCGCCTTGGCCTACGCAATCTCACGGTGACAAACGTTTTTACTCCCCTTCCCATTCCCATACTGACATTTCTGCCCTGGGCCTCCTCCACTGTCAGAGTGAGGCCACATGCAAATTTGAGGAACAGCACCTCATATTTCGCTTGGGCAGCTTGCAACCCAGCGGTATCATTATTGATTTCTCTAAATTCAAGTAACCCTTTCATTCCCTCTCCCTCCTTCTCCCCCTACCCACCATAGGCGTCCCGCTAGTTTTACTATTCGTGTCCCATAATGATCATCTCTTCCACAGTCAACAATGGATCATTGTGGGCTCCATTTTCCCTTGGACATCGGGACATTGACCACAAACGCACTGACTCCAACAGCTACCCAGTCTGTGCCTCCTCCAGCCCAGCCTCCTGTGAGGATGCCATCCCCTTCTCTCAGTACCTCCGTCTCCGCCGCATCAGTGCTCTAGATGAGGTGTGTAGGAAGGAAGTGCAGATGCTGGTTTAAACCGGGGATAGACACAAAAAGCTGGAGTAACTCAGTGGGACAGGCAGCATCTCTGGAGAGAAGGAATGCGTGACGTTTCAGGTCGAGACCTTTCTTCAGACTGGTTCGGGATCACAGAGGTGGAACAGCGAGAGGTCTTCTACTCCAAGACATCGGAGGTGTCCTCTTTCTTCAGGAAACAGGGCTTCAACTCTACTGCTATTGATGGTGCCCTCACTTGTATCTCCACCACTATCCGCACATCAGATCTCACCTCCCTCCCCTCCAGAGAGAATATGCATAGAGATCCCTGGTCTTCATCTTTCACCCCATCATCCCATCCCCAGGCGCTTTCCCCTACAACCCACCAGGGGAGGCGCCACTCTGTCCCTACACCTCGACCCTCACCACCATTCAGGAACACAAACAGCCCTTTCATGGGAGGCAGAGATTCACTTGCATCTCCTCTATCCTCGTCTATGGCACTCGGTTCTCTCGATGTGGCCTCCTTTACATCTAAACGCCTCTACTTCCTCAGAAGACCGAGGAAGTTTGGCACGTCTCAAACTTAGAATAATTACGAGTCCGCTGTGCCAGAGTGAATGAATTGGTGTTGATGTTGATCGGACGAGGACAGTATAGATCTTACTGAGGATGTGTAAATGGGAGCATGGAATGAAATTGGAAAAAAATAATCCAAGAGAGGAAAATAACGCAGAATTCACTGAAATTCTCGCAACTTTGCCGGCGCCAGAAACGTGGCGACTCTCTCTGTACTGCCTGGGTGAGGTCTGTATTTTACCGGATTACATGCAAAAACAAAGAATTTCACCGTCCCTTGGTACATGTGACAATAGAGTATAATTGAATCATTGAGTTGAATTCAAGTTTGCACATGAGACTGTTAAATAAAATAACAGTGTTTGCTATAGAACGAATATTATTGTGCAGCCTAATATAATGAACAATTCACGATAGGAAACATGGATGTATTTAGTTTAAGGGAATGAAATTTACCCGAAGCTGATTACAAATGACATCGCCTTTCTGGTCAGGGCTGTGATTGACGGGGCTGAGCTCCGCCTCCCCTCAGCCGGGCCCCGCCCCTTTCATTGATCGTTCCACAGCTCCGGGCTCCCCCGGGTCCTAAACCCCGCCCACATGTTGTTATCCAGTCTCACTGACCTCCTCTGGCAGCTTGTTCCATTTCCCCACGACCTTCTGTGTGAAAATATTGTACCTCAGGTTCCGATTAAATCTTGCACCTCTCACCACAAACCTGTGTCCTCTAGTTCTCGACTCCACTACTCCGGGTAAAAGACTGTGCATTCACCCTATCCATTCACCTCTTGATCCCATGCACTTCAGCCTCCGGCGCTCCAATTAATTACTGCAGGGCGTCAGCAGTTTCAGCGAATGGGAATGCGTTTTCAAACAGGAAGTGGAGGATTAAAATGGCTTCGGAAGAGCAGGTCGAGAGTTTAACCGAGGAGGCAGTTTGTCCCATCTGCCTGGATTTCTTCACCGATCCGGTTATACTGGAGTGCGGGCACAACTTCTGCCGCTCCTGTATCACACAGAGTTGGGACAGGGAGGTGAGAAACTCCTGCCCGGAATGTAGAGAGCAGTTTACAGACCGCACCCTCAGGGTGAATCGGGCCTTGGCGAGACTGTCTGAGAAAGCTCGAACACTGAGCCTGAATCGGACAGAGAAGGAAAGTAAACTTCAGTGCGAGGAACATCAGGAAGAACTGAAGCTGTTTTGTGAAACTGACAAGAAGCTGATCTGTGCGGTTTGTGCAGCTGGGCGGGAACACAAGTCTCACAGCTTCATGCCGGTTAAAGAAGCTGTTGAAACCTACAAGGTAAACGCAAACCGATTTTGATCGCATTATTGTTTAATTGCATCTTTATAATCTAACACTTTTATTCTCTGATTTTCAATCACAATCCCAGGATCAGACGAAATCTTCCATCCAGTCTCTCACAAAAAAGCAATCAGAGATCCAGCGAATGGAGCAGCAACAGAAACAGAAGATTTCTGGAGTTCTGGTGAGGCTTTTAATTTCCGATTTCCTGACCTTGTGTAGATTTGATCCCTGTGATGCGTGTAATAATAGGGCAGCGCAGTGACACAAGTAGTGCTGCTGTCTCCTAGTTCTGGTGAGCGGGTACGATCCTGACCTCGGGTGCTGCCCGTGTGGTTCACGCCTTCTCCCTGTGACCACGTCGGATTCCTTCCACGTCCCCAATACACGCTGGTTCAATGGTCAATCGGTGACTGTTATAAACCCTGGGAAAGTGGGTGATGGACGGATAAATAGGAATTAAAGGGGAAGTGAAAAGGAATAGACAGGAGGGAATTGTATTGGGTAGAGGATTGATGGGTTATAACATTACCTTCACGACATTTCGTGAAGTCTGAAGAAGGGTCTCGAGCAGCACCCGCTGAGTTCCTCCAGCATTTTTGTCTACATTAGACAAACTATTGAATTGTCAAAGCAAATAAAACATGCACAGGCCAAATGTCACCGTTAAAGTCGTGAGGAAACACAACCAGTGTCATTATATATTGATCTTCACCTTTTATTTCACAGGAACAGTCACACAACCTTCAGTCCAAGATCACATCCCAGTATGCTGAACTGCACCAGATTCTCACTGAGAAGGAGCAGCGTGCACTGGCAGATATTCGGGAGGAAGAGAAGAAGATTCTAAATACAATGGAGACAAATCTTGGAAAGATTCAAGATAATTTAAATTCCATTCAGGAGGAACTCTTAAAGTTGCAGCAACAGATGGATCAAAAAGACAGTGTGGAGTTTCTGAAGGTGAGGGGTTACACTACAGTTTGGTGAAGTGAAAGTGCAGTCACAAAATGGTGGGTGACATTTCAGAAATAAATGCTGCATTTATCAGTAATTGAGAACTGAGTAAATGTTCCCTCTGTTCCAGCTTTTGTTGTTCAGAAACTAATTGGCCTCCCGCTGAATCTATGGGATCTCAGGACTGTCTGGCCGGAATGTAGAGAGGTATTTATATTATGTGGAGTTTAGAACAATGACAGGTGATCCTATATCTGATCCCAAGGACCACGAATGGACAGAGGGCAGTGAATATCTGGGATTCTCCAACCAAGAGACTCTGAGAGGTTTTACATGTCAGACATATTTTAAACCAGAGGAGGATACATTTTTGAAAAATCGGGTAATATAATAGATGGGAATGAGGCAAAGAGGAGGAGTTCAGTCCTGGGCTAGATCAGCCATGACCACATTGTGGGGATTAACATTGAAATCTAGAACGTGGCGCACACATCAGATTGATCATCTATATCCGGTTCCCATCAGCAGTGGGTGGTCACCTTGGGGGAATTTACTCTGTTTGTTTTGTCCACCTTGTTTCACCATAGAATGACATCCCATTCTACATCATAGACAGGCCATTTGGCCCATCCTATCCAGTCAAGATTTCTGCTCCACTCATCATCCCTCCTATCTATTCTCCACACCCGGTAACAATATCCCAAATTCCATGAGCCCTAATGTGTTTACCCCACTGTTAATACTGGCTAAATTGGACCAGCCAGGACTTCAAAATGGGGTTAAGTTTCAGGGTTTGCTGGGAGATTTGGTCAAATTGGAATTGCTCTCTGGGACAGGCTGCAAGAGATGCCAGGAAGTCTGGAACTTAGATACAATTTGCAAGCAAAGAATGGGAAGCCTTGCAAATCCTGTCAATCTGGTACAAAATGCATAGAATGGATTGGATGGCTGCAAACCAGACATATACCTTGTAAATAGCTTGTAAATAATGTTGCAGAGTCTGACTCTGCTAAGTGTTGATTGGATCGGGTGTTGAGCCTTGTCTGAGAGTTCTGTTCATCAGGGTAAATGTGTCCAAGTTGACTTCATCTTGAAGTCCGTTGTGAATACAATGTATTGAATTGTTGTATCATTGGGTTAGGAAATTGCCTGTTATGTATGGGGTTAATCGATATTTGTAATTGGGTGATTAAGAGACAACCCCCGTGTGGTTCGGCCCCTCGAGTTTGCGGGGCATATAAAAGTCCCTGGTCACGAGGCTCAGGGCCCATCTTCTGGAAGAGCGCTCGGGACCAGGTACCATCCTGGTGTGCCTCTGTCTGTGCGAGGCCTCAAGTTCAAGTTCAAGTGAGTTTAATGTCATGTGTCCCTGTATAGGACAATGAAATTCTTGCTTTGCTTAAGCACACAGAAAATAGTAGGCATTTACTACAAAACAGATAAATGTGTCCATATACCATGATATAAATATATACACACATGAATAAATAAACTGATAAAGTGCAAATAGCAGAAAGTGGTTATTAATAATCAGAGTTTTGTCCGAGCCAGGTTTAATAGCCTGATGGCTGTGGGGAAGTAGCTATTCCTGAACCTGGTTGTTGCAGTCTTCAGGCTCCTGTACCTTCTACCTGAAGGTAGCAGGGAGATGAGTGTGTGGCCAGGATGGTGTGGGTCTTTGATGATATTGCCAGCCTTTTTGAGGCAGCGACTGCGATAAATCCCCTCGATGGAAGGAAGGTCAGAGCCGATGATGGACTGGGCAGTGTTTACTACTTTTTGTAGTCTTTTCCTCTCCAGGGCGCTCAAATTGCCGAACCAAGCCACGATGCAACTGGTCAGCATGTTCTCTACTGTGCACCTGTAGAAGTTAGAGAGAGTCTTGCTTGACAAACCGAGTCTCCGTAATCTTCTCAGGAAGTAGAGGCGCTGATGAGCTTTCTTGATAATTGCGTTAGTGTTCGCGGACCAGGAAAGATCTTCAGAGATGTGCACGCCCATCAGAGATGTGAACAGATAGACGCAGGGATCGAACCCACGGTGGGATAGGTACAATGCGTGATCTGTGACGTGCTTTTGGTAGAATACAATTAATTGATTCAAGTGCTTGATTCAGTGTTTTTACTGAAACTAGACTGGGGGGAAGCTTAGAACCGAGCAATTGTCACCGCTTGCATTTAAATTTATCTCTGCTGTTGGCTTCAGTTCCACCAATGCAAGTGAGGTTCATGTTTTCATGACTGCATTCCTTTAGGTATTTATTGAAGACCATGTTACATTTCACCTTTGATTCTTGGTCTCCCCTTCGATTTGAGATATTATTTCATCCCCACACATTTAAATCCACCGGTATTCCCTCTCATCATTCCTGACATCTTCTCCAGATGAAATCCCACGACCTGCCCAGTCTTTTCATTAATATCCACCCTCTCAGTTATGGCGTCATTCTCATGAACATTCCTTGTGCTTTCCCCCATCGTTCTACATCTCTGCGACAATATCCGCTTTCTGTCTGCATGACAGTGGTGATAAGAGTTGGGAAATGGGAATTATCAGAGGGTTGTAGAAATTTGGTGAAATTCCCGCTATCGGGATGAGGACGGTTCATCTCAGTCTATTGAGATTTGTGTTTTCTTTCTTTCAGGAGGAAGCTGGTCGCAAGCAAAGGTAGGACATTGTCTTGACGGAAACATTGTAAGTTTTTGTGAAACAACTCAAAACATTTCTAATGCTCAGTTTGTAACCAGCTGTTCAATATTTGCAGGGTTCGTGATGAAGTCAAACCACTGTCGGTGGTAGATGAAGCCTTGCCGATTGAAAAGTTTCATTGCCCTGTTTCGTTCAACACGGCATTCAAAGAAACATCTGATGACTTCAAGCAAGGTAAAGCTTGTACCTCTTCCATTATTCTTGTTTCTGATATCTTTAAGCAATACCTAGATGCAAACATTAATAGTATTGTGGACTGAAGGGAAATTGGGGATACCACTAAACCCATCAGCTGGGAAGCATCACAGAGTCAGCCGTTCATACTCTCCTGCTTTGTGTGAAATACTGTGGCTATTCACCCTATCTGTGCACCTTATATAGATCTTATACACATCTATAAAAACACCCGGACGGGCTCCAAAGACAAATGTCCCTGCCTGTCCAACGTCTCCTTATAACCCAGCCCTTCAGACCTGATGAAATAATCATAAATCCTTTTGCACCCTCTCTAATTTGCTAACAATCTTATTGTGTCAAACGCCGTATATAATATCCTGACCTATGAAAGCATGAGTGACAAACACAATCTTCACCACCCTGCCTGTCACTGTTGCATCTTCCATGGCACTGTGTACCTGCAGCCCGCGATCTCTCAGTTCTATAAAGCTCCCCGTTTACTGTGTATGTCCTGCCCTGGTTTGTCTCAGCAAAGTCCATCACCTCACCTTCACATAAATAAATCCCACCTACCGTTCCTGAGCCCATTGGCCCAGTTCACAGGGGTCCCATTTACTCTCAGATAACCTTCTTCACTCTCCACAATGTCACCAATTTTAGTTCCATCTGCAAACTGACTAACCGTGCAACCTACATACACACCCAATCGTGTATATAAATAAGGAACAACAGTGGACTCTGTCTCCAGTCTGAAAAACAACCCTCTACCAACATCCTCTGTCTGCGACCTTCAGGTAAATGTTGTATTCCATCGGCTAGTTCACCCCGGATTCCATGAGATCCAACCTTCCAGAGTGGCCTCCCGGTGTGTAGAAGTTGCATCTCTCAGAGGGCAGTGAATATCTGGAATGTTGTGTCCAAGGTGGTGGTAAAAGGCTGAGTTATTGGATATGTGCAACTTGGCTACAAATAAATATTGGATTGATCCAATATGTAAGATTATGGGGAACTCACACAGAAGAGGAATTGGTGCCAGCTTAGATCAGCCATGATCACATTGAATGGAGGGGCAAGCCTGAGGAGCGGATCCTAATCCTGCTCCTGTTTTCTTGCGTTCCTATGCTCCTGTGTACCGATAAATTGACAGACTTGACACAGAGGAAATGCAGCAAAGATTAACAATACTTGTTCCTGGGACAATGAGTTTGTTGTGCGGGGTGAGATTGAGTAGACTAGGCCTGTGTACTCAAGTGGTCGGGTGTATAGGAGGAGATCTCAGTGAAACACAAAGTTCTTACAGGGCTCAGTGGCCTGGATGCGGGGAGGATGTTTCCCCTGTCTGAGGGGAGTGGAGAATGGGCACCCTCTCAGAATGTGGGCTGCACCATGTAGGACAGAGATAAGGAGACATTACTGCACGCAGAAACTGGGGAACCTTTGGAATTCCCTGCACAGGTGGCTGTGGTGATTCATTCATTCAGTGCTCTTGGAGCTGAGAGCCATGGTTGTACATTACAGAATCAGGCCCTTCGGCCCATCACGTCCATGTTCACCTATTTCCCAGCTTTACTGATAGATTTGCCCACATTACATTGGTATTCTTCTGCACCTCACCTAGATAAGTGCCTCAAATATAATGATTAGATCTCACCACCGCCTCCTCTGTAGCATGTTCCAGATATCACCCAATCTCAGTGTAAAGAAAACTTACTACTCAGATCCACTTTAAAATTCCTTGCTCTCAAGATAAACCTGCACTCTTGATTTGATATCCCTGCTGCAGCACCGATCTCTGCTGCACTCCTCCAGTCACAGACCTCCAAGCAGAAAACTCATCCTTCTACCGCTACCTTCTACCTCCAACCACCAAGCCAATTGTGGATCCATTTCACCAGCTCGCCTTGGATCCCATCTGCCTTCACTTTCTGGACCAGCCTTACATGCGCAACATTGTCAAGTCCCTCGGTGAAGTTCATATATTGTTTCGCAATGAGATCAGTGTGTTCTTGGTTGTACACACCCATCAAATCCACCCGTGAATCCCCTCTTTCAGCGACGCCACAACCACAAGTCTCCACCCATTCTGTCTAACACCCGATCATTCATCCTCTGCTTCCTTCCATGGTCCAAACCACCCCTCCCTCCCCCTCCCCCTCCACTCAAAGAAACAGGGGCAGGTTATCTGGCCCCTCATGTCTCCCCCCCCCCATTCACTGTGATCATGGTGACTCCACCCCACACCTCTACCTTCCTCTTTAAAAACCTCAAACTACCACTCACCTCAATATCCTCTTGCTCCGATCTGCCTCCATATCTGAAAAGCGCACTTCATTCCTCCCCCGCCCGCCTGTGCCCGAATCTCCCCCCGACCCCCGGGGACTCTCTGATTCTCTGCTTCTCCCCCCAGTCTCCGTCACCCTGGATGTGGAAACAGCGAGTCCGTGCCTCGAGGTGTCTGAGGATCGGAAGAGGGTGAGATGGACCGAGACCCGGAGGAGTCTCCCTGACACTGGGAAGAGGTTTACAGGCTGGGAGTGTGTGCTGGGATCGGAGGGATTCACATCGGGGAGACATTACTGGGAGGTGGAGGTGACGGGGAATCAGTGCTGGTGTCTGGGAGTCGCCGCAGAGTCTGTGGAGAGGAAGAGACGGGTCATAGAGACCCCGCAGACTGGAGTCTGGAGCATCGGGCGGCGGAGTTTGTGGGGGTGGTCGGATGATGAGTTTGATGCATTCAACTCCCCTCCATCCCCTCTCCCCGCCCGTCCCATCCCCGGGAGGGTGGGAGTTTATCTCAGTTACGAGTCCGGGACAGTTTCATTTTACGACGCGGACACCAAGTCCCATGTCCACACCTTCACTGGGAATAAATTCACGGAGAAACTTTATCCTTTCTTCGAGCCTTGGGATGGAAACTGGCTGAGAATCTGCTCCGGTTCCGCTCCGGGTGTGTAAAAAAAATGTAAATGTGGGAAGAGTGAAATAAACAGCAACTGAAATCAGAGCTGTCTGTCTGTCGATCCGTTCATTTTAACTCGTTAACCGCGTCCGGCAACGGAACAGAAATTACTTTTGTGAAAATATAGAGATTGAAACAAACTCCCTTCCCGCGGGTTCAGCAGCAGCCGCGGGCGGCGGGTCCTGAGCTCCGGGCTCCCCCGGGTCCTAAACTGCCCCCGAGTCACAACGCGACACAAGCGGTGTTGGTGCGGAATTCAACAGCGGCGTAAAGGCGAGTTTGGGGATAGGTGGAGATAGAAGGGCGGAATAACATCGGAAGTGGTCAAGATCTTACTTTTGATATTGATAGAAACTAAAATGTATTTACAAAGAAGATCCAACGTAATATTTATAGCGGATAGATGGATAGAGGTGTTTCAGGAATTGGTATATGAGGGAGATTGAATTGAGTTACGCGAAGTGCGTGTAGGATGGTGTTAGTGTGCGGAGATTGTTGGTCGGCGTAGACTTGGTGGACCGAGGGGCTCGTTTCCACACTGTCGTCAAATTAAACAAATTGCGAGCAATTTCGCAAAGTGCAAAGTGAGTAACTCAGCTGGTTTCCCCCAAGAATGATGCCCAAAGCGTTGAGTTACTCCAGCACTTTGTATCCACAAGTACATCCACTTCCTCCCGAATGAGGAAGTTCAAACAGGCTGCCACCTGGTGTCACCTCGTCCGTTACTCAATTCTCCCAACACATTGCACAACACCGGATCATGCAAACTATTCCGAGAATCATTTCACCCCATAATTTTGCTGGAGCTACTATAGAAAACATAGAAAAACAGAGAAAACATAGAAAAATAGGTGCATGAATAGGCCATTCGGCCCTTCAAGCCTGCACCGCCATTCAATATGATCATGGCTGATCATCCATCTCAGTATCCCATCCCTGCCTTCTCTCCATATCCCCTGATCCCTTTAGCCACAAGGGCCACATCTAACTCCCTCTTAAATATAGCCAATGAACTGGCCTCAACTACCTTCTGTGGCAGAGAAATCCACAGATTCACCACTCTCTGTGTAAAAAAATGATTTTCTCATCTCGGTCCTAAAAGACTTCCCTCTTATCCTTAAACTGTGACCCCTAGTTCTGGACTTCCCCAACATCGGGAATAATCTTCCTGCATCTATCCTGTCCAACCCCTTAAGAATTTTGTAAGTTTCTATAAGATCCCCCCTCAATCTTCTTAATTCTAGCGTGTACAAGCCGAGTCTATCCAGTCTTTCTTCATATGAAAGTCCTGCCATCCCAGGAATCCCAGTCTGGCGAACCTTCTCTGTACTCCCTCTATGGCAAGAAAGCCTTTCCTCAGATTAGGAGACCAAAACTGTACGCACTCATTTGTGTTTTGTATAAAAATTCAAAGATTTTGGACTGAAATTTTTGAAATCTTCACAAAATTATTTAAAATCAAATTGATACCAAAAGCAGAATTGATTATATTTGGAACAATGGAGGGCAGCCCTGAACTAACTGTGTTTCAAAAGAATCTATTTAATTACGGGTTAATAACGGGAAAAACACTTATACTTAAATTCTGGAAAAATGCCCCTATACCAACAATAAATATGTGGATTTCAAATATGTTCGAAACATTACACCTGGAAGATATGAGATTCCACCTTGCAGGCAAATCAGACCACTTCCAAAAGACGTGGTCTGCATTTATCGACTTACTACAAGTATAAGATGTAACAGAACTCTAAAAAGAAATGGTTTCAGGATCTGGTAAGGGGAGATGAAACATACGAAGTTGGTATATCCCTTTCTGCCCTGTCTTCTTAATAGAGCTTTTGTTTCATTTTCTCTTTTTTCTTTTCTACGGCCTATTTCTTAACTTTTTTCTCTAACTCTTCGCGTAATGGGTCTTTTTTCTTGATCACTTTTTCACACAATCACGACTCTTTCTCACTTTCTTTACTTTTTTCTCTTTTTAAAGCTTAAAAAATGAAGTGGTACAAGAAATGTAATACGTTATATTTGGCTTGTATTAATGTAATGTACTTTACTTCTAAAAAAATAATAAAATTAAATAAAATAAAAATAATAATAATAATTTTACTGGAGCTAAAATAAAACATCTTTATAAAGCATCTTTAAGGTGGCATGGTGGCGTAGTGCGAAAAGAGTGAAGACGTACAACACCAGATTCAGGGACAGTTTCTTCCCAGCTGTTATCAGGCAACTGAATCATCCTACCACAACCAGAGAGCAGTCCTGAACTACCATCTACCTCTTTGATGACCCTTGGTCGAACTTTGCTGGCTATACCTTGCACTAAACGTTATTCCCTTATCATGTATCTGTACACTGTAAATGAATCAATTGTAATCATGTGTTGTCTTTCTGCTGACTGGTTAGCACGCAACAAAGGATTTTCACTGTACCTCGGTACACGACATTAAACTAAACTAACTAAACTGGCGTTAGATCACCTGCCTTACGGCGCCAGAGACCCGGGTTCAATCCTGACTACGGGTGCTTGTCTGTGCGAGGTTTGTACATTCCTACATGGGTGGGTTTTCTCCGACATCTTCGGTTTCCTCCAACACTCCAGAGACGTACAGGTCTGTAGGTTAATTGGCTTGGTATAAATGTAAATTGTCCATAGTGTGTGTAGGATAGTGTTGATGTGCGGGGAACGCTGGTCGGTACGGGCTCAGTGGTCCGAATGGCCTGTTTCCGCGCTGTATCTCTAAACCAAATTAAACAAATTACAAATCCAGGGCCAGACATGGCACAACAAATATGAATAAAAGCATTACACCAAAATTAATTAAATATGCTACACATTTTTTACACAATTATGACATTTCAAATATAGTATCAGGAACTTTCATTATCAATCCCTTACAACAATGGCGAATTAATACACTAGATGGCAGTAAAATGCAAACCATTTTTAAAATTACAGTAAAAAAATCCAGTTTACAACCCAGCGGTATGAATATTGATTCCTCTAGCACCGTAACCCCTGCATCCCCTCTCTCTCTCTGTCCCTTCCCCCCACAAGTACTTCTACCAGCTTCAAAGCCGTCTTGTTTAGTCTCATTGTCTAACTCATTCGCATCCAGCCCGCAGCTAACATGGACATTTCTTCCCAATAACCATTTGTGGCTTAAGCCCTCCCTTCACCACCTCCAGTTTAAATTCCATTTGGAATATTTAGGAGGACCAAGAAACCAAGAACCAAGAACATAGAAAATAGGTGCAGGAGTAGGCGATTCGGCCCTTCGAGCCAGCACCGCCATTCAATATGATCATGGCTGATCATCTAAACTCAGTAACCCGTTCCTGCTTTCTTTCCATATCCCTTGATTCCATTAGCCCGAAGAGCTAGGTAGACACAACATGCTGGAGTAACTCAGCGGGACAGGCAGCACCTCTGGGGAGAAGGCATTCCTTGTCTCCAGAGATGCTGCCAGTGCCACTGAGTTACTCCAGCATGTTGTGTCTACCTTCAATTTAAACCAGCATCTGCAGTTCTTTCCTAGCCGTAAGAGCTATATTTAACTTTCTTGAATATATCCAGTGAATTGGCCTCCACTGCCTTCTGTGGGAGAGAATTCCATAGATTCACAACTCTGGGTGAAAAAGTTTTTCCTCATCTCAGTTCTAAATGGACTACCACTTAGTCTCACACTGTGACACCTGTCACTGGACTCCCCCAACATCGGGAACATTTTTCCAGCATCTAGCATTTTTCTAACCATGGCCTGTTCCCTTTATCATTGTTATTTTTTTGAATATCTTTCATTCATTTGTTTTATATCTCCCTCTATCACCATCTATATCTCTCGTTTCCCTTTCATAGAAGCATAGAAAATAGGTGCAGGAGTAGGCCATTCGGCCCTTCGAGCCTGCACCGCCATTCGATATGATCATCCAACTCAGTATCCCATCCATATAACCATATAACCATATAACCATATAACAATTACAGCACGGAAACAGGCCATCTCGACCCCTCTAGTCCGTGCCGAACACATAGTCTCCCCTAGTCCCATATACCTGCGCTCAGACCATAACCCTCCATTCCTTTCCCATCCCTGCCTTCTCTCCATACCCCTGATCCCTTTAGCCACAAGGGCCACATCTAACTCCCTCTTAAATATAGCCAATGAACTGGCCTCAACTACCTTCTGTGGCAGAGAATTCCACAGATTCACCACTCTCTGTGTGAAAAATGATCTTCTCATCTCGGTCCTAAAATACTTCCCTCTTATCCTTAAACTGTGACCCATAGTTCTGGACTTCCCCAACATCGGGAACAATCTTCCTGCATCTAACCTGTCCAACCGCTTAAGAATTTTGTAAGTTTCTATAAGATCCCCCCTCAATCTTCTGAATTCTAACGTGTACAAGCCGAGGTTATCCAGTCTTTCTTCATATGAAAGTCCTGCCATCCCAGGAATCAGTCTGGTGAACCTTCTCTGTACTCCCTCTATTCCCCTGACTCTCAGTGTGAAGAAGGGCCTCGACCCGAAACGTCACTATTCCTTTTCTCCAGAGAAGCTGTCTGACCCGCGGAGTTTCTCCAGATTTATGTACTCAAATATCTTCATTGTGTGAAGTTTTTTTTAATAACATCGAACATTGTTCTTAAGTCCAGCTGAATGCTTTTATTTTAAAGCAGTTTGGATAACAGTGGTGCCTTTGGGTTTAACAAACGCACTCCCCCTATGATGTGACACAAACCTCAGGAAAATCCAAGTGCGATAAATCCAAAGTAACAGGCAGTTATTTGGGATATGAAGCTGGATCCAACCCCTTGAGGGCCTTTCCCACCTGGGCATCATTTCTGCATCACGCAGGTGGCGTGTGAAGATGTTGAGAATCCCAAAATCCCGGTGCGCCGCGCGCTACCACACGTCACTGCCTACGCCACCACGTCTCACCATGCGCTTTGCGCGTGTCGGGCGTCGTGACGCATAAACGATGTCGCGTAAATGACGCGCAAATGACGCCCAAGTGGGACTGGCCCTTTAATTATCAAAAGTCTCACGCTGCCTCGGCAAGGCCAGCAGTATAATCAAGGACGAGTCGCACCCTGGCCACTCCCTCTTTTCCCCTCTCCCATCAGGCTAAATATCTAGGTGTGAAAACGCACACCTCCAGATTCAGGGACAGTTTCTTCCCAGCTGTTATCAGGCAACTGAATCATCCTACCACAACCAGGACGTGGTGCCGTCCTGAACAACTATCTACCTCATTGGTGACCCTCGGACTCTCCTCAATCGGACTTTGCTGGCTTTACTTTGCACTAAACACGATTCCCTTATCATGTATCTGTAAACTGCTCGATTGTAATCTTGTATTGTCTTTCCGCCGACTGGATAGCACGCAACATAATAGTTTTTCCCGGCACCTCGGTACACGTGACAATTAATGAAACAAAACCAAAAAAGCCATTCCGTCAGTTCCATGAGACGTTCCCTCTGTGAAGATTGCTTTGTGATGGGAGGAGGGCAGTAGGTTCTGAAGATGACAGTCAACTCTTCCTGCTGTTGATCACTTGCAGGACTGGGCCTTCAGGTACCAATGTGGGAAGTGTGGACGGTCGGGCAGGTAATATTCACCTGGACTTGTTGCGGTGAGCTACACAAAGCGCTGGTGGTGGAATAGCCCATCCAGAGTGGCCAAGGGTGGAGGAAGCTCTCGCACTTCAGTCCCAACTCCTGTCTCTCAGGGACTGGCAATCGCTCATCCAGGTGGGCCACTGGCGTGAGGTAGACCTGCAGAGCAACAATGGAGAGGAGAAACAGCAGAAGCCTCTTCACCACATCCTTCTCAGCTGGGATGGTCTTCCGGGGCTGTGGATACAAATATGGAAAGAGTCAATGAAAGGATCTGGGGAATAGTCTCACTCGCTAGAATTTAGAAGATTGAGGGGGGATCTTATAGAAACTTACAAAATTCTAGAAGTGTTTCGGCCCGAAACGTTGCCTATTTCCTTCGCTCCATAGATGCTGCTGCACCCGGTGAGTTTCTCCAGCTTTTTTGTGTGCCTTCGATTTTCCAGCATCTGCAGTTCCTTCTTGAACAAATTCTTAAGGGTAGATGCAGGAAGATTGTTCCCGATGTTGGGGAAGTCCAGAACAAGGGGTCACAGGTTAAGGATAAGGGGGAAATCGTTTAGGACTGAGATGAGAAAAAGATCTTTCACACAGAGTGGTAAATCCCTGGAATTCTCTGCTACAGAAGATAGTTGAGGCCAGTTCATTGGCTATATTTAAGAGGGAGTTAGATGTGGCCCTTGTGGCTAAGGGGATCAGGGGGTATGGAGAGAAGGCAGGTACGGGATACTGAGTTGGATGATCAGCCATGATCATATTGAATGGCGGTGCAGGCTCGTAGGGCCGAATGGCCTCTACTCCTGCACCTATTGTCTATGTTTCTATGGTTCTACAGGTGCACCATGGAAAGCATTTTATTGGGATGCATCACGGCTTGGTTTGTAAACAGTTCCATCCAAGATCGCAAGAAATCGCAGCGAATTGTGGACGCAGCCCAAACCATCACGCAAACCAACCTCCCTTCCATTGCCTACGTTTAAACCTCACGCTGCCTCGGCAAGGCCAACCAGCGTAATCAAGGACCAGTCGCACCCTGGCCAGTAGCTCTTTTCCCCTCTCCCACCAGGCAAAAGGTACAGAAATGTGAAAACACACACCTGCATATTCAGGGACAGTTTCTTCCCAGCTGTCATCAGGCAACTGAATCATCCTACCACCAAGGTGACCCTTGATCTATCCTTGATCGGACTTTGCTGGCTTTACCTTGCACTAAACGTTATCCCCTTATCATGTATCTGTAAACTGTAAATGGTTCGATTGTAATCATTGTATAGTCTTTCCGCTGACTGGATAGCACGCAGCAAAAAGCTTTTCACTGTACCTCGGTACACGTGACAATAAACTCAACTAGTCTACCAGCTACATCAATCTATATTGGTTCTGTCTAGTTTATTATTGTCATAGGCACATAGAAACATAGAAAATAGGTGCAGGAGGAGGCCATTCGGCCCCAAGCCAGCACCGCCATTCATTGTGATCATGGCTGATCGTCCCCTATCAATAACCCGTGCCTGCCTTCTCCCCATATCCCTTGACTCCACTAGCCCCTAGAGCTCTTATCTAACTCTCTCTTAAATCCATCCAGTGACTTGGCCTCCACTGCCCTCTGTGGCAGGGAATTCCACAAATTCACAACTCTCTGGGTGAAAAAGTTTTTTCTCACCTCAGTCTTAAAAACCTCCCCTTTATTCGAAGACTGTGTGGCCCCTGGTTCTGGACTCGCCCAACATTGGGAACATTTTTCCTGCATCTAGCTTGTCCAGTCTTTTTATAATGTTATATGTTTCTATAAGACCCCCCTCATCCTTCTAAACTCCAGTGAATACAAGCCTAGTCTTTTCAATCTTTCCTCATATGACAGTCCCGCCATCCTAGGGATCAATCTCGTGAACCTACGCTGCACAGCCTCAATCACAAGGATGTCCTTCCTCAAATTAGGAGACCAAAACAGTACACAATACTCCAGATGTGATCTCAGTAGAGCCCTATAAAACTGCAGAAGAACCTCTCTACTCCTATACTGAAATCCTCTTATTCACTAGAATTTAAAAAGATGAGAGGGGATCTTATAGAAACATATAAAATTACTTACCGGAGCCCTATAGAACTGCAGAAGCATCTATATTGTTGGGGAGTTGGGGGTAGGATTGAGGAGGGGTGGGGAGTGGGGTGGGGCAGAACTGCAGATGCTGGTTCACAAAAAAAAACACGAAATGCTGGAGTAATTCAGCAAGTCAGGCAGTATCTCTGGAGAACATTGATAGGGGATAAGTTCATAATCATAGGATCAGAATTAGGCCATTCGGCCCAGACAGTCGATACTGCCATTCAAATCATGGTTGATCTAACTTTCCCCCTCAACCACATTCTCCAGCTTTCTCCCCACAAACCGCGGCGGGTAAACAAAATTCCCCGGCACACTTGACCGAGAATTAATTCACTACAAACTGGAATTAAATTTGGCAAAACACAAAGCGCTGGAACAACTGAGCGGGTCCCTGGAGAACATGGATAGGTGACTCTTTGAGTCGGGTACTTCGAATGAATGCAATACAAACCCCCTAGAGTTAAATATAGCCAAACCAGAAAGTACTGGTGCAACTCAGCAGGCCAGGCAGCATATGTGGAGGGAATAGACCTTTTCTTGAGAATTTAAACTGGGATTTTGTCCCAGCCTCGGCGCCTGGTGCTGAAGAAGACAGCGAGGATATTAACATACCTGGTATATCGGGTAAAGGATTTTCAATGAGCGCCTCTTGTACTTGCGTCCATACGTGGGCGATGGGATCGGGTCGAATGTGAAGACCTCGGGCTCAGTGTTTCGTCGGGTGTTCAGTTTGCGAAGTGCCTTCTTTCTATCACTGGGCAACGGGAAGCAGATGGGTTGCACTAGTGCAGAATGCATCATTGGAAGGTCCCATCAACTGATGCCGTCCTTCAAAGCAGCGTCGCGGCCAAATAATATCCTTGGCTCGGTTGCAAAACCGCCCTTCAAACCTCCGGGGGTGGTTGGCAGACAAGAATTCAGATATAGATTGGCCAATCCTTGAGTGTCCCACTTCCTCGCCTGTATGCCCCAATCATGATTGACGTGAACAGCTCCAAGACCCGCCTCATTCACACAAAGATTTGCTACATTTTGAGTGGGAAGCATAGAAACCTAAAAACATAGGTAAGTAGAAAGTAGGCCGTTCGGCCCTTCTAGCCAGCACCGCCATTCAATATGACTAGTCGGGGGTCTACAGTACACCCCCAACAAGGTGATCATCCCTTTCTTGTTTAAGAAGGAACTGCAGATGCTGGAAAAATCGAAGGTAGACAAAAATGCTGGAGTAACTCAGTGGGTGAGGCTGCATCTATGGAGCGAAGGAATCGGTGTCGTTTCGGGAGGAGGCCCAGGACAGAAAGGTCGGATTCGGAATGGGAGGGGGAGTTGAAGTACTGGGCCTCCCGGTGGCCCAGCACTTCAACTCCCCCTCTCATTCCGAATCCGACCTTTCTGTCCTGGGCCTCCTCCATGGCCAGAGTGAGTCACACCGCAAATTGGAGGAGCAGCACCTCATATTCCGCTTGGGTAGTTTACACCCCAGCGGTATGAACATTGACTTCTCCAATTTCAGGCAGTCCTTGCTTTCTCCCTCCTTCCCCACCCCTTCCCAGCTCTCCCACAGCCCACTGTCTCCGCCTCTTCCTTTCTACTTCCCGCCCCCACATCAGTCTGAAGAAGGGTTTCGACCCAAAACGTTACCTATTCCTTCGCTCCACAGATGCCGCCTCACTCGCTGAGTTTCTTCAGCATTTTTGTCTACCTTCATCTCTTTCTTGTTCCTCAGCTCCGCCCAGATAGCGGCACTAGAGGAACCATCCTAAATCAGTATCCCGCTCCCGTTTCCCCGCCCCCATTTATTTTGAAGCTGTTTAGGTAACAGTGGGCCCTTGGGTTTAACAAACCCACTCCCCCTGTGATGAGACTCAAACATCAGGAAAATCCAAGCGCGATGAATCCAAAATAACAGGCAGTTAAATGGGATATGAAGATGGATACAATCCCTTAATCGTTAAAAGCCCCCCGCTGCCTCAGCAAGGCCAGCAGAGTCGCACCCTGGCCACTCCCTCTTCTCCCCTCTCCCATCCTGCAAGAGGTACACGCACACCTCCAGATTCAGGGACAGTTTCTTCCCGGCTGTTATCAGGCAACTGAACCATCCTATCACCAACTAAAGAGTGGCCCCGCGCAACCATCTACCTCATTAGAGACCCTCGGACTATTTTTAATTGGACTTTACTTGAATTTGTCTTGCACGAAACGTTAGTCCCTTTATCATGCACCTTTACACTGTGGACAGCACGGATGTAATCAAGTGTTGTCTTTCCGCTGACTGGATAGCAAATATAGAAACTTCGAGCCAGCACCGCCATTCATTGTGATCATGGCTGATCATCCCCTATCAATAACCCGTGCCTGCCTTCTCCTCATATTCCTTGACGCCACTAGCTCCTAGAGCTCTATCTAACTCTCTCTTAAACCCATCCAGTGATTTGGCCTCCACTGCCCTCTGTGGCAGGGAATTCCATAAATTCACAACTCTCTGGGTGAAAACGTTTTTTCTCACCTCAGTCTTAAATGACCTCCCCTTTATTCTAAGACTGTGCCCACTGGTTCTGGACTCGCCCAACATTGGGAACATTTTTCCTGCATCTAGCTTGGCCAGTCCTTTTTTATATGTTTCTATAAGATGCCCCCTCATCCTTCTAAACTACAGTGAATACAAGCCTAGTCTTTTCAATCTTTCCTCATATGATAGTCCCGCCATCCCAGGGATCAATCTCGTGAACCTACGCTGCACTGCCTCAATCACAAGGATGTGCTTCCTCAAATTAGGAGACCAAAACCGTACACAATACTCCAGATGTGGTCTCACCAGAGCCCTATACAACTGCAGTAGAACCTCTTTACTCCTATACTGAAATCCTCTTGTTATGAAGGCCAACATTTCATTAGCTTTCTTCACTGCCTGCTGTACCTGCACGCATGCAACTGTAGCTTTTTACTGTACCTAGGTACACGTGACAATAAACTAAACTAAAGAAACTAATCCAGAGTCTTTGAGTGGCTGTTGTGTCTGAAGAAGGGTTTCAGCCCGAAACGTTGCCTATTTCCTTCGCTCCATAGATGCTGCTGCACCCGCTGAGTTTCTCCAGCATTTTTGTGTGTCTTTGTGTGGCTGTTGGTCGATGCAGAATCAATAGACTTATCACATTTTTCCATGTTCTTTGATTTAATTAATCTAAATATTAAAAATGTATAACCAAGGGCAAACTGAGTTGAAATTATTAGTCATTGATGTAATTCCCACTGAACAGAAACTGTCTCAGGTGAAGTCTGCTCTCGGTGGTTTCAGGTGATGGTGTCATACAATCTGAGATAAACCATCACCACAGGTGGTGTGAAAAACCATGAACTAAGTTGTTCCTCCACACTGAAAGTGCCCCCGGGACAGGGATGCAGAATTGCTTTCATTTACTTAGTCATGGACTTTAGAGATACAGCATCCATCGAGTCTGTTCCAGCCAGCAATCATGTGTAGTAATCATGTGAACACTACCTACCATTATCCTACGCACTGGGGGAAATTGACCATTTTTTACCGACGCCTTTGGAGTGTGGGAGGAAAGCAGGGAAACTCACGTGGTCACAGGGAGAACGTGCAAACTCCGTACAGACAGCAGCCATAGTCAGGATCGAACCCGGGTCCCTGGCGCTGTGAGGCAGCAACTCTACCGCTGCGCCAACTCTACATGCCGCCCTTATCGAAAGTTCCATAAAATTGTACTGGCGAAAGGGCGGTACAGTGGCGCAGTGGTTCAACCTGCTACCTCATAGCGCCCGTGACCTGGATCCGATTCCGATTCGGTGGGCTGAAGGGCCTGTTTCCATGCTGTATAAAGGGCAAATATTCCAAGGCTCTTCACATAGATGTCTTCCCCTCAGAACAAAGTATAGCATTCATAGCAAAAGGATTTGAGTATAAGACCAAGGAGGTTCAACTGCAGTTGTACAGGGTTTTGGTGAGACCACACCTGGAGTATTGCGTACAGTTTTGGTCTCCCAATCTGAGGAAAGACATGCTTGCCATAGAGGGAGTACAGAGAAGGTTCACCAGACTGATTCCTGGGATGGCAGGACTTTCATATGAAGAAAGACTGGATAGACTCGGCTTGTACTCGCTAGAATTCAGAAGATTGAGGGGGGATCTTATAGAAACTTACAAAATTCTTAAGGGGTTGGACAGGCTAGATGCAGGAAGATTGTTCCCGATGTTGGGGAGGTCCAGAACAAGGGGTCACAGTTTAAGGATAAGAGGGAAGTCTTTTAGGACCGAGATGAGGAAATCATCTTTTACACAGAGAGTGGTGAATTTGTGGAATTCTCTGCCACAGAAGGTAGTTGAGGCCACAGTTCATTGGCTATATTTAAGAGGGAGTTAGATGTGGCCCTTGTGGCTATAGGGATCAGGAGGTATGGAGAGAAGGCAGGGATGGGATACTGAGTTGGATGATCAGCCATGATCATATTGAATGGCGGTGCAGGCTTGAAGGGCCGAATGGCTTACTCCTGCACCTATTGTCTATGTTTCTATGGAAATATAGTTTAGTTTAGTTCAGTTTAGACATACAACACAGTAACAGTTCCTTCGGCGCACCAAGTTCGCACCGACTGGTTCGGCAATTTGAACGCCCTGGAGAGGAAAAGACTACAAAAAGTACTGACCACTGTCCAGTCCATCATCGGCTCTGACCTTCCTTCCATCGAGGGGATTTATCGCAGTCGCTGGCTCAAAAAGGCTGGCAGTATCATCAAAGACCCACACCATCCTGGCCACACACTCATCTCCCTGCTACCTTCAGGTAGAAGGTACAGGAGCCTGAAGACTGCAACGACCAGGTTCAGGAATAGCTACTTCCTCACAGCCATCAGGCTATTAAACCTGGCTCGGACAAAACTCTGAACATTAATAACCCATTATCTGTTATTTGCACTTTATCAGTTTATTTATTCATGTGTTTTGTAGTCAATGCCTACTATGTTCTGTTGTGCTGAAGCAAAGCAAGAATTTCATTGTCCTATCAGGGACACATGACAATAAACTCACTCGACTTGACTTGGATTCGCCGATGCCAATCAACCTACAAACTGGCACATCTTTGGAACGTGGGTGGAAACCAGAGAAAACCCATGCGGTCAGAGGGATATTTTTGGATTTGGCTGCCTCTGAACACGCTGGGAGATTGCGTGTTCTGACATGCACAGTGAGGGGGCGGGAGGAGGCAAG
Organism: Amblyraja radiata; assembly: GCF_010909765.2. Lineage (NCBI taxonomy): Eukaryota > Metazoa > Chordata > Chondrichthyes > Rajiformes > Rajidae > Amblyraja > Amblyraja radiata. The sequence continues at coordinate 10,532,285 of NC_045985.1, read as the reverse complement.
GGGGTGGGGGAAGGTATTTTTAACCTGTGCTGAGTTCGCAGCTGCCTGCTGAAAAAGAAAACTTCTCAAAATACTTTTAATACCACGCCAGTGTATCAAACGTGAATCATGTTGCCCAACGTGTCAATGGAGTGCAGATTGCTCCTCACTATTACCTTGCCCCTCAGGAATGCTGATAGTCTTGTTAAGACAAAGACACGGGGGTGTGCTTATTATTAATAACGCTGATACCATCCCAGATTACTCCTCCGGTTTCCTCCTGAGTTTCATTTTAACCATTTAACCTGTTTAACTGTTTTAACATGTCTCAAGATTACATCACCTGATGCAAATATTGGATTCCCACAGAGAAGACCACATCTATCGAGTTTCACAAGATTATACAATTGATCATATTTTAGTCATTTGCCACGTTGCGATCTTGGAATCATCGCAATTAATGCATCACAAATTCAGTTTGTGCATGCACAAGATCTCCCTCAAATGCGGAGGGTGGGTTTAAGTTAAGATTTTTTTTAAATATAGCTTGGAAAATGTTGCACATGTAATTGTGGAGAGTTGTGGATCTCACCTGCTCCATCACTCAATCCGGCCTCCTGTCCACCACCAACGCCATCCACACTTGTAATTGTAATTGTAATTGATTTGTAATTCATTTATTAGCCAAGTATGTAACATACAGGGAATTAGATTTGTCATACAGTCATACCAAAAAGGCAGCAAGACACACAACTACATAAATATTAACATAAACATCCACCACAGTGGATTCCCCACATTCCCCACTGTGATGGAAGGCAATAACGTATTATCTTCTTCCCTCCTTATTCTCCCGCGGTCGGGGCAGTCAGGACGATCGATGCTCCCGCCGCTGGCAATCGAAACTCCCGCGACAGTTAATTCCCGGGATGGCGGGACTGTCATATGTCGATTGAATGGAGCGACTGGGCTTGTATACTCTGGAATTTAGAAGGATGAGAGGATATCTTATTGAGCCATATAAGATTATCAAGGGTTTGGACACGCTAGAGTCAAGAAGTGTTCCCAATGTTGGGGGAGTCCAGAACCAGGGGCCACAGTTTAAGAATAAGGGGCAAGCCATTTAGAACGGAGACGAGGAAAACCTTTTTCACACAGAGAGTTGTGAATCTGTGGAATTCTCTGCTTCAGAAGGCAGTGGAGGCCAATACTCTGGGCTTTCAAGAGAGAGTTAGATAGATCTCTTAAAGATAGCGGAGTGAAGGGATATGGGGAGAAGGCAGGAACGGGGGTACTGATTGTGGATGATCAGCCATGGTCACAGTGAATGGCGGTGCTGGCTTGAAGGGCCGAATGGCCCACTCCTGCACCTATTGTCTGTTGTCTATTGTCTACTGAATGGCTGAAGTTGCATTGCTCCAAGATCATAATTTCAAAGATCACTGTGACTTGACCCATACGTGACGCTAATTGAGACAGGAGGAACTGCAGATGCTGCTTTATATAAAAAGACACAAAGTGCTGGAGTAACTCAGTGGATCAGGCAGTGCCACTGGAGGAGCAGGATGGGTGACGTGTCAAGTCAGTCCCCTTCTTCAAAAAGTTTGAAGGAGGGTTGCGATCTGAAACATTGCCTATCCACGCCCTCTAGAGATGCCAGTTCAATGGTACTTCTCATCACATGTACCTACGTACAATAAAAATGGTAGAGCCACTGCCTTCCAGTGCCGGAGACCCAGGTTCGATTCCGACTATGGTTGCTTATCCTTGCGGAGTTTGCACGTTCTCTCCTGTGATGTGCGTGGGTTTTACAAAATTCTTAAGGGGTTGGACAGGCTAGATGCAGGAAGATTATTCCAGATGTTGGGGAAGTCCAGAACTAGGGGGTCACAGTTTTAGGATAAGAGGGAAGTCTTTTAGGACCTAGATGAGAAAATCATTTTTTACACAGTGGTGAATCTGTGGAATTCTCTGCCACAGAAGGTAGTTGAGGGCATTTCATTGGCTATATTTAAGAGGGAGTTAGATGTGGCCCTTGTGGCTAAAGGGATCAGGGGGTATGGAGAGGAGGCAGGGATGGGATACTGAGTTGGATGATCAGCCATGATCATATCGAATGGCGGTGCAGGCTCGAAGGGCCGAATGGCCTACTCCTGCACCTATTTTCTATGTTTCTATGTTCCTCCGAGGATACACACGCCCGCTGGATTAAGGAGGTGCTTTACAATTTAAAGCTTGAAAAACTTAGGTTCTCTCTCAAAGGCTCTAACAAGACATTCCTAGATACATGGAACCCTTTCTTGGAACTTGTTAACTCTCTCAACTTGTCCCCGGACTCGGAAGAGGACTGAGTGCTCTCCACCTTTGTTCTGCTCTATTGCAGCTGCTCTCTCCTTAACCCCCCCCCCCCTCCCCACACTTATTTATTTAATTACTTACTTATTTACTGTTATTAGTGCCCCTTTTTTTTTCCTTTAGTACTTTTTGCTTCGTTTATCTTACCATATTTGTGTGGATGTGTACGTAAGTGAGTGTTGTTTGTCCCCGTTTGGTTCCGACCTGATTCGGGTGGGTTGAAGGTGGGTAAGGGTAAGGGTTTTGAGGATCGCTTGCACACTGTTGCACAATTATGCCTTGACTGTCACTGTCTGTTATCATTGTATGTATGCAAATTGCTGTGAAATTCAAATAAAAATAATTAAATATTAAAAGCAGAAATTGCCCCAAATACTCAGCAGGTCAGGCAGCATCTGCAAGGTGAAACAGACCTTACATTTCAGATCTAATACTGATGACGAATCGTGTTTCCATTTGGATTTTCAGCATCTGTGTTTTGTTTTAGTTTTTCCAGTTGAATGGGTGTGAGTCTGACCATAAACTGCCAACAAAAAACAGAAAACGTTGTGGGCATTCAGCAGGTTGGGCAGTATACAGTGTCTGGAAAGGGTTAATATTTCTGAGGTACTGTGGAGCTGCGGGTAGAGCCGCTGTCTCACAGTGCCAGAGACCAGGGTTCGATCCTGACCCTGGGTGCTGTCTGTTCGGAGTTTGCACGTTCTCCCCGTGGACCACGTGGGTTTCCTCCAGGTGCTCCGGTTTCCTCCCGCATCCCAAAGACGTTCGGGTTTGCAGGTTAATTGGCTTCTGTAAATTGCTCTTTGTGTGTAGGGAGAGTTGCGACATTTAGCACAGTGCCATCTGCTTATAATGTGCATTGGAGCAGTGGGCTGTGGCTCAGACTGAACCACTCCAATTTGTCATTTGTCCTGCCCCCAGTACCAGCTTAGCTGGGTCCCCTGCTAAGTGTGAAGAATGTACTACATCTTTCATCAGCAAAGTTAGAACGAATATTTCCCCTCCCTTCCGTGACCTAGCTGTCTCATTGGACTGTTCTTCTAAATTAGACTGTTTCCAACCCGTTACTCTACCCTTCCTTGTAAAGCTGGTCTCCACTATGAAACCTGCAACCTGCCCCCTCGACGTTTTCCCCTCTGCCCTTCTGAAGGATGTCCTTGCAATAGCCGGTCCCAGCATCCTCTCTATCATCAACAGTTCTCTGGCCACTGGCGCTGTTCCAACCTGTTTCAAGCACGCGGTGGTCCAGCCCCTCCTGAAAAAACCTAACCTAGACCCCACCCTGCCTAGCAACTACAGGCCTATTTCCAAACTGCCTTTCCTTTCAAAAGACCTTGAAAAGGTAATTCTAAATCAACTAATGCCTTACCTACACCAAAATTACATCCTGGAAAGTTTCCAATCAGGTTTCAGGGCCCACCACAGCACAGAGTCTGCCTTGTTGCAGGTACACAACGACCTGCTTCTTGCAATCGACTCCGGCGACTGTGCAATCCTGCTCCTTCTCGACCTCAGCGCAGCGTTTGATACAGTGGACCACACCATCCTAATTGACTGTCTCCGGTACGGGGATGGTGTTGATGGCACTGCCCTGAGCTTGTTCGTTTCCCACCACAAAGATAGGAGTTTCTCTACCAGCATAGGGAACTCTTTCTCTTCCCCAGCTGGCCTTTTCTGTGGGGTTCCACAAGGCTCCATCCTAGGCCCCATTCTCTTCTCTCTGTATATGCTCCCCCTCAGCCAAGTCATTCAAAGGCACGGATTTTATTTCCACTGCTATGCAGACGACACACAGCTCTATCTCCCCCTGAAACCCAACAACCGATCAAAACTACTCAGCCTCATGAACTGCCTCGAGGATATAAAATGTTGGATGGCGCAGAACTTCCTGCAACTAAACGAGAGCAAGTCTGAGGTCATCCAACTCGGCCACTCGGACTCCATCAAAACGATAGCAGGCAGCCTTGGAAGCCTAACTCCTTACTCAAACCGCACGTCAAAAGCCTTGGCGTAATATTTGACTCAGTGTTGAAATTTGACTAACAAGTCAATGCTGTGGTAAAAGCTAGCTTCTTCCAGCTTCACACAATAGCTCAAATAAAACAATTCCACCAATTCAACGACCTTGAAAAAATCATCCAAGCATTCATCTCCTCCGCCTTGATTACTGCAACTCCCTATACACTGGCATCAGCCAATCATCCCTGCCCCGCCTGCAATTGGTCCAAAACACCGCAGCGAGACTTTTGACAGTTGCCCGTAAAATGGCCACATCACCCCGATTCTGGCCTCTCTCCACTGGCTCCCAGTACGGTACAGAATCAACTTCAAGCTCCTCCTGTATGTATACAAAGCCCTTAACGGGCTTGTCCCCCCCCCCCCCCCCCCCCCCCCCACCCCATATCAAAAATCTTCTAACCCACCATTCTACCTCCAGGTCCCTCAGGCCGGCCGACTTGGGGCTACTGACTATCCCGCGGTCCAGGTTTAAGCTCAGGGGCGACCGCGCGTTCGCGGTTGCAGCACCTAGATTGTGGAACAGCATCCCTCTCCTCATCAGAACTGCCCCTCCATCGACTGCTTTAAGTCGAGGCCCAAAACCTATTTCTACTCCCAAGCGTTTCTTGAGGTCCTCTGAGGGAGCATTGTAAACAGTTTATGTATGTATTGTTCGATCTGTCTACCATTGTATGTAGCACGTTAGTACCTGCACTGATGTAAAGCACTTTGGTCAACGTGAGTTGTTTTTAAATGTGCTATACAAATAAAATTGATTGACTGACTGACTTGGAGAGGTTCATGGACAGGAACGGTTTAGAGGGTTATGGGCCAAATGTGGGGCAGGTGGGACTAGTGTAGACGGGGCATGTTGGTTGAGATGGGCAAGTTAAGCTGTAGGCCCTGTTTCTACACTGTAGGGCTTAATTGGTGCATCAGGCTTGACTTGGTGTAAGGAATAATGAATGATTAAATAGGCAGCATCGCCGGAGAATCTCAATAGGTGACATTCCGGATTGAGTGAAGAGTCTCGACCCGAAACGTCACCTCTCCATGTTCTCCGGAGACGCTGCATGATGAGCGTTTGACTGCACTGGGCCTGTGCTCGCTGGAGTTTAGAAGAATGCGGGGAGATCTCATCAAAATGTACTGGATAATGAAAGGCTTGGATAGAGTGGAGAGGATGTTTCTACCAGTGGGAGAGTCTAGGTCTAGAGATCATAGCCTCAGAATTAAAGAACGTTCTTTTAGGAAGGAGATGAGAGGGAATGTCTTTACTCAGAGTGTAGTGAGTCTGTGGATTTCTTTGCCACAGAAGGCTGTGGATGCCAAGTCAGTGGATATATTTCAAGCAGAAATAGATAGATTGATTAGTACGGGTATCAGAGTTTATCGGGGGGAAGGCAGGAGAATGGGGTTAGGAGGGCGAGATAGATCAGCCATGAATGAATGGCGGAGTAGACGATGGGACCTCTGACTTAATTCTGCTCCTATCACTTATGACCCACTGAGTTACCCCAGCAATCTGTGTCCTTTTACACATAGTATTCTCGAGTGCAGCCTCACCAATGAGTTGGACAAAGTGAGTGCTGTAGTCTTTGTAGATGGGATACTGAAACATGTGAAGCTCCCACTGTCGGTCCCAGCTTAGGTTGGGTGATCAAGTCAAGGATCCCCAGGAGATTTTTAAATTAATGAATGAACACGTTTAAACACTGCTGTCTGTCTGTCCCTTTTGACTGAACAGAATGATTTAGAAATAAACACAACAGTTTTGTTGAATGTCACTGTGGATAACTTCCTGGATCTTCACTTCTGTAACTTGTGTCACCCCCATGACCAAAGCTTCACAGAGTTGCCAATCTTTGCAGCCGGGATGAGGCTCGGGGCGGGGCCCTTGTCACGTGCGGAGGGCAGGGCAATGGGAGCGCAGTGAGGGGGGGAGGAGAAGGGAAAGGGGACGGAGGGGATGGGGAAGGGAAGGGGGGATGGCTGAGGGGTGGGAAGGGAGGAGGTGGGGAAGCGGAGAGGGGAGGAGGGGTGGGGGGAGGAGATGTGAGAAAGGAGGGGAGGGAGAAGAGGAGAGGTTTAGGGGAGGGGGACAAGATGGGATACATCGATAAATAGACAATAGGTGCAGGAGGCGGCCATTCGGCCCTTCGAGCCAGGACCGCCATTCCATGTGATCATGGCTGATCATCCACAATCAGTTCCCCGTTCCTGCCTTCTCCCCATATCCCATGATTCCACCAGCACTAAGGGTTCCATCTAACTCTCTTTTGAAGGCATCCAGTGAATCGGCCTCCACTGCCATCTGAGGCAGAGCATTCCACAAATCGGTCACGGTGGCGCAGCGGTAGAGTTGCTGCCTCACAGCGCCGGAGACCTGGGTTCGATCCCGACTACCGGTGCTGTCTGTACGGAGATTGCACGTTCTCCCCCTGACCTGCGTGGGTTTTCTCCGGGATCTTCTGTTTCCTCCCACTCCAAAGATGTGCAGGTTTGTAGGATAATTGGCTTGGTGAATGTACAAATTGTCCCTAGTGGGAGAGAAGCGGGGAGTGGGAGGGAGAAGCGGGGAGGGGGGCGGGAGAAGCGGGGAGAGGGAGGGAGAAGGGGGAGAGGGAGGGATAAGCGGGGTGAGTGACGGGGAGAGGTGGCGAGGGGCGGGGGCGGACGAGTCAGGGATGGGGGCGATGTGTCAGTGGGGGAAGGGGAGAGAGAGTGAGATAGGAGGTGAGAAAGGGAGGAGATGACACAAAGCTGGGTTGCAGTGCGAACTATGAGGAGGGTGCTACGAGGATGAAGGGTGACTAGGACAGGTTGGGCGAATGGGCAGATGCAGTTTAATGTTTAACTGACCCCTCCTTCATGTGAGATTAGTTGGGAGCGGCCAGGACACTGAACACTCAACACTTGCAGCCAAATAACATTCATTCCACGAGACAGCAGCGCTCGCAGTGGAAAACTACCCAATCCATTCACCTCTTGATCCCATGCACTTCAGTCACCGGAGCTCCAATTAATTACTGCAGGGCGTCAGCAGTTTCAGCGAATGGGAATGCGTTTTGAACCAGGAAGTGGATGGTTAAAATCAAATGTTAAAATGGCTTCGAAAGACCAGGTCGACAGTTTAACCGAGGAGGTAGTTTGTCCCATCTGCCTGGATTTCTTCACCGATCCGGTGTCACTGGAGTGTGGGCACTACTTCTGCCGCTCTTGTATCACACAGAGTTGGGACAGGGAGGGGAGAAACTCCTGCCCGGAATGTAGAGAGGAGTTTACAGACCGCACCCTCAGGGTGAGTCGTGCCTTGGCGAGACTGTCTGAGAAAGCTCGAAAACTGAGCCTGAATCGGACACAGAAGGAAAGTAAACTTCAGTGCGAGGAACATCAGGAAGAACTGAAGCTGTTTTGTGAAACTGACAAGAAGCTGATCTGCCTGATTTGTGCAGCTGGGCGGGAACACAAGTCTCACAGCTTCATGCCGGTTAAAGAAGCTGTTGAAATCTACAAGGTAAAAGCAAACCGGTTTTGATTGCATCATTGTTTAATTCCTTTTTTTATTGTCTAACACTTTTATTCTCTGATTTTCAATCACAATCCCAGGATCAGACGAAAACTTCCATCCAGTCTCTTACAAAAAAGAAATCAGGGATCCAGCGAATGGAGCAGCAACAGAAACAGAAGATTTCTGGAGTTCTGGTGAGGCTTTCCAGTTTCGATTTCCTGAACTTGTGTAGATTTGATCCACGTGATGCGTGTAATAATAGGGCAGCGCAGTGGCACAAGTAGTGCTGCTGTCTCCTAGTTCTGGTGAGCGGGTTCGATCCTGACCTCGGGTGCTGCCCGTGTGGTTCACGCCTTCTCACTGTTGTACATTCCTCCAGCATTTTTGTCTACATTAGACAAACTATTGAATTGCCAAAGCAAATAAAACAGGTAGAGGCCAAATGTCACTGTTAAAGTCGTGAGGAAACACAATCAGTGACATTATATGTTGATCTTCACCTTTTATTTCACAGGAACAGTCACACAACCTTCAGTCCAAGATCACATCCCAGTATGCTGAACTGCACCAGATTCTCACTGAGAAAGAGCAGCACACACTGGCAGATATCCGGGAGCAAGAGAAGAAGATTCTGAATACAATGGAGACAAATCTTGTAAAGATTCAAGAGAATTTAAGTTCCATTCAGGAGAAACTCTTAAAGTTGCAGCAACGGATGGATCAAAAAGACAGTGTGGTGTTTCTGAAGGTGAGGGGTTACACTACAGTTTGGTGAAGTGAAAGTGCACAGTCACAAAATGATGGGTGACATTTCAGAAATAAATGCTGTATTTACCAGTAATTCGGAACTGAGTAAATGTTCCCTCTGTTCCAGTTGTTGTTGTTCAGAAACTAATTGGCCTCCCGCTGAATCTATGGGATCTCAGGACTGTCTGGCGGGAATGTAGAGAGGTGTTTATATTATGTGGAGTTTAGAACAATGACACGTGATCCTATATATGATCCCAAGGACCACGAATGGACAGAGGGCAGTGAATATCTGGGATTCTCCAACCAAGAGACTCTGAGAGGTTTTACATGTTAGACATATTTTAAACCAGTGGAGAATACATTAAAAACAATGTGGGGAATTGTAATCGATGGAAATGAGGCAAAGAGGAGGAGTTGAGTCCTGGGCTAGATTAGCCATGACCACATTGTGGGGATTAACATTGAAATCTAGAATGTGGCACACATAAGATGGATCATCGATATCCGGTTCCCATCAGCAGTGGGTGGTCACCTTGGGGGAATTTGCTCTATTTGTTTTGTCCATCTTGTTTCACCATAGAATGACATCCCATTCTACATCATAGACAGGCTATTTGGCCCATCCTATCCAGTCAAGTTTTCTGCTCCACTCATCATCCCTCCTATCTATTCTCCACACCCGGTAACAATACCCCAAATTCCAGGATGTCACGTGTTTATCCCGCTTGTCCTTAAATTTATCTCAGCTGTTGGCTTCAGTCCCTCCAATGTAAGTGAGGTCCATGTTCCCAACACTGCATTCTTTTCAGTACTTGTTGAATACCATGTTACATTCCAGCTTTGATTTTTGGTTTACCCACAAGTAGAGATATTATTTCACCCCCACCCATTAAAATCCACTGATAATTTTAAATCTATCTCATCATTCCTGACATGTTCTCCAGATAAAACCCCATGACCTGCCCAGTCTTTGCATTGAGTTATGTGCAAGAGGGAACTGCAGATGCTGGTTTAAACCAAAGATAGACACAAAAAGCTGGAGTAACTCAGCGGGACAGGCAGCATCTCTGGGGAGAAGGAATGGGTGACGTTTCAGGTTGAGACCCGAAGTCTGAAGAAGGGTCTTGACCCGAAACGTCCCCCATTCCTTCTCTCCAGAGATGCTGCCTGTCCCGCTGAGTTACTCCAGCTTTTTGTGTCTATCTTTGCATTGAGTTCCATCCTCTCAGTTATGACGTCATTCCCATGAACATTCCTTGTGCTTTCCCCCATCGTTCTACATCTCTGCGGCAATATCCGCTTTCTGTCTGCATGGCAGCGGCAATAAGAGTTGGGAAATGGGAATTATCAGAGGGTTGTAGAAATTTGGTCCCTCAGTCAATTGAGATTTTTGTTTTATTTATTTCAGGAGGAAGCTGGTCGCAAGCAAAGGTAGGAAATTGTCTTGACTGAAGCATTGTAAGGTTTTGCTGAATATATTTCTATTGCTCAGATGATATCCTGCTGTTAAATATTTGCAGGGTTCGTAATAAAGCCAAACCACTGTCGGTGGTAGATGTTAACTTGCTGATTGAAAAATGTGATAATCCTTTTTTGTACAACACGGTATTGGCAGAAACACCTGATGGCATCAAGCAAGGTAAACTTATACCTTTTGCATTGTTCTTGTTTCTGGAATCCTTCAATTATGCGTAGATAATAATAATAATAATAATACATTTTATTTTCGGGCGCCTTTCAAATCTCAAGGACACCTTACAAAGATTAACAGAAGAGAAAAAAACATATAGTCGGAGAAAAATAAATAATAAGGACATCATCAATACACAAATTAAAGATAGAAATCGCTCCAAAAACACAAAATCAAAAAACACAATGTGAAGAGAGAGCAGCGGCAGCTAAAGCGCGCCAGCGTCCACTCTCCCTTCCGACAGCCATCTTGGACACAGACTAACATAGTAATTACATACAGAAAAATCATCCCCCCACAATGGTTACCACTGTGGGGGTAGGCACAAAGTCCAGTCCCCATCCCCAGTTCTCCTAAAAGTCAGGCCTATTAAGGCCACCGCTGGTGCCTCTACGGAAGCCCGATATTCCTGGCCGTTCTGGCCGGGTGGTCTTGCCCCGGCGTCGGGAGAGTCCTCACTGCGGCTGGGCCACCTGGAATGGCCGCTTCCTAGCAGTGGATTGTCGGCTTCCGAAGCCGACAGGGACGCACCGGGTTGGAGCTCCCAGGCTCCCGATGTTAAAGTCGGCGCCGCCCGCTCCGCTCCGCAGACCCGCAGCCCGGAGGTAATGCACAGCTCACCGGAGCTCCACCGCGTCGATCCAGCGCGGCGACCCAGGCAAGGCATCGCCCGCTCCGCTCCACGATAGCCCTCCAGCGCTGTGCCGCCAACGAAGCCGAGGTGCTGGGCGGTCCCCGCCAGGAAACGCCGCTGGTAGGCAGGCAGCCCGGAGAAAAAGCTGCCTCACCGACCAGGTAGGGACCTAGAAGTAAGATTACCTCAGGTACACAAAATTGCTGTGGAAACTCAGCGGGTGCAGCAGCATCTATGGAGCGAAGGAAATAGGCGACGTTTCGGGCCGAAACCCTTCTTCAGACTGATGGGGGGTGGGGAAAGAAAGAAGGAAAAAGGGAGGAGGAGGAGGAGCCCGAGGGCGGGCGGATGGGAGGGTGGGAGGAGACAGCTAGAGGGTTAAGGAAGGGGAGGAGACAGCACGGGCTAGCCAAATTGGGAGAATTGAGTCCTCACCCTCAATAACTTTACATTGACTCCTCCCATTTCCTCCAAACACAAGGCGTAGCAATGGGCACACGCACGGGCCCCAGCTACGCCTGCCTCTTTGTCGGGTACGTTGAACAATCGTTGTTCGAGACGTACCAGGGCCCCATCCCCGACCTCTACCTCCGCTACATTGACGACTGCTTTGGTGCCACCTCCTGCACCCACACACAACTGACTGACTTCATCCACTTCACCACCAACTTCCATCCGGCACTCCAATACACCTGGAATATTTCCGACACTTCCCTACCATTCCTTGACCTCACCATCTCCATCGCAGGGGACAGACTCCTGACCGACATACATTACAAACCCACTGACTCACATGGCTATCTGGACTACACGTCTTCCCACCCTGCCCCCTGTAAAGACTCCATCCCCTACTCCCAATTCCTCCGCCTACGCCGCATCTGTTCCCAGGATGAGACATTTCATACCAGGGCATCGGAAATGTCCTCGTTCTTCAGGGAACGGGGATTCCCCTCCGCCACCATAGATGAGGCTCACACCAGGGTCTCATCCATACCCCGTAACACTGCTCTCTCTCCCCATCCCCGCACACGCAACAAGGGCAGAGTCCCTCTGGTCCTCACCTTTCACCCCACCAGCCGGCAAATACAACACATAATCCTCCGCCATTTCCGCCATCTCCAACGTGACCCCACCACTCGCCACATCTTCCCATCTCCCCCCATGTCTGCCTTCCGCAAAGACCGCTCACTCCGCAACTCCCTCGTCAATTCTTCCCTTCCCTCCCGCACCACCCCCTCCCCGGGCACTTTCCGTTGCAACCGCAAGAAATGCAACACCTGTCCCTTCACCTCCCCCCTCGACTCCATTCAAGGTCCCAAGCAGTCGTTCCAGGTGCGACAAAGGTTCACCTGTATCTCCTCCAACCTCATCTACTGCATCCGCTGCTCTAGATGTCAGCTGATTTACATCGGTGAGACCAAGCGTAGGTTGGGCGATCGTTTCGCCGAACACCTCCGCTCAGTCCCGCAATAACCTACCTGACCTCCCGGTGGCTCAGCACTTCAACTCCCCCTCCCATTCCCAATCCGACCTCTCTGTCCTGGGTCTCCTCCATTGCCAGAGTGAGCAACAGCGGAAATTGGAGGAACAGCACCTCATATTCCGCCTGGGGACCTTGCGTCCTTATGGCATCAACATTGAATTCTCCCAATTTGGCTAGCCCGTGCTGTCTCCTCCCCTTCCTCAACCCTCTAGCTGTCTCCTCCCACCCTCCCATCCGCCCGCCCTCGGGCTCCTCCTCCTCCTCCCTTTTTCCTTCTTTCTTTCCCACCCCCCATCAGTCTGAAGAAGGGTTTCGGCCCGAAACGTCGCCTATTTCCTTCGCTCTATAGATGCTGCTGCACCCGCTGAGTTTCCCCAGCAATTTTGTGTACCTTCGATATTCCAGCATCTGCAGTTCCCTTTTGAACAGTAAGATTACCTCCTTCCCCCACATTAAGAAGTCCATTTCTCCTACAAACGAAAACAAATCTTACTAAAGTTTTATAGATGCAAACATTAATGGTATTTTGGACTGAAGGGAAATTGAAGATTTGATCTTCACCAAACACAGCTGCAGAAAAGCATCACAGAATCACAGAGTGATGTTGCACAGAAACAGGCCCTTTAACTCAACATGACTATGCCAACCAAGTTGCCCAACCAAGCTAGTCTCATTTGCCCGAGTCTGACACATATTCTTCCAAGTCTTTCTTATTCACGTCTCTAAGCAACTGTCTGTAAATTGTTGTCATTGTCGCTGCCTTGACCACTTCCTCTGTCAGTTCGTTCCATACATACACTACGCATTGACTGAAAAAACTTTTCCTTTTCTCTGTTTCCATTCTCACCTTAAAGTCAAGTCGTCAAGTCAAGTCAAGTTTATTTGTCACATACACATACGAGATGTGCAGTGAAATGAAAGTGGCAATGCTCGCGGACTTTGTGCAAAAAGACAAACAAACAAACAAAAGCAAACAAACTATAAACACAATCATAAACACACATATTCTTTTACATATTAAATATTGGAAAGAAAAACGTTCAGTAAAGTCAGTCCCTGGTGAGATAGGAGTTTACAGTCCGAATGGCCTCTGGGAAGAAACTCCTTCCTGTCCTGGTTTGTCTCAGCAAAGTGCATCACCTCACCTTCACATGAATAAATCCCACCTGCCGTTCCTGAGCCCATTGGCCCAGTTCATAGGGATCCCATTTACTCTCAGATAACCTTCTTCACTCTCCACAATGTAACCAATTTTAGTTCCATCTGCAAACTGACTAACTGTGCAACCTACATACACACCCAATCGTGTATATAAATAAGGAACAACAGTGGACTCTGTCTCCAGTCTGAAAAACAACCCTCTACCAACATCCTCTGTCTGTGACCTTCAGATAAATGTTGTATTCCATCGGCTAGTTCACCCCGGATTTCATGAGATCCAACATTCCTGAGCGGCCTCTCATACGATGTGTAGAATATTGCTTAGATTGAATATTTAAGATCACGGGGAACTCACACAGAAGAGGAATTGGTGGCAGCTTAGATCAGCCATGATCACATTGAATGGAGGGGTAAGCCTGAGGAGCGGATTCTAATCCTGCTCCTGTTTTCTTGTTTTCCAATGCTCCTGTGTACCGATAAATAGACAGACTTGACACAGAGGAAATGCAGCAAAGATTAACAATACTTGTTCCTGGGACAATGAGTTTGCTGTGCGGGGTGCGATTGAGTAGACTAGACCTGTGTACTCGAGAGTTCGGGTGTATTGGAGGAGATCTCAGTGAAACACAAAGTTCTTACAGGGCTCAGTGGGTTGGATGCAGGGAGGATGTTTCCCCTGTCTGAGGGGTCCGGAGAACGGGCACACTCTCAGAATGTGGGCTGCACCACGTAGGACAGAGATAAGGAGACATTACTGCACGCAGAGACAGGGGAACCTTTGGAATTCCCTGCACTGGTGGCTGTGGAGTCATTCAGTGCTCTTGGAGCCGAGAGCCATGGTTGTACATTACAGATTTAGGCCCTTCGGCCCATCACGTCCATGTCCACCTTTCCCCCATCTATACTAATTGATTTGCCCACATTACATCGCTATTCTTCTGCACCTCACCTATTTAAATGCCTCAAAGATAGTGACTCCACCACCTCCTCTGTAGCATGTTCCAGATATCACGCACTCTCAGTGTAACGAAAATTTCCAACTCAGAACCAGTTTAAAATTCCTTGCTCTAAAGATAAACCTGCACTCTCTTAATCTGATATCACTGCATGCAAATACGATTTTGATAATGTACCCGATATCCTGCTGCAGACTTTGATAACCTTCCCCGCTATCCACAATTTTTGCGTCCTCTACAGACTTACTAATCACACCTCCTACATTCACATCCAAGCCATGAACATGTAACATAAACAGCAAAGGTTGCAGCACCGATCTCTGCTGCACTCCACCAGTCACAGACCTCCAAGCAGAAAAATCATCCTTCTACCGCTACCTTCTACCTCCAACCACCAAGCCAATTGTGGATCCATTTCACCAGCTCGCCTTGGATCCCACCTGCCTTCACTTTCTGGACCAGCCTTACATGCGCAACATTGTCAAGTGTGTTCTTAGTTGTACACACCCATCAAATCCACCCGTGAATCCCCTCTTTCAGCGACCCTACAACCACAAGTATCCACCCATTCTGTCTAACACCCGATCATTCACCCTCTGCTTCCTTCCATGGTCCAAGCCATCCCTCCCTCTCTCTCACCCTCCACTCAAAGAAACAGGGGCAGGTCCTCTGGCCCCTCATGTCTCCCCCTCCCATTCATTATGATCATGATGACTCCACCCCACACCTCTTCCTCGTCTTTAACAACCTCAAACCACCACTCACCTCAATATCCTCTTGCTCCGATCTGCCTCCATATCTGAATAGCCCGCTTCATTTCTCCATGCCCACCGCCATCTCGCAATTCTCCTCCCTCTTCGCACTCGTCCTCCCCGTCCACCCACCCCCACCCCACAAAATTCCCCTCTCCATCCCTGGATAACAATGGCTGGAAAGATGTCTGTTGTCCACCCGATGTGGTTGGGGTGAAACCCCTGGCAAGTTTTCAGTTGTCCGCCCGCCTGTGCCCGAGGCGGAGCGGCTTCTCCCCCGGTCCCGGGGCCGGGCTGCCCGAGTCTCCCCCCGACCCCCGGGGACTCTCTGATTCTCTGCTTCTCCCCCCAGTCTCCGTCACCCTGGATGTGGAAACAGCGCATCCGGAGCTCGAGGTGTCTGAGGATCGGAAGAGGGTGAGATGGACCGAGACCCGGAGGAGTCTCCCTGACACCGGGAAGAGGTTTACAATTAGTCCGTGTGTGCTGGGATCGGAGGGATTCACATCGGGGAGACATTACTGGGAGGTGGAGGTGGCGGAGAGTCGGGGCTGGAGTCTGGGAGTCGCCGCAGAGTCTGTGGAGAGGAAGAGAGGCGTCACACTGACCCCGGAGACTGGAGTCTGGAGCATCAGGCGTTGGGGGGGTGACGAGTTTGAAGCATTCACCTCCCCTCCATCCGCTCTCCCCGCCCGTCCCATCCCCGGGAGGGTGGGAGTTTATCTCAGTTACGAGTCCGGGACAGTATCATTTTACAACATGGACACCAAGTCCCATCTCCACACCTTCACTGGGAATAAATTCATGGAGAAACTTTATCCTTTCTTCGGGCCTTGGGATGGAAACTGGCTGAGAATCAGCTCCGGTTCCGCTCCGGGTATGTAAAAAAAATGTAATTGTGGGAAGAGTGAAATAAACTGCAACTTAAATCAGAGCTGTCTGTCTGTCGATCCGTTCATTTTAACGCGTTAACCGCGTCCGGCAACGGAACAGAAATTGCTTTTGTGAAAATATAATGATTGAAACAATCTCCCTTCCCGCGGGTTCAGCAGCAGCCGCGGGTGGGCGGCGGGTCCTGAGCTCCGGGCTCCAATTGGTCCTAAACTCCCCCCGAGTAACAACGCGACACAAGCGGTGTTGGTGCGGAATTCAACAGCGGCGTAAAGGCGAGTTTGGGGATAGGTGGAGGTAGAAGGGCGAATAACATCGGAAATTCCCTGAAGTGAGAGAAGTGTACTGTCGGTACGGAGTTTGTACTTTGTCGCCCTGACCGCGTGGGTTTTCATCGATATCTTCAGTTTCCTCCCACACTCCAACGACATTCAGGTTTGTAGGCTAACTGGCTTGGTATCATTGTAAACTGTCGCTCGCGTGTGTAGGATAGCGCTAGTGTGCGGGGATCGCTGGTTGGCGCGGACTCGATGTTTGCGCGGTGTATCTCGAAAATAAACCAAACAATCTAAGTACCTTATGTATCCTCACGCTAACTATTATGCCCTCTTTATCCAACAAGTTATGTACTTACCTAGGTACAGTGAAATGCTTTGTTTTACATACAACCTGGGCAGCAGACAAGTGTCGCCACGTGTCTGGTTCCGACACAGTACTGAACAGTCCTGTCTACCTCCTGCTGCCGCACCTGGCAACATGATTCCCCCCAAACCCCCCCACCCCCGCCAATATCCGTCATTCTTGATGTCCACCTTGCTCTTGACGAAGATGGTTCTCCAAGAGGAACTGTATGTATGTATTCATAATTTCCACAGAGCACGCACAGACACACAGATACGCAAAGACGTACACACACACACACTTGACAACATCGATGACATTATTTTATTGCAGTGAACTGAAGCCGTCTGAAGAAGGGTCTCGACTCAAAAGTCACCCTTTCCTTCTATCTGGAGATGCTGCCGGACCCGGTGAGTTACTCCAGAATTTTGTGTCTATCTTTGGTGTAAACCAGCATCTGCAGTTCCTTCCTACACTGTACATCAAACATCTGTGCACGTTACAATCTATTCACAATCCCACATTTATATCCTTCACCTCTCTGGTGAAGTTAGTACGCAGTCTACATCTCCCTGGGCAAGCTAGTATTCATAACACCTTACAAGCATAAGGTCACACAGATTAAATAAGAGCAATAAATAAATATAATTAAATAATAGAAACATTACTAAACTTACAACTGATCAATGAATTCAGCAAGGCCCCAGTAATGAACAGTTAACTGATACAATGAGCAGTGGTGAACACAGAAGTAGGTTTGAAGGAGGGTCCCGACCCAAAACGTCACCGATCCAAGTTCTCCACAGATGCTCTGACCCGCTGAGTTACTCCAGCACTCTGTGAAAGGTCACCTATCTATGTTCTCCACAGATGCTGCCTGACCCACTGAGTTACTCCAGCGCTCTGTGAAACGTCACCTATCCATGTTGTCCACATACGCTGCCTGACCCGCTGAGTTACTCCAGCACTCTGTGAAACGTCACCTATCCATGTTCTCCACAGAAGCTGCCTGACCCGCTGAGTTACTCCAGCTCTTTGTATCTTTTTTTTTCGCGTAGATCTATTGCTTTGGAATAAACGGATGAAAGGATTTGTGGGGAGGCTGGAACAGGGGCCTGAAGTGTTTCATTAACCATTCGTGTGTTGACTGAGTTTTATGATGTATCAAATGGCCAACTCCTGGTCATATGTTCAGGGTTTTTGAATACTTAGCTGTAAGGCAACACATTAGTGCAGCAGGTGGAACCGCTGCCACATAGTCGTTGTTAAATGGCTTTGATTTGAACCACGGTGGCGCAGCGGTAGAGTTTCTGCCTCACAGCGCCGGAGACCCAGGTTCGATCCTGACTACGGGTGCTTGTCTGTACCAAGTTTGTTCATCCTCCCCGTGACCTGCATGAGTTTTCTCCCACATTCCAAAGACGTACAGGTTTTTAAGCTGATTGTCTTTGGTACAATTGTAAACGGGCCCCAGTGTGTGTGTGTGGGAAAGTATTAATGTGCGGGGATCGCTGGTTGACGCCGACTCGGAGGGCTGAAGGGCCTGTTTCGGTGCTATATCTCTAAACTAAATTAAACTAGTGGCTTGTACAGTTGTATTAAATCCTGTACTTCGTACCCTCACGGACCCAGCAAATATGCCAAACACCTTCGACAACACCCTGCCCATCCCTGGTGCAATTTACATGGAGCTGAGTGTCAGCATTCCAATGTCTCTTTCGCCTGCTACAAATAGCACAGGGCGTAACTTTCCGTGCTATATCTCTAAACTAAATGACACTAAAGTACTATTGGATGTGATGAACACGCTTTAAAATTCGATCTTGTGAAAGGCTGAAAATGAGGAAAGGTTGAAGGAAATGGGATCCCTCCAAGTTTGGAGAGCATGGGAAATGGGAACCTCATTAAGGAGGGTGCAATCAACCTACCACAACTAGAAAGCAGCCCTGAACTGCTATCTACCTCATTGGTTACCCTCGGACTATCCTCGATCAGACTTTACTGGCTCTACCTTGCCCTAAATATTATTCCCTCAGCACGTATCTATAATTGCCTCAATTAGAATCATGTGTTGTCTTTCCACTGACTGGTTAGTATGTGACAAAAGCTTGTCACTATACTTCGGTACATGTGACATGTGGTCTAGTCCACCCACCCAACCGGGAAGGCAAATTCAATGCTAGTATTTATATCAAGAGGACTGGAATACAAAAACCGAGATGCAATGCTGAGGCTCCAAATGGCGCTGGTCAGCCCACATTTGGAGTATTGTGAGCAAATGTGGACCCCATATCTGAGGAAGGATGTACTGGCTCTGGAGAGGGTCCAGTGGATGTTTACAAGAATGATTCCAGGAATGAGTGGGTTAGCATTTGATGAGCGTTTGACAGCCCTGGGCCTCCACTCGCTGGAGTTTAGAAGGTTGAGGGGGCACCTCATTGATACATACAGAATAATGAAAGGCATAGATAGAGTGGATGTGGAGAGGATGTTTCCACTGATGGGAGTCTAGGACCAGAGGTCATAGCCTCATAATTAGAGGGTGGTCTTTTAGAAAGAAGGTGAGGAGGAGCTTCTTTAGTCAGAGGGTGGTGAATCTTTGGAACACATTGCCACAGAGGGCTGTGGGGACCAAGTCAGTTGATATTTTTAAGACAGAGATAGACAGATTCTTGATTAGAACGGATGTCAAGGGTTATGGGGAGAAGGCAGGACAATGGGATGTGAAGGGGGCAGGTTGAATGGCGGAGTAGACCCGATGGAGCGAATGGCTTAATTCTACTCTTATAACCTGTGAACTTGAATCTCTGGTGGGACATCGCTGGGCGGTTGGGAGGCTTCCATTGGCTTCTTGCCACGAGATGGAGGATGCAGTGTGTCTCAGCTCTGCTGATGTAGTAGGGATGAGTGCGGCGCCGTACCAAGGCAGGTCGCTGGGACTGTCCATCTCTGTTGAGGAACGGCCGGGCTCTTCCTCAGTGGCGAAGTACACTTGCAGGATGACCACGGAGAGGAAGATGAGAAGTAACATCTTGGCCAAGTCAGTCTGAGCAGGAAACAGCTTCCTCACCTGTAAAACAGAGAGAAGCAGATGTTATTGCAGACAGTATTGGTCTTATTGCTGCAGATTTAATTTCTACACATGCGACACACAAGGCATTGTATCGGGATGCATCACAGCCTGGTTTGGCAACAGCTCCATCCAAGTACACAATAAACTGCAGAGAGTTGTGGACCACCACGCAAACCAACCTCCCTTCCATCGACACTTCACTCAAGGCCACCAGCAGTATCCAGGATGAGTCTCACCCCGATCACTCCCTCTTCTCCCCTCTCCCATCTGTCAAGAGGTACAGAACATAGACACAAAGTGCTGGAGTAACTCAGCGGGCCGGGCAGCATCTCTGGTGAAAAAGGATGGGTGGGGACACTTCTTCAGACCCAACCCAAAACATCACCAATCCTTTTTCTCCAGGGATGCTGCCAGACCCGCTGAGTTACTCCAGCATGTTGTATCTATCTTAAGTCAAGTCGGCATCATATGGGTTTTGACATTGTGGGCCAAAGGGCGTCCTCTTTGTTCAATGAGTATAATGATATGTCTTTCTTTGCATTCTCAGTGTCAAATCAATCGCTTACTAAGTCCCAGAGTAGCTTTTTGAACAATACTGTACATTTATTTGAAGGCAGTCATGTTGGAGGCAGCACATCTGTGTCTTAGATTTCAATCCTTCCTCACAAAGCCTTTTAGATTAGGTTCGTTTAGAGATACAACATGGAAGCAGGCTCTTCGGCCTGTCTAGTCTATACCAGCCAGCGATCCACAAACACTAGTTCTATCCACGTTGTTGGCAGAGGTGAACTGTGCAGCGATTCTTGCAGCCTACCCGGTGCTAGACCGAAGATAATTCAGAGGAGTAAAAAACACAGTGGGGCATCCATCTTGTTCAAACTGGAAGAGAAAACTTTATTGACACACATGCGCACACATCAATAACAGCACCTCTCATTGGCTGTTATCATTGTCAGTTATTCACTACCTGCATCAAGTTTGTCTGAGTAACAATACAACATTAAGATTAACTTCTTTACAATTGAGAGCATATTTTTCATATATGTCAACACCCCCACTTGCTCTCGCATTGTTATCTTAACTCAAAATAAAACATCCTAACGTTTTCTACCTTCCATCATGTAGACTTTTACATACATGGTTGCTCTCCAAACAAACTTTGTAAACTCCATCAACTTAAATTTTGTTGCAGGTTTTGTCATCACATCTGCTACCATCTGGTCTGTTGGGCAATACTCCAAACTTATTTTGCCATGATACACAGTGGACCTCACAAAGTGATATTTTATGTCCACATGCTTACACCTCTGTCTACATACAGGATTCTTTGCTAACGCAATTGTACCCTGGTTATCCTCATAAACCTTGGGTGTTGGGTACTGATGTCCATCAATACCT
Source organism: Amblyraja radiata (assembly GCF_010909765.2). Taxonomy (NCBI): domain Eukaryota; kingdom Metazoa; phylum Chordata; class Chondrichthyes; order Rajiformes; family Rajidae; genus Amblyraja; species Amblyraja radiata. The sequence goes on along the minus strand of NC_045985.1, from coordinate 10,511,033 downwards.
TCTAGTAGTTGTACTAGGTACATAAACTCTTGTAGTGTTGCGGCTAACGCCATATACTCAGCCTCACAAGTTGACAGTGCAACGGTGGGCTGCTTTTTGGTTTTCCATGAAATCAAAGGACCATTTTTGTTTAGGCTTACACAATAACCGGTTGTACTACGTCTGTCGGTTACATCAGCCGCCCAATCTGCATCACTGTACGCTTGTAACGCCAGTTTCTCGTCATCACATTTCTTGTAACACAACTCTTTCTCAATTGTGCCTCTCAGATATCTCAGTACATGTTTTACAATAGCCCATTGCTTTTCCGTCGGCTCAGTAAAGTACTGTGACAGTTTACTTACTACAAAACTGAGATCGGGTCTTGTGCAAGTAGTCAAATAGATTAGGCTACCTACTACCTCTCTGTATTTTCTGACATCAGTCATCATTTCTGCATCATCAGTGTAGTTCAATTTTTGTTCACAAGGTGTCGCCCTCGGTTTACAATCTTGCATATCAAACCTTCAAATATTTTCTCCACATATTTCTTCTGTGACATTCTCACACAGTTATCACTCTGGCAAAAATCATGCAAGAAAATGTTTCAGTTTGCCACATGTCTTTCATCTTGAATTTGGCTGTGAGCATCTCCTTCACAGCTTTCAGTGCCTTTTCATCACTGGCAGCAATAATTAAGTCATCAACCCATATTATCATGATCACTTCTCATTTTCTGTTTCCCTTGTGTAAACACAATGATCAGCTGGGTTTTGCACAAAGTTGTTTTCAGTCAGATACTCGTGTAGCATTTTGTTCCAATTTCTACCCGACTGTTTTAACCCATAAAGTGACTTTTCTAACTTATACACCAACTTTTCATTTGCGCTGGATTTTACATCATAACCTTCTGGCTGTTCCATGTAAATCTCGCAATCTATTGGTGCATGTAGGTAGGCAGTTTTGACATCCATCTGATGTAAAATCAGGTTTTCCTGTGCTGCTTTTTGCATCATCACTCTGATACTGGTCCGGTTAGCAGTAGGAGAAAATGTCTCCTCTTATTCTACACCCAATTTTTGACTGTATCCTTTGGCTACATACCGTGCCTTGTATTTACCAGATCCATCCTCATTGTTCTTGATTGCAAATACCCATCTACCCCCCCACTGCTTTCTTACCCTCAGGCAAGTTGGTTAGAGTAAATGTGTCATTTTCTCTCAGCGACTGCATTTCCTCATGCGTTGCGTTAACCCATTCCTTTGAGTTAGTTGAGGTTACAGCTTCCCTGAATGTTAGGGGGATGTTACACATCAATCTGTAGCAATAATCTATGTTAATCATTACATGATCATCACTCGCCTTGCCAGTTACATATTCACTTAAGTAACCTGGTTTCTTCCTCAATCTAGAAGGGTAACGTGCAGGCTCATGCTTGGTTTCACCTGTCTGTGCTTGGCTATTCACCTCAGGCCTAGTTACTGGATCTTGGCCCTGAGTATGTCCTGGACTCTCATCAGTATTTTTTCTCATCCTACTGGCCCTATTCTGCACCTCAAAGTCATCGTCACCGGGGGTCATGTCAGTCTGCCGCTCTACAATTGTTTTGGCCACAAACTTCACCAGTCTGTGCTTCTTTACTTTCCCATTGTCAGGATAGTAAATCATGTAAGCTGGGCTATTCTTGTCGTACCCGACAAAGATTCCCTTCTCACACTTTTGAGTCCAGTTTTCTCCTGTTCTGTTCATAGGCATAACACTCTGACCCAATCTTTTGCATCCTAGACAGGTTGGGCCGTTTTCTTGTCAACATCAAGTAAGGCGTCTGCTTTGTGCGCTTGTTAAAGCATCTGTTCCTCACTACAGCTGCTGTCTGCACTGCATAGGTCCAAAACTGTTTAGGTAACTCACTCTCTATTAGCATACACCTGGCCATGTCAAACAGGGTGCGCCAATTTCGCTCAGCAGTACCATTCTGGTGTGGTGAGTATGGCGCTGAGGTCTCATGTCTAATGCAATTTCTGCTGAGTAGTGCCTGGTAATTCTTTCCCATGAATTCAGTACCATTGTCAGACCTCATACATTTAATCTTCCCGTATGGGGCTGTGTCAGCAAGAAACTTCTCGGTGGCTTGCACTGTGTCACTCTTATTCTTTAGAAATTACACAAACACTGCACTGGAATAATCATCAGTGAATGATAGCGCAAACCTGTACCCCTCTCTGGACTCTGGGTCTATCGGTCCCGCTAAATCTGTGTGTACCAACTTCAAAACTGCTTTGGCTCTTACATCAGGGTCCCTGTTCCTAGTTTGGATAAACTTTCCCTGAGTACACACTTCACAGTGTAGAGCAGGCTTGTCTGTTTTGCCCTTAATTGCCATACCTTCAACAACATTCTGTAATTTTTGAATATCTTCATAATTACAGTGCCCTAAAATCTCATGCCATGTCTGCATATCATAACTGCTCTTACATTGGTCATCACATTTAACGTTTACCATGTGCAAGTAGTACAGTTTGTTGTACTCATGAATGTGGAATTTTGTACCGTCCTTGTGTTGTAGGACGTCTTCCCCGTCCCTGAAGATTACGGTTGCTCCGCTGGAAGTAGCTGCTTTTACAGAGAAGATGTCTTGCGGGTATGAGGGGATGTACAACGCCTGCCTCAGTGTTGTGTTGTGGCGGCGCCCTTGGCTGTCAACCAAGCAAACCTCCGTGTCTCCTCTGCGCTCCGCGACTCCATCACACCGTGTGCCATCAGCCAACTCCACGCAGTGTGTCTCGGACTGGAACATATCGTTGAACTTCTTGAACCTTGCTATATCAGTGATGATATGCAAAGTTGCCCCCGTATCGACCATCAGCACTTTCAACTCGACTCCACGCTCTGACTGAATCACCGCGTCCCTTTCACTCACCAGGAATGCATATTACTTGTTGTTAGCCTCCCCGGAAACTTGTCGTGCGTCGTCCCGCCGCTGTTTCCGTCTGCAGGTTGCGTCCCGATGTGTGGTGCTTTTACAGTGACTATACCACTGCTTGCGTTGACATGCTCTGGCTTTATGTCCTTTTAGGCCACACCTGAAGCACACAATGTCCGCTCTCTCCGCACTTGTACTTGTCGTGGCGGGTCTGACACTCGGTTGCACACGTGCCTTCATGACATTGTCGTCGGATGCTGCTGCACGCATCTTTTCCGTGTCTTCGTAGCTCCGTAGTTTAGTTTTAAATTCGGCAAAAGGCATTGCCTGCTCACTTTGCGTGACATGGATAGCAAATGGTTTGAAAGATTCAGGCAGTCCCTTCAGAATCATTGCAATTAACAGTCCGTCACTCAACACCTCACCAGCGTTTCTCAATGCTGTGATGGCTGTCTCTGCCCGTATAACATATTCAGTTACACTCTCGCTGCTCAACTTTTGAAGTGAAGTCAGTTCTGTATACGGGCTTATTATACGTGGCTTTCCCTTACTCGCATAATAATCTCTCAAAATAGTTAGCGCTTTCAGCCCATCGTCCGCTGCTTCTCGCATTACCAGCGACAAACTCTTGTCATCCAGAAACTGGATTAGCTCAGCATATGCCTCTGCATTTTTGGCCTCGTCTTCTTCTTCATTGTCGGTAGGCTCTTCCAAGATGGTATCCTTTAGCCCTTGCAACCGAAGATGGCCCAAGAATTTCGTCTCCCACAGCTCATAGTTCTTTTCATCTCCGTCAAAAACTAGCCGAGACCAGCGGCTACTCGTCTGGGTGCTCCGTCTACTCATGGTGCTAGCTTAGCAAGTTAACTCTCACCGGACACGCGGTACGTCGCGACGTTTCTCTCGGTGGTAAATCCCTGGATAACTGTCTCTGGGTAACTCTAGGTAAAGCTGGGTAAAGCTGGGCCCATAACCTGTTGGCAGAGGTGAACTGTGCAGCGATTCTTGCAGCCTACCCAGTGCTACACCGAAGATAATTCAGAGGAGTAAAAAACAGAGTGGGGCATCCATCTTGTTCAAACTGGAAGAGAAAACTTTATTGACACACATGCGCACACATCAATTACAGTACCTCTCATTGGCTGTCAATAACAGGACCTCTCATTGGCTGTTATCATTGTCAGTTATTCACTACCTGCATCAAGTTTGTCTGAGTAACAATACAACATTAAGATTAACTTCTTTACAATTGAGAGCATATTTTTCATATATGTCAACACACGTAAAGGACATTTATAGACCACAATTAACCTACACATTGGTGCAACTGGTACACCCAGAGACCCGTTCGATTCTGACACCGGGTGCAGTCTATGTGGCGTTTGCACGTTCTCCCTGCGTCTGCATTGTTTTCCTCCGGGTTCTCCCAAACACGTGCGGGTTTGGCGCCTCTCTCTGTACTGCCTGGGTGAGGTCTGTATTTTACCGGATTACATGCAAAAACAAAGAATGTCACCGCCCCTTGATACATGTGACAATAGAGTATAATTGAATCATTGAGTTGAATTCAAGTTTGCACATGAGACTGTTAAATAAAATAACAATGTTTGCTATAAACGAATATTATTGTGCAGCCTAATATAATGAACAATTCACGATAGGAAACACGGATGTATTTAGTTTAAGGGAATTAAATTTACCCGAAGCTGATTACAAATGACATCGGCTTCTGGTCAGGGCTGTGATTGACGGGGCTGAGCTCCGCCTCCCCTCAGCCGGGCCCCGCCCCTTTCATTGATCGTTCCACAGCTCCGGGCTCCCCCGGGTCCTAAACCCTGCCCACACGTTGTTGTCCAGTCTCACTGACCTCCTCTGGCAGCTTGTTCCATTTCCCCACGACCTTCTGTGTGAAAATATTGTTCCTCAGGTTCCGATTAAATCTTGCACCTCTCACCACAAACCTGTGTCCTCTAGTTCTCGACTCCACTACTCCGGGTAAAAGACTGTGCATTCACCCTATCCATTCACCTCTTGATCCCACGCACTTCAGCCTCCGGCGCTCCAATTAATAAATCCTTCTCTGCCCAAACTCTCCCTTTCGCTCTGGCCCTCAAATCCTGGCACCATCTTCGTGAATCTACTCTGCAGTTTTCCCAGCTCTTTATCCTGCCTTATATTGTCCCAAGCGCTACTTTCCGCTTTCGTCTATATTCAGGACAGTTTAATGTGTAACTAACCCCTCCCTGCGGTAGAGAGCGGGAGAAGAACCCTCCATAGTTTCCGCGGGTGGATTTGTCTCCTTCCTTTAAAATGGTCGTAACGATGGTGACCCTCGGGTCCTGTGGCCGGCGCTCCTCTTCCCAGAGGAAGGCAGACATTGATGGTGAAATTCACCAGCGCCTTCAGTGCACCTGCACAACATTTGGCCGTCTGAGGAGAAGAGTGTTTGAAGATCAGGAAACAATTCGCAAGTCCTCGATCATTTTGTCACAGACTTTCTGTCTTTCATCTCTGGACTTTGTCCAACCGTCTGCCGATCAACTCCCCCCTCTCCCCCTCAACTGTATCAACCTATTACCAGCCAGGCTTTGTCCAGCCCCCTTCCATCCATCGTTCTTCCATCTCCCACCCACCGCCCCTACAATCAGTCTGAAGAAGGATCCAGACCCGAAACATCACCTGTCCATGTTCTCCAGAGGTGCTACTTGACCCGCTGAGTTAATCCAGCACTTTGTGCCCTTTTTGTTGTGAAGCAGCATCTGCAGTTCCTTGTTTCTGCATCTTCACACTGAACACTTGCAGCCGAATTACATTCATTCCCCGAGACGGCTGCGTGCGCAGTGTCAGCAGTTTCAGCGAATGGGAATGCGTTTTAAACCAGGAAGTGGATGGTTAAAATCAAATGTTAAAATGGCTTCCATAGACAGGTTTGAGAGTTTAACCGAGGAGATAGTTTGTCCCATCTGCCTGGATTTCTTCAGTGATCCGGTGTCACTGGAGTGTGGGCACAACTTCTGCCGCTCCTGTATCACACAGAGTTGGGACAGGGAGGTGAGAAACTCCTGCCCGGAATGTAGAGTGGAATTTGCAGACCGCACCCTCAGGGTGAATCGGGCCTTGGCGAGACTGTCTGAGAAAGCTCGAACACTGAGCCTGAATCGGACAGAGAAGGAAAGTAAACTTCAGTGCGAGGATCATCAGGAAGAACTGAAGCTGTTTTGTGAAACTGACAAGAAGCTGATCTGTGTGATTTGTGCAGGTGGGCGGGAACACAGAGATCACCGCTTCATGCTGGTGGATGAAGCTGCTGAAATATACAAGGTAAAAGCAAACCGATTTTGATTGCATCATTGTTTAATTCCATCTTTATAATCTAACACTTATTCTCTGATTTTTCAATCACAATCCCAGGATCAGGTGAAATCTTCCATCCAGTCTCTTACAAAAAAGCAATCAGGGATCCAGCAAATGGAGCAGCAACAGAAACAAAGATTTCTGGAGTTCTGGTGAGGCTTTCCAGTTTCGATTTCCTGATCATGTGTGGATTTGATCCCTGTGATGCGTGTAATAATAGGTCTAACTGTCTAAATGCTTCTGAAGTCTGAAGAAGGGTCTCGACACGAAACATCGCCTATTCCTTTACTCAATAGATGCTGCCTCACCCGCTGAGTACCTCCAGTATTTTTGTCTACCTTAGACAAACTATTGAATTGCCAAAGTAAATAAAAAATGCACAGGCCAAACGTCACCGTTAAAGTCGTGAGGAAACACAATCAGTGGCATTATATATTGATCTTCACCTTTTATTTCACAGGAACAGTCACACAACCTTCAGTCCAAGATCACATCCCAGTATGCTGAACTGCACCAGATTCTCACTGAGAAAGAGCAGCGCACACTGGCAGATATCCGGGAGGAAGAGAAGAAGATTCTGAATACAATGGAGACAAATCTTGGAAAGATTCAAGAGAATTTAAATTCCATTCAGGAGGAACTCTTAAAGTTGCAGCAACAGATGGATCAAAATAACAGTGTGGTGTTTCTGAAGGTGAGGGGTTACACTACAGTTTGGTGAAGTGAAATTGCAGTGGGTGACATTTCAGAAATAAATGCTGCATTTACCAGTAATTCGGAACTGAGTAAATGTTCCCTCTGTTCCAGCTGTTGTTGTTCAGAAACTAATTGGCCTCCACTGAATCTATGGGATCTCAGGACTGTCTGGCTGGAATGTAGAGAGGTGTTTATATTATGTGGAGTTTAGAACAATGACACGTGATCCTATATCTGATCCCAAGGTCCAGAGGACAGTAAATATCTGGGAGTGTCCAACCAAGAGATTCTGAAACGTTTTACATGTTAGACATATTTTTAAATCAGAGGAGGATACATTTAAAAGAAATTTGGGGAATTGTAATTGACGGGAATGAGGCAAAGAGGAGGAGTTCAGTCCTGGGCTAGATCAGCCATGGCCACATTGTGGGGATTAACATTGAAACCTAGAACGCGGCGCACACATCAGATTGATCATCTATATCCGGTTCCCATCAGCAGTGGGTGGTCACCTTGGGGGAAATTGCTCTGTTTGTTTTGTCCACCTTGTTTCACCATAGAATGACATCCCATTCTACACCATAGACAGGCCATTTGGCCCATCCTACCCAGTCAAGTTTTCTGCTCCACTCATCATCCCTCCTATCTATTCTCCACACCTGGTAACAATATCCCAAATTCCATGAGCCCTAATGTGTTTACCCCACTGTTAATCCTGGCTAAATTGGACCAGCCAGGACTTCAAAATGGGGTTAAGTTTCAGGGTTTGCTGGGAGATTTGGTCAAATTGGAATTGCTCTTTGGGACAGGCTGCGAGAGATGCCAGGAAGTCTGGAACTTAGATACAATTTGCAAGCAAAGAATGGGAAGCCTTGCAAATCCTGTCAATCTGGTACAAAATGCATAGAATGGATTGGATGGCTGCAAACCAGACATATACCTTGTAAATAGCTTGTAAATAATGTTGCATAGTCTGACTCTGCTAAGTGTTGATTGGATGGGTTGTTGAGCCTTGTTTGAGAGTTCTGTTCATCAGGGTAAATGTTTCCAAGTTGACTTCATCTTGAAGTCCGTTGTGAATACAATGTATTGAATTGTTGTATCATTGGGTTAGGGAAATGCCTGTTATGTATGGGGTTAATCGATATTTGTAATAGGGTGGTTGCACGAAAGGTCATTGGGTCAGAGGGCTCGACGCACGGAGCTGCTAAATCCAACTGGAGGACATCCGTCATTTCCGGTATATGTTATTAATGCTAAAAACGTGTACTTTCCTACCTGTTAAAAACCGCCAAAATGTTGAATTTTTGCGCTGAAAAAAATTGTGGGAGTCGGGGTAAGTGTGAGAGACACGTACCCAACTTTAAAATTCCAAGCGTGAAGCGAAATGAAGGTATAGAGAAGCGAGAGCTGAAGGGACTACAGCAGCTAAAGTGCTTGATAAACATTGGCCGTGCAGATATCGGAATTGAAAATGTTGGGAATTATCGCGTTTGTTCACTGCATTTCATCAAGTCAGGCATTATTGTGTTTTTTCTTGATTCCTTTGGTATCTAAAAAATCTCAGAAGTGATAAATCTGGCTGTAAATTATTCTTCAGATGCGTTTTCATTTTGTATGTAAAACCCACGGGAACTATGGGCGATTAAAAAAAAATTACAGCCAGATTTATCACTTCTGAAACTTTTTAGATGCCAAAGGAATCAAGAAAAAACACCTTAGTTGATGAAATGCAGTGAGCAAACGGCCAATGTTCGCCAAGCACTCTGGCTGTTGTTGTCCCTTCAGCTCTCGCTTTTATCTACCGTAATTTCTCCTCACTTTTGGAATTCTGAAGTAGGCTAAATGTCCCTCACGCTTATCCCCATTTCCATAATTATTTACAGGCAAAAATTGACAATTTCAGTGGGTTTTAACGGGCCCGCTACGCAGGAAACAATGGTAAGTGCCTACCTGCAGTTCATCGCGTGTAATCCATTTGGAGTAGCGTAGCAACAGTACGGTCATGGGTCGTGACCCGACTGCCGTGAAACATCCCTATTCGGTGATTAAGAGACAACCCCCATGTGGTTCGGCCCTCGGGTTCGCGAGGCATATAAAAGTCCTTGGTCACGAGGCTCAGGGCCCATCTTCTGGAAGAGCGCTCAGGACCAGGTACCCTTCTGGAGTGCCTCTGTCTGTGCAAGGCCTAGATGGCTTGAACAGATAGACGCAGGGATCGAACCCACGGTGGGATAGGTACAGTCTGTGATCTGTGGCGTGCTTTTGGTAGAAAACAATTAATTGATTCAAGTGCTTGATTCAGTGTTTTTACTGAAACTAGACTGGGGGGAAGCTTAGAACCGAGCAATTATCACCGCTTGCATTTAAATTTATCTCTGCTGTTGGCTTCAGTCCCTCCAATGCAAGTGAGGTCCATGTTCTCATGACTGCATTCCTTTAGGTATTTATTGAAGACCACGTTACATTTCAACTTTGATTATTGGTCTCCCCTTCGATTTGAGATATTATTTCATCCCCACACATTTAAATCCACCGATAATATTATATTCCCGCTCATCATTCCTGAAAACTTCTCCAGATGAAGTCCCATGACCTGCCCAGTCTTTTCATTAAGTTCCATCCTCTCAATTATGACATAGAAACATAGAAAATAGGTGCAGGAGTAGGCCATTTGGCCCTTCGAGCCTGCATTCGATATGATCATGGCTGATCATCCAACTCGGTATCTCATCCCTGTGTTCTCTCCATACCCCCTGATCCCTTTAGCCACAAGGGCCACATCTAACTCCCTCTTAAATATAGCCAATGAACTGGCCTCAACTACCTTCTGTGGCCGAGAATTCTACAGATTCACTGTGTAAAAAATGATTTTCTCATCTTGGTCCTAAAAGACTTCCCCCTTATCCTTAAACTGTGACCCCTTGTTCTGGACTTCCCCAACATCGGGAATAATCTTCCTGCATCTAGCCTGTCCAACCCCTTAAGAATTTTGTAAGTTTCTATAAGATCCCCCCATCAATCTTCTAAATTCTAGCGTGTACAAGCCGAGTCTATCCAGTCTTTCTTCATATGAAAGTCCTGCCATCCCAGGAATCAGTCTGGTGAACCTTCTCTGTACTCCCTCTATGGCAAGAATGTCTTTCCTCAGATTAGGAGACGTCATTCTCATGAACATTCCTTGTGCTTTCCCCCATCGTTCTACTTCTCTGCGGCAATATCCGCTTTCTGTCTGCATGACAGTGGTGATAAGAGTTGGGAAATGGGAATTATCAGAGGGTTGTAGAAATTTGGTGAAATTCCCGCTGTCGGGATGAGGACGGTTCATCTCAGTCAATTGAGATTTGTGTTTTATTTCTTTCAGGAGGAAGCTGGTCGCAAGCGAAGGTAGGACATTGTCTTGACGGAAACATTGTACGTGTTTTGTGGAAAACCTTAAAACATTTCTAATGCTCAGTTTATAACCAGCTGTCCAATATTTCCAGTTTTCGTGATGAAGCCAAACCACTGTCGGTGGTAGATGAAGCCTTGCCGATTGAAAAGTTTCATTGCCCTGTTTCATTCAACACGACATACAAAGAAACATCTGATGACTTCAAGCGAGGTAAAGCTTGTACCTTTTCCATTATTCTTGTTTCTGATATCTTTAAGCCATACCTAGATGCAAACATTAATAGTATTGTGGACTGAAGGGAAATTGGAGATACCACTAAACCCATCAGCTGGGAAGCATCACAGAGTCAGATGTTCATACTCCTGCTTTGGGTGAAATACTGTGGCTATTCACCCTATCTGTGCACCATAAAAACACCTGGATGGGCTCCAAAGACAAATGTCCCTGCCTGTCCAACGTCTCCTTATAACCCAGCCCTTCAGACCTGATGAAATTATCATAAATCCTTTTGCACCCTCTCTAATTTACTAACAACTGTATTGTGTCAAACGCTGTATTTAATATCCTGACCTATGAAAGCATGAGTGACAAACACATTCTTCACCACCCTGCCTGTCACTGTTGCATCTTCCATGGCACTGTGTACCTGCAGCCCAAGATCTCTCAGTTCTATGAAGTTCCCCGTTTACTGTGTATGTCCTGCCCTGGTTTGTCTTAGCAAAGTGCATCACCTCACCTTCACATGAATAAATCCCACCTGCCGTTCCTGAGCCCATTGGCCCAGTTCACAGGGATCCCATTTACTCTCAGATAACCTTCTTCACTCTCCACAATGTCACCAATTTTAGTTTCATCTGCAAACTGACTAACCGTGCAACCTACATACACACCCAATTGTGTATATAAATAAGGAACAACCGTGGACTCTGTCTCCAGTCTGAAAAACAACCCTCTACCAACATCCTCTGTCTGCGACCTTCAGGTAAATGTTGTATTCCATCGGCTAGTACACCCCGGATTCCATGAGATCCAAAGCGGCCTCTCATGCGGTGTGTGGAAGTTGCATCTCTCAGAGGGCAGTGAATATCTGGAATGTTGTGCCCAAGGTGGTGGTGAAACGCTGAGTTATTGGATATGTGCAACTGGGCTACAAATAAATATTTGGTTGATCGGATATTTAAGATTATGGGGAACTCACACAGAAGAGGAATTGGTGCCAACTTAGATCAGCCATGGTTACATTGAATGGAGGGGCAAGCCTGAGGAGCGGATCCTAATCCTGCTCCTGTTTTCTTGTGTTCCTATGCTCCTGTGTACCGATAAATTGACAGACTTGACACAGAGGAAATGCAGCAAAGATTAACAATACTTGTTCCTGGGACAATGAGTTTGTTGTGCGGGGTGAGATTGAGTAGACTAGGCCTGTGTACTCGAGAATTCGGGTGTATTGGAGGAGATCTCAGTGAAGCACAAAGTTCTTACAGGGCTCAGTAGGCTGGATGCAGGGAGGATGTTTTCCCTGTCTGAGGGGTCTGGAGAACGGGCACCCTCTCAGAATGTGGGCTGCATCATGTAGGACAGAGATAAGGAGACATTACTGCACGCAGAGACTGGGGAACCTTTGGAATTCCCTGCAACAGTGGCTGTGGAGACTCAGTCATTCAGTGCTCTTGGAGCTGAGAGCCATGGTTGCACATTACAGAGTCAGGCCCTTCGGGCCATCACATCCATATCCACATATATCCCAGCTACACTAATCTGTTTGCCCGCGTTACATTGGTTATATTCTGCACGTCACTTATTTAAGTACCTCTTAACTGTAGTGATTCCACCTGATTCCACCACCCCCTCTGTGGCTTGTTACAGATAACAAACACTCTCAGTGTGAAGAAAACTCACCACTCAGATCCACACCACTCCTTCCCCTCACCATAAAACTGCCCTCTCTAGATTTGTAACCCTGAATGAGAATAATGTTTTTGATAATCTACCCGACACCCTGCTGCAGACTTTAACAACCTCCCTCACTATCCACAAGTGTCACGTCCTCCACAGACTTACCAGATATAACTCCGACATTCACTTCGAAACCATGAAAATAGAAGATTAACAGCAAAGGTTGCAGCACCGATATCTGCTGCACTCCACCAATCACAGACCTCCAAGCAGAAAAGTGCTCCTTCTACCTCCAACCACCAAGCCAATGTTGGTTCAATCTTTCAAGCTCACCTTCGTTCCCACCTGCCTTCACTTTCTGGACCAGCCTTACATGCGGAACATTGTCAAGTCCCTCAGTGAAGTTCATATATTGGTTCACAATGAGATCAGTGTGTTCTTGGTTGTACACACCCATCAAGTCCACCCGTGAATCCCCTCTCTTTCAGCGACCCTTCAACCACAAGTCTCCACCCATTCTGTCCAACACCCGATCATTCAACCTCTGCTTCCTTCCATGGTCCAAGCCACCCCTCCCTCTATCTCACCCTCCACTCAAAGAAACAGAGGCAGGTCCTCTGGCCCCTCATGTCTCCCCCTCCCATTCACTATGATCATGGCGACTCCACCCCACACCTCTACCTCCTCTTTAACAACCTCAAATTTCCACTCACCTCAATATCCTCTTGCTCCGATCTGCTTCCATATATGAATAGCCCGCTTCATTTCTCCATCCCCACCGCAATCTCGCAATCCTCCTCACTCTGCGCACTCGTCCTCCCCGTCCACCCTCCCCCACCTCACGAAATTCCCCTCTCCATCCCTGGATAAACACTCCGGGAAATATGTCTGTTGTCCACCGGATGTGGTTGGGGTGAAACCCCGGGCAAGGGTCCAGTTGTCCGCCCGCCTGTGCCCGAGTCTCCCCCCGACCCCCGGGGACTCTCTGATTCTCTGCTTCTCCCCCCAGTCTCCGTCACCCTGGATGTGGAAACAGCGCATGCGCAGCTCGAGGTGTCTGAGGATCGGAAGAGGGTGAGATGGGTCGGGACCCGGACCGTGAGGAGTCTCCCTGACACCGGGAAGAGGTTTACAGACAGTCTGTGTGTGCTGGGATCGGAGGGATTCACATCGGGGAGACATTACTGGGAGGTGGAGGTGGCGGGGAATCAGCGCTGGAGTCTGGGAGTCGCCGCAGAGTCTGTGGAGAGGAAGAGAGAGGTCACACTGACCCCGGAGACTGGAGTCTGGAGCATCGGGCGGCGGGATGACGAGTTTGACGCACTCACCTCCCCTCCATCCCCTCTCCCCGCCCGTCCCATCCCCGGGAGGGTGGGAGTTTATCTCAGTTACGAGTCCGGGACAGTTTCATTTTACGACGCGGACACCAAGTCCCATCTCCACACCTTCACTGGGAATAAATTCACGGAGAAACTTTATCCTTTCTTCGGGACTTGGGATGAAAACTGGCTGAGAATCTGCTCCGGTTCCGCTCCGGGTGTAAAAAAAATGTAAATGTGGGAAGAGTGAAATAAACAGCAACTGAAATCAGAGCTGTCTGTCTGTCTGTCTGTCGATCAGTCAATTTTAACGCGTTAACCGCGTCCGGCAACGGAACAGAAATTACTTTTGTGAAAATATAAAGATTGAAACAATCTCCCTTCCCGCGGGTTCAGCAGCAGCCGCGGGTGGGCGGCGGGTCCTGAGCTCCGGGCTCCCCCGGGTTCTAAACACCCCCCGAGTCACAACGCGACACAAGCGGTGTTGGTGCGGAATTCAACAGCGGCGTAAAGGCGAGTTTGGGGGTAGGTGGAGATAGAAGGGCGGAATAACATCGGAAGTGGTCAATATCTTACTTTTGATATAGATATAAATTTAAATGTATTTACAAATAAAATCCGACATAATATTTATAGCGGATAGATGGATAGAGGTGTTTTAGAAATTGGTATATATGAAACATAGAAATTAGGTGCAGGGGTAGAGGCCATTCGGCCCTTCGAGCCTGCACCGCCATTCAATATGATCATGGCTGATCATCCAACTCAGTATCCCATCGCTGCCTTCTCTCCATACCCCCTGATCCCTTTAGCCACAAGGGCCACATCTAACTCCCTCTTAAATATAGCCAATGAACTGGCCTAAACTGCCTTCTGTGGCAGAGAATTCCAGAGATTCACCACTCTCTGTGTGAAAAATGTTTTCCTCATCTCGGTCCTAAAAGATTTCCCCCCTTATCCTTAAACTGTGACCCCTTGTTCTGGACTTCCCCAACATCGGGAACAATCTTCCTGCATCTAGCCTGTCCAACCCCTTAAGAATTTTGTAAGTTTCTATAAGATCCCCCCTCAATCTTCCAAATTCTAGCGAGTACAAACCGAGTCTATCCAGTCTTTCTTCATATGAAAGTCCTTACATCCCAGGAATCAGTCTGGTGAACCTTCTTTGTACTCCCTCTATGGCAATAATGTCCTTCCTCTGAATGGGAGACCAAAACTGTACGCAATACTCCAGTTGTGGTCTCACCAAGACCCTGTACAACTGCAGTAGAACCTCCCTGCTCCTATACTCAAATCCTTTTGCAATGAATGCTAACATACCATTCGCCTTCTTCACTGCCTGCTGCACCTGCATGCCTACTTTTAATGACTGGTGTACCATGACACCCAGGTCTCGTTGCAACTCCCCCTTTCCTAATCGGCCACCATTCAGATAATAGTCTACTTTCCTGTTTTTGCCACCAAAGTGGATACCCTCACATTTATCCACATTATACTGCATCTGCCATGCATTTGCCCACTCACCCAGCCTATCCAAGCCACCTTGCAGCCTCCTAGCATCCTCCACACAGCTAACACTGTCCCCCAGCTTTGTGTCATCTGCAAATTTGGAGATGTTGCATTCAATTCCCTCGTCCAAATCATTAATATATATCGTAAATAGCTGGGGTCCCAGAACTGAGCCTTGCGGTACCCCACTAGTCACTGCCTGCCATTGTGAAAAGGACCCGTTTACTCCTACTCTTTGCTTCATGTCTGCCAGCCAGTTCTCTATCCACATCAATACTGAACCCCCAATACCGTGTGCTTTAAGTTTGTATACTAATCTCTTATGTGGGACCTTGTCAAAAGCCTTCTGAAAGTCCAGATATAACACATCCACTGGTTCTCCCTTATCCACTCTACTAGTTACATCCTCGAAAAATTCTATAAGATTCGTCAGACATAATTTACCTTTCATAAATCCATGCTGACTTTGTCCAATGATTTCACCACTTTCCAAATGTGCTGCTATCCCACCTTTAATAACTGATTCTAGCAGTTTCCCCACTACCGACGTTAGACTAACTGGTCTGTAATTCCCCGTTTTCTCTCTCCCTCCCTTTTTAAAAAATGGGGGTACATTAGCTAACCTCCAATCCTCAGGAACTACTCCAGAATCTAAAGAGTTTTGAAAAATTATCACTAATGCATCTACTATTTCTGGGGGCTACTTCCTTAAGTACTCTGGGATGCAGCCTACCTGGCCCTGGGGATTTATCGGCCTTTAATCCATTCAATTTACCTAACACCACTTCCCGGCTAACCTGGATTTCACTCAGTTCCTCCATTTCATTTGACCCCCGGTCCCCTGCTATTTCCGGCAGATTATTTATGTCTTTTAATATTATTTAGTATTATATGAGGGAGATTGAATTGAGTTACGCGAAGTGCGTGTAGGATGGTGTTAGTGTGCGGAGATTGTTGGTCGGCGTAGACTTGGTGGACCGAGGGGCTCGTTTCCACTCTGTGTCGTCAAATTAAACAAATTGCGAGCAATTTCGCAAAGTGCAATGTGAGTAACTCAGTGGTTTCCCCCAAGAATGACACCCAAAGCGTTGAGTTACTCCAACACTTTGTATCCACAAGTACATCCACTTCCTCCCGAATGAGGAGGTTCAAACAGGCTGCCACTTGACGTCACCTCGTCCGTTACTCAATTCTCCAACACATTGCACAACACCGTATCATGCAAACTATTCTGAGAATCATTTCACCCCATAATTTGCTGGAGTTACTATAGAAAACATAGAAAAACATAGAAAATAGGTGCAGGAGTAGGCCATTCGGCCTTCAAGCCTGCACCGCCATTCAAGATGATCATGGCTGATCATCCAACTCAGTATCCCATCCCTGCCTTCTCTCCTTACCCCCTGATCCCTTTAGCCACAAGGGCCACATCTAACTCCCTCTTAAATATAACCAATGAACTGGCCTCAACTATCTTCTGTGGCAGAGAAATCCACAGATTCACCACTCTCTGTGATAAAAATGATTTTCTCATCTCGGTCCTAAAAGACTTCCCTCTTATTCTTAAACTGTGACCCCTAGTTCTGGCCTTCCCCAACATCGGGAATAATCTTCCTGCATCTAGCCTGTCCAACCCCTTAAGAATTTTGTAAGTTTCAATAAGATCCCCCCTCAATCTTCTGAATTCTAGCATGTACAAGCCGAGTCTATCCTGTCTTTCTTCATATGAAAGTCCTGCCATCCCAGGAATCAGTCTGGTGAACCTTCTCTGTACTCCGTCTATGGCAAGAATGTCTTTCCTCAGATTAGGAGACCAAAACTGTACGCACTCATTTGTTTTTTGTGTAAATATTCAAAAATTTTGGACTGAAATTTTTGAAATCTTCACAAAATTATTTAAAATAAAATTGATACCAAAAGCAGAAACACTTCCGCTCTCATTGATAGGTAGAATTAACGCTATAAAAATGACTTTCTTACCACAATTAATATATTTGTTTCAAGCGATCCCAATATATATTCCAAAATATTTTTTCAAAAAACTAGATTCCACTATCACTAATTTTATATGGGATTACAGAACACATAGAATTCAACGAAAGCATTTGTGCAAATCTAAAGAAGTTGGGGGTTTATCATTACCTAACTTTATGTATTACTACTGGGCAGTGCATATTAAGAACATAATGTACTGGCTGGATAGTTCCACTCAGCAGTTGGAGTGGATAAGAATGGAGAAAGAGGAGTGCTATCCGCACGATATAGGAACGATCCTGCTCTCACCGATAAAATTGAATAGTATAATATATAAGAAGAACCCAATTATTCACAATATAATAAGAATTTGGAAACAAATAAAAGTATCCTTGAAATTAAATAATTTATCAGTACTAACCCCACTATTGAACAACCCCGCATTCAAACCTTCTCTCATCGACAACACATATCAACAATGGGATAGACTGGGGATTAGGAAGGTAGGGGATATGTATGAATTGGGTAAACTGTTATCATTTCAACAATTAAAATTAAAATTTAAATTGAAGGATAATCAATTTTTTAAATATATACAGGTATGTGACTTTATGAAGAAATATATACATAGATTTCAAACTATATTTTTAGACCCTTTAGAAGAAGCAATGAATATTAAGGCTGATTCACAAAAATTAATATCATACTTTTATAATAATATATTATATAGAGAATCACCCTCAACAGAAGCACTAAGGGAAGATTGGGAACATGAGCTAATGATAAAGATCTCGAAGGATAGATGGGAAAAGTATTTGATGAATACACATAACTGTTCTATTAATACAAGACATAATTTAATTCAATTCAAATTATTACATAGACTATATTATTCAAAAACGAGGTTGAATAAATTTTATCCAAACGTCTCTCCCAGATGCGATAAATGTTTGTTTCAAAACGCTAATTTAACACATTCATTTGTAGGATGTACAAAGTTGAATAAATTTTGGAGTGATATATTTGATATATTTACAAAGCTCTTCAAGTCAAGAATAGAACCCAAAATGGAATGGATTATATTTGGAATAATAGGAGAAGATACCAATTTAAATAAAGACCAAAATGTTTTTTTAAATTATGGGTTAATAATTGGAAAGAAATTGATACTTAAATTTTGGAAAAATACAACCATACCAACTGTTAAAATGTGGATTAGGAATATGATGGACATAGCACGCCTTGAAGAAATGAGACTCCGACTAATAGATAAATATGACCAATTCTTAAGGAGTTGGTCTCCTTTCATCGACTTTTTGGAATCATGTGATGCAGCGGTACCATAAGGATTGCTGATTTCAGTTCATGACGTGGATAGATCTACATCTCCGAATATAGATTTGAAAAATTCTCTTTTAAGGGGCCTTTTCTTCTATTTCTACTTGCCACCTTTTCTTTTTTATTTTATTTTTTTATTTTTATTTTTTATATCCACACTTCACATTTTTCTACTCTCTACCATCTATTTTTCCACTCTTTCCCCTTTCTATTGTTTTCTTTTTCTTGTCTTGCCTACTCATAACATAAAACTAGAGGTTGTACATAGAATGGATTACGGTATGACATAGTTGGCACCTAAAATTAGGTGCCACTGTATTGTTTTGTATTGTATTAACTTCTAATAAAATAAACAAAAAAAAACAAAAAAAACAACAAAAAAAAAGCAGAATTGATTATTTTTGGAACAATGGAAGGCAGCCCTGAACTAACTGTGTTTCAAAAGAATCTATTTAATTACGGGTTAATAACGGGAAAAAGACTTATACTTAAATTCTGGAAAAACGCCCCTATACCAACAATAAATATGTGGATTTCAAATATGTTTGAAACATTACACCTGGAAGATATGAGATTCCTTCTTGCAGGCAAATCAGACCACTTCCAAATGACATGGTCTGCATTTATCGACTTACTACAAGTATAAGGTGCAACAGTACTCTGAAAAGAAATGGTTTCAGGCTCTGGTAAGGGGGGGATGAAAAATACGAAGTTGGTATATCTCTGCGTAAGAAACTTACAGCTCTGCGTTTAACACAATCATTCCGCAGCAGCTGGTGGAGAAGTTGGAGCTATTGGGGGTTGATGCTGGCACATTTAACTGGGTCCTGAACTTTCTATCACAATGGCAGCAGACAGTCAGGGTGGGCAGTAGGACATCAAAAGCCATAGCCGTGAGCACTGGCTCGCCCCAAGGCTGTGTCCTAAGCCCCCTGCTGTTTAGTCTGCTTACACACGACTGTACTGCTAGACTCAATAACAACTTCATCAACAAGTTCGCTGATGACACAACAGTGGTGGGTCTCATCAGTGACAATGATGAGTCGGCGTACAGGATGGAGGTGGAGCTGCTCACAGGATGGTGCAAATCCCACAACCTCATTCTCAACGTGGGAAAAACTAAGGAGATGGTGGTTGACTTCAGGAGGGCGGGAAAACAACACCATACACCTCTGCACATCGATGGAGCTGATGTGGAAAGGGTCAGCAGCGTGAAGTTCCTAGGACTCCACCTGTCAGATGACCTGATGTCCACAACCAACACCACAGCACTGGTCAAGAGAGCCCAGCAGCGACTACACCCTCTCCGAAGACTACGTAAAGCAGGTCTGCCCACTACACACCTACGAACTTTTTATAGGGGGACAATCGAGAGCACATTAACCAACGGCATCACTTCCTGGTTCGGGAGCTGCAAGGCGTACGAATGGCACCAACTTGACAGGATTGTGAAGACCGCCAGCAGGATTATTGGTGCTCCACTCCCTTTCTTGCTGGACATATACAGGAAGAGATGTATCAACAGAGCCATCTCCATCATCAAAGACCCCTACCACCCATCACATCACATATTCTCCATCCTGCCATCTGGGAAGAGGTACAGGAGCATTAGCTGCAAAACCAGCAGGATGCTCCTCAGCTTCTTCCCGCAGGCTATAAGACTGATAAACGGACTTAGCCCCCTGCCAAAGTATCGCGCACCAACCATCAACCTGGACACACTGCAGCAGCTGTCGATCGGAACGCCTGTTGATGTTTAGTAGAGAGTAGAGTGTTTAATTTAATTTGTTCATGATATATGTTTTTTATTTCTAGTTATTTGTTGTTATTTTTACTGCACACTGAATGGACACTGGTTGAGCAACGTTTTTTTGTTTCCTCTGGGTATGTGAGTACTCAGGAAAATGACAATAAAGATATACTGATACTGATATCCCTTTCTGCCCTGTCTTCTTAATAGAATAGAGCTTTTGTTACATTTTCTCTTTTTTCTTTTCTACGGCCTATTTTTTAACTTTTTTCTCTAACTCTTCGCGTAATGGGTCTTTTTTCTTGATCACATTTTCACACAATCACGACTTTCTCACTTTCTTTACTTTTTTCTCTTTTGAAAGCTTAAAAAATGAAGTGGTACAAGAAATGTAATAAGTTATATTTGGCTTGTATTAATGTAATGTGCTTTACTTCTAAAAAATAAAAAATAAATAAAATAAAATAAAAATAATAATTTTACTGGAGCCAAAATAAAACATCTTTATAAAGCATCTTTAGGGTGGCATTGTGACGTAGTGCGAAAAGAGTGAAGACATTCACCACCAGATTCAGGGACAGTTTCTTCCCAGCTGTTATCAGGCAACTGAATCATCCTACCACAACCAGAGAGCAGTCCTGAACTACCATCTACCTCTTTGATGACCCTTGATCGAACATTGCTGGCTATATACTGACAGTAAACTAATCTAACTAAACTGGCGTTAGATCACCTGCCTTACGGCGCCAGAGACCCGGGTTCAATCCTGACTACGGGTGCTTGTCTCTGCGAGGTTTGTGCATTCCTACATGGGTTTTCTCCGACATCTTCGGTTTCCTCCAACATTCCAGAGACGTACAGTTCTGTAGGTTAATTGGCTTGGTATAAATGTAAATTGTCCATAGTGTGTGTAGGATAGTGTTGATGTGCGGGGATCGCTGGTCGGTACGGGCTCAGTGGGCCGAATGGCCTGTTTCCGCGCTGTATCTCTAAACCAAATTAAACAAATTACAAATCCAGGGCCAGACATGGCACAACAAACGTGAATAAAAGCATTACACCAAAATTAATTAAATAGACTACACATTTTTTACACAATAATGAAATTTCAAATATAGTACCAGGAATTTTCATTATCAATCCCTTACAACAATGTCAAATTAATACACTAGATGGCAGTAAAATGTCATTCATTTTTAAATTACAGTAAAAAAATCCAGTTTACAACCCCGCGGTATGAATATTGATTCCTCTAGCACCGTAACCCCTGCATCCCCTCTCTCTCTGTCCCTTCCCCACACAAATACTTCTACCAGCTTCAAAGCCGTCTTGTTGAGTCTCATTGTCTGTAACTCATTCGCATCCAGCCCGCAGCTAAATGGACATTTCTTCCCAATAACCCTTTCTGGCTTAAGCCCTCCCTTCACCACCTCCAGTTTAAATCCCATTTGGAATATTTTGGAGGACCAAGAAACCAAGAACCAAGTACCAAGAACATAGAAATTAGGTGCAGGAGTAGGCGATTCAGCCCTTCGAGCCAGCACCGCCATTCAATATGATCATGGCTGATCATCTAAAATCAGTACCCCGTTCCTGCTTTCTTCCCATATCCCTTGATTCCATTAGCCCGAAAAGCTAGGTAGACACAACATGCTGCAGGAGCTCAGCGGGATAGGCAGCACCTCTGGAGAGGCATTCCTTCTCTCCAGAGATGCTGCCTGTGCCACTGAGTTACTCCAGCATGTTGTGTCTACTTTCAATTTAAACCAGCATCTGCAGTTCTTTCCTAGCCGCAAGAGCTATATTTAACTCTCTCTTGAATATATATGCAGTGAATTGGCCTCCACTGCCTTTTGTGGCAGAGAATTCCACAGATTCACAACTCTCTGGGTGAAAAAGTTTTTCCTCATCTCAGTTCTAAATGGACTACCACTTAGTCTCACACTGTGACACCTGTCACTGGACTCCCCCAACATCGGGAACATATTTCCACCATCTAGCCTTTTTCCCTTTATCATTGGTATTTTTTTGCATATCTTTCATTCATTTGTTTTATATCTCCCTCTATCACCATCTATATCTCTCGTTTCCCTTTCATAGAAACATAGAAAATAGGTGCAGGAGTAGGCCATTGGGCCCTTTGAGCCTGCACTGCCATTCGATATGATCATGGCTGATCATCCAACTCAGTATCCCATCCCTGCCTTTTCTCCATACCCCCTGATCCCTTTAGCCACAAGGGCCACATCTAACTCCCTCCTAAATATAGCCAATGATCTGGCCTCAACTACCTTCTGTGGCAGAGAATTCCACAGATTCACCACTCTATGTAAAAAATGATCTTCTCATCTCGGTCCTAAAAGACTTCCCTCTTATCCTTAAACTGTGACCCATAGTTCTGGACCTCCCCAACATCGGGAACAATCTTCCTGCATCTAGCCTGTCCAACCCCTTAAGAATTTTGTAAGTTTCTATAAGATCCCCCCTCAATCTTCTGAATTCTAGCATGTACAAGCCAAGTCTATCCAGTCTTTCTTCATATGAAAGTCCTGCCATCCCAGGAATCAGTCTGGTGAACCTTCTCTGTACTCCCTCTATTCCCCTGACTCTCAGTGTGAAGAAGGGTCTCGACCCAAAACGTCACCTATTCCTTTTCTCCAGAGAAGCTGTCTGACCCGCGGAGTTTCTCCAGATTTATGTACTCAAATATCTTCATTGTGTGAAGTTTTTTTTAATAACATCGAACATTGTTCTTAAGTCCAGCTGAATGCTTTTATTTTAAAGCAGTTTGGATAACAGTGGTGCCTTTGGGTTTAACAAACCCACTCCCCCTATGATGTGACACACACCTCAGGAAAATCCAAGTGCGATAAATCCAAAGTAACAGGCAGTTATTTGGGATATGAAGCTGGATCTAACCCCTTTTGGGCCTGTCCCACCTGGGCATCATTTCTGCATCACGCAGGTGGCGTGCGAGGATGTTGAGAATCCCAAAATCCTGGTGCGCCGCGCGCTACCACACGTCACTGCCTACGCCACCACGTCTCACCATGCGCTTTGCGCGCGTCGGGCGTCCTGACGCATAAATGATGTCGCGTAAATGACACACAAATGACGCCCAAGTGGGACTGGCCCTTTAATTATCAAAAGTCTCACGGTGCCTCGGCAAGGCCAGCAGTATAATCACGGACGAGTCGCACCCTGGTCACTCCCTCTTCTCCCCTCTCCCATCAGGCTAAATATCTAGGTGTGAAAACGCACACCTCCAGATTCAGGGACAGTTTCTTCCCAGCTGTTATCAGGCAACTGAATCATCCCACCACAACCAGGATGTGGTGCCGTCCTGAACTATTATCTACCTCATTGGTGACCCTCGGACTCTCCTCGATCGGACTTTGCTGGCTTTACTTTGCACTAAACACGATTCCCTTATCATGTATCTGTAAACGGCTCGATTGTAATCTTGTATTGTCTTTCCGCCGACTGGATAGCACGCAACATAATAGTTTTTCCCGGCACCTCGGTACACGTGACAATTAATGAAACAAAACCAAAAAATCCATTCCGTCAGTTCCATGAGACGTTCCCTCTGTGAAGATTGCTTTGTGATGGGAGGAGGGCAGTAGGTTCTGAAGATGACAGTCAACTCTTCCTGCTGTTGATCACTTGCAGGACTGGGCCTTCAGGTACCAATGTGGGAAGTGTGGACGGTCGGGCAGGTAATAT
Source organism: Amblyraja radiata (assembly GCF_010909765.2). Taxonomy (NCBI): domain Eukaryota; kingdom Metazoa; phylum Chordata; class Chondrichthyes; order Rajiformes; family Rajidae; genus Amblyraja; species Amblyraja radiata. The sequence continues at coordinate 10,487,175 of NC_045985.1, read as the reverse complement.
TCACCTGGACTTGTTGCGGTGAGCTACACAAAGCGCTGGTGGTGGAATAGCCCATCCAGAGTGGCCAAGGGTGGAGGAAGCTCTCGCACTTCAGTCCCAACTCCTGTCTCTCAGGGACCGGCAATCGCTCATCCCGGTGGGCCACTGGCGTGAGGTAGACCTGCAGAGCAACAATGGAGAGGAGAAACAGCAGAAGCCTCTTCGCCACATCCTTCTCAGCTGGGATGGTCTTCCGGGGCTGTGGATCCAAATAGGGAGAGAGTCAATGAAAGGATCTAGGGAATAGTCTCACTCGCTAGCATTTAGAAGATTGAGGGGGGATCTTATAGAAACTTACAAAATTCTTGAAGTGTTTCGGCCCGAAACGTTGCCTATTTTCTTCGCTCCATAGATGCTGCTGCACCCGGTTAGTTTCTCCAGCTTTTTTGTGTACCTTCGATTTTCCAGCATCTGCAGTTCCTTCTTGAACAAATTCTTAAGGGGTTGGACAGGCTAGATGCAGGAAGATTGTTCCCGATGACGGGGAAGTCCAGAACAAGGGGTCACAGTTTAAGGATAAGGGGGAAATCGTTTAGGACTGAGATGAGAAAAACATTTTTCACACAGTGGTAAATCTCTGGAATTCTCTGCTACAGAAGGTAGTTGAGGCCAGTTCATTGGCTATATTTAAGAGGGAGTTAGATGTGGCCCTTGTGGCTAAGGGGATCAGGGGGTATGGAGAGAAGGCAGGTACGGGATACTGAGTTGGATGATCAGCCATGATCATATTGAATGGCGGTGCAGGCTCGTCGGGCCGAATTCCCTCTACTCCTGCACCTATTGTCTATGTTTCTATGGTTCTACAGGTGCACCATGGAAAGCATTTTATTGGGATGCATCACGGCTTGGTTTGTAAACAGTTCCATCCAAGATCGCAAGAAATCGCAGCGAATTGTGGACGCAGCCCAGACCATCACGCAAACCAACCTCCCTTCCATTGTCTACGTTTAAACCTCACGCTGCCTCGGCAAGGCCAGCTCGCTTATTCAAGGACCAGTCGCACCCTGGCCAGTAGCTCTTCTCCCCTCTCCCACCAGGCAAAAGGTACAGAAGTGTGAAAACGCACATCTGCATATTCAGGGACAGTTTCTTCCCAGCTGTCATCAGGCAACTGAATCATCCTACCACAATACAATAATATACAATACAAATTTATTGTCATTTGAGCCCCAGTGAGACTCAAACGAAATTTTGTTTCCACAGCCATACAAACAAAGACAATGTCCTACAGACATACACACAATTAAGTTCACACAAACATCCATCACAGTGAACCCACTGTGATGGAAGGCAAAAGTCTTTTCTCTCCCCTGCTCTCCATGTCTCTCCCGATATCCAAGCCCCAGGCGGGCGATGATAAGTCCCACGGCCATTTTAGGCCGTGCGGGGCGATTTACGGCCCCGCTCCCGGTCTAGAAGTCTCGAAGTTGGAGCCCCAGCGTGCGATGGTGAGTCCCACGGCCATGAAGCCGTGCCGGGTGATGTACTTCCCCGCTCCAGGTCGTTCCAACCCCGCGACACGGGCTGGAGAAGTCGCGTTGCGGGAGCTCCGGGAAGCGGTCTCTCTCTCTCCCCCCAGCCCCGCGAGCTCCCGATGTCCCAGTCCACCGGACCTGCGGCTGCGTTGCTGGAGCCTCCGAGCCCCAGGAGTCGAGTCGCAGCAGCGAGTCACCACCGCTCCCCGCGTTCCGAGGCCGGCCAGCCCCACGATGGTGAGTAGTCCGCAGCTCCACAGCTCCGCAGTCTCCCGAGCCCCCGGGTCGTTCAGGCTGGAGGCCGCTCCACGGTGCTAGGCCCCAACGACAACGGAGACCCGACAGGGAAAAGGTCGGGTCTCCCGTACAGGGAAGAGATTTTAAACGGTTTCCCCCTCCCCCCCCCCCGCCCCCCACATATACACATTTTAAACCAAGCTTAAAAAAACACAAACACTACATTTAACTAGACAAAAATAAAAAAAAGACAGACAGGCTGTAGGAGCCGCTGCAACGAGTCGCGCCGCCTACCACAACCAGAGAACAGTGCTGAACTACTATCTATCTCATTGGTGACCCTTGGACTATCCTTGATCGGACTTTGCTGGCTTTACCTTGCATTAAACGTAATCCACTTATCATGTATCTGTAAACTGTAAATGGTTCGATTGTAAACATGTATTGTCTTTCCGCTGACAGGATAGCACGCAGCAAAAAGCTTTTCACTGTACCTCGGTACACGTGACAATAAACTCAACTAGTCTACCAGCTACATCAATCTATATTGGTTCTGTCTAGTTTATTATTGGCATAGGCACATAGAAACATAGAAAATAGGTGCAGGAGGAGGCCATTCGGCCCTTCAAGCCAGCACCGCCATTCATTGTGATCATGGCTGATCGTCCCCTATCAATAACCCGTGCCTGCCTTCTCCCCATATCCCTTGACTCCACTAGCCCCTAGAGCTCTTATCTAACTCTCTCTTAAATCCATCCAGCGACTTGGCCTCCACTGCCCTCTGTGGCAGGGAATTCCACAAATTCACAACTCTCTGGGTGAAAAAGTTTTTTCTCACCTCAGTCTTAAATGACCTCCCCTTTATTCGAAGACTGTGTGGCCCCTGGTTCTGGACTCGCCCAACATTGGGAACATTTTTCCTGCATCTAGCTTGTCCAGTCCTTTTATAATGTTATATGTTTCTATAAGACCCCCTCATCCTTCTAAACTCCAGTGAATACAAGCCTAGTCTTTTCAATCTTTCCTCATATGACAGTCCCGCCATCCCAGGGATCAATCTCGTGAACCTACGCTGCACTGCCTCAATCACAAGGATGTCCTTCCTCAAATTAGGAGACCAAAACAGTACACAATACTCCAGATGTGATCTCAGTAGAGCCCTATAAAACTGCAGAAGAACCTCTCTACTCCTATACTGAAATCCTCTTATTCACTAGAATTTAAAAAGATGAGAGGGGATCTTATAGAAACATAGAAAATTACTTACCAGAGCCCTATAGAATTGCAGAAGCATCTATATTGTTGGGGAGTTGGGGGCAGGATTGAGGAGGGGTGGGGAGGGGGGTGGGGCAGAACTGCAGATGCTGGTTCACAAAAAAAAAGACGAAATGCTGGAGTAATTCAGCAAGTCAGGCAGTATCTCTGGAGAACATTGATAGGGGATAAGTTCATAATCATAGGATCAGAATTAGGCCATTCGGCCCAGACAGTCGATACTGCCATTCAAATCATGGTTGATCTAACTTTCCCCCTCAACCACATTCTCCAGCTTTCCCCCCACAAACCGCGGCGTGTAAACAAAATTCCCCGGCACACTTGACCGAGAATTAATTCACTACAAACTGGAATTAAATTTGGCAAAACACAAAGCGCTGGGGCAACTGAGCGGGTCCCTGGAGAACATGGATAGGTGACGCTTTGAGTCGGGTACTTAGAATGAATGCAATACAAACCCCCTGGAGTTAAATGTAGCCAAACCAGAAAGTACTGGTGCAACTCAGCAGGCCAGGCAGCATATGTGGAGGGAATAGACCTTTTCTTGAGAATTTAAACTGGGATTTTGTCCCAGCCTCGGCGCCTGGTGCTGAAGAAGACAGCGAGGATATTAACATACCTGGTATATCGGGTAAAGGATTTTCAATGAGCGCCTCTTGTACTTGCGTCCATACCTGGGCGATGGGATCGGGTCGAATGTGAATACCTCGGGCTCAGTGTTTCGTCGGGTGCTCAGTTTGCGAAGTGCCTTATTTCTATCACTGGGCAACGGGAAGCAGATGGGTTGCACTAGTGCAGAATGCATCATTGGAAGGTCCCATCAACTGATGCCGTCCTTCAAAGCAGCGTCGCGGCCAAATAATATCCTTGGCTCGGTTGCAAAACCGCCCTTCAAACCTCCGGGGGTGGTTGGCAGACAAGAATTCAGATATAGATTGGCCAATCCTTGAGTGTCCCACTTCCTCGCCTATATGCCCCAATCATGATTGACGTGAACAGCTCCAAGACCCGCCTCATTCACACAAAGATTTGCTACATTTTGAGAGGGAAGCATAGAAACCTAAAAAAATAGGTACGTGGAAAGTAGGCCGTTCGGCCCTTCTAGCCAGCACCGCCATTCAATATGACTAGTCGGGGGTCTACACTACACCCCCAACAAGGTGATCATCCCTTTCTTGTTTAAGAAGGAACTGCAGATGCTGGAAAAATCGAAGGTAGACAAAAATGCTGGAGTAACTCAGTGGGTGAGGCTGCATCTATGGAGCGAAGGAATAGGTGTCGTTTCGGGAGGAGGCCCAGGACAGAAAGGTCGGATTCGGAATGGGAGGGGGAGTTGAAGTACTGGGCCTCCCGGTGGCTCAGCACTTCAACTCCCCCTCTCATTCCGAATCCGACCTTTCTGTCCTGGGCCTCCTCCATGGCCAGAGTGAGTCACACCGCAAATTGGAGGAGCAGCACCTCATATTCCGCTTGGGTAGTTTACACCCCAGCGGTATGAACATTGACTTCTCCAATTTCAGGTAGTCCTTGCTTTCTCCCTCCTTCCCCACCCCTTCCCAGCTCTCCCACAGCCCACTGTCTCCGCCTCTTCCTTTCTTCTTCCCGCCCCCACATCAGTCTGAAGAAGGGTCTCGACCCAAAACGTTACCTATTCCTTCGCTCCACAGATGCCGCCTCACCCGCTGAGTTACTCCAGCATTTTTGTCTACCTTCATCTCTTTCTTGTTCCTCAGCTCCGCCCAGATAGCGGCACTAGAGGAACCATCCTAAATCAGTACCCCGCTCCCGTTTCCCCGCCCCCATTTATTTTGAAGCTGTTTAGGTAACAGTGGGCCCTTGGGTTTAACAAACCCACTCCCCCTGTGATGAGACTCACACCTCAGGAAAATCCAAGCGCGATGAATCCAAAATAACAGGCAGTTAAATGGGATATGAAGATGGATACAATCCCTTAATCGTCAAAAGCCCCCCCGCTGCCTCAGCAAGGCCAGCAGAGTCGCACCCTGGCCACTCCCTCTTCTCCCCTCTCCCATCCTGCAAGAGGTACACGCACGCCTCCAGATTCAGGGACAGTTTCTTCCCGGCTGTTATCAGGCAACTGAACCATCCTATCACCAACTAAGGAGTGGCTCCGCGCAACTATCTACCTCATTAGAGACCCTCGGACTATTTTTAATTGGACTTTACTTGAATTTGTCTTGCACGAAACGTTAGTCCCTTTATCATGCACCTTTACACTGTGGACAGCATGGATGTAATCATGTGTTGTCTTTCCGCTGACTGGATAGAAAATATAGAAACTTCGAGCCAGCACCGCCATTCATTGTAATCATGGCTGATCGTCCCCTATCAATAACCCGTGCCTGCCTTCTCCTCATATCCCTTGACTCCACTGGCCCCTAGAGCTCTATCTAACTCTCTCTTAAACCCATGCAGTGATTTGGCCTCCACTGCCCTCTGTGGCAGGGAATTCCATAAATTCACAACTCTCCGGGTGAAAAAGTTTTTTCTCACCTCAGTCTTAAATGACCTCCCCTTTATTCTAAGACTGTGCCTACTGGTTCTGGACCCGCCCAACATTGGGAACATTTTTCCTGCATCTAGCTTTTTTAATTTTATATGTTTCTATAAGATCACCCCTCATCCTTCTAAACTCCAGTGAATACAAGCCTAGTCTTTTCAATCTTTCCTCATATGACAGTCCCGCCATCCCAAGGATCAATCTCGTGAACCTACGCTGCACTGCCTCAATCACAAGGATGTCCTTCCTCAAATTAGGAGACCAAAACCGTACACAATACTCCAGATGTGGTCTCACCAGAGCCCTATACAACTGCAGTAGAACCTCTTTACTCCTATACTGAAATCCTCTTGTTATGAAGGCCAACATTCCATTAGCTTTCTTCACTGCCTGCTGTACCTGCACGCATGCAACTGTAGCTTTAACTGTACCTCGGTACACGTGACAATAAACTAAACTAAAGAAACTAATCCAGAGTCTTTGAGTGGCTGTTGTGTCTGAAGAAGGGTTTCAGCCCGAAACGTTGCCTATTTCCTTCGCTCCATAGATGCTGCTGCACCCGCTGAGTTTCTCCAGCATTTTTGTGTGTCTTTGAGTGGCTGTTGGTCGATGCAGAATCAATAGACTTAACACATTTTTCCATGTTCTTTGATTTAATTAATCTAAATATTAAAAATGTATAACCAAGGGCAAACTGAGTTGAAATTATTAGTCATTGATGTAATTCCCACTGAACAGAAACTATCTCAGGTGAAGTCTGCTCTCGGTGGTTTCAGGTGATGGTGTCATACAATCTGAGATAAACCATCACCACAGGTGGTGTGAAAAACCATGAACTAAGTTGTTCCTCCACACTGAAAGTGCCCCCGGGACAGGGATGCAGAATTGCTTTCATTTACTTAGTCATGGACTTTAGAGATACGGCATCCATCGAGTCTGTTCCAGCCAGCAATCATGTGTAGTAATCATGTGAACACTACCTACCACTATCCTACGCACTGGGGGAAATTGACCATTTTTTACCGACCCCTTTGGAGTGTGGGAGGAAACCAGGGAAACCCACGTGGTCACAGGGAGAACGTGCAAACTCCGTACAGACAGCAGCCATAGTCAGGATCGAACCCGGGTCCCTGGCGCTGTGAGGCAGCAACTCTACCGCTGCGCCAACTCTACATGCTGCCCTTATCGAAAGTTCCATAAAATTGTACTGGAGAAAGGGCGGTACAGCGGGGCAGTGGTTCAACCTGCTACCTCATAGCGCCCGTGACCTGGATCCGATTCCGATTCGGTGGGCTGAAGGGCCTGTTTCCATGCTGTATAAAGGGCAAATATTCCAAGGCTCTTCACATAGATGTCTTCCCCTCAGAACAAAGTATAGCATTCATAGCAAAAGGATTTGAGTATAAGAGCAGGGAAGTTCCACTGCAGTTGTACAGGGTCTTGGTGAGACCACACCTGGTGTATTGCGTACAGTTTTGGTCTCCCAATCTGAGGAAAGACATTCTTGCCATAGAGGGAGTACAGAGAAGGTTCACCAGACTAATTCGTGGGATGGCAGGACTTTCATATGAAGAAAGACTGGATAGACTCGGCTTGTACACGCTAGAATTCAGAAGATTGAGAGGGGATCTTATAGAAACTTACAAAATTCTTAAGGGGTTGGACAGGCTAGATGCAGGAAGATTATTCCCGATGTTGGGGAAGTCCAGAACTAGGGGTCACAGTTTAAGGATAAGAGGGAAGTCTTTTAGGACCGAGATGAGAAAATCATTTTTTGCACAGAGAGTGGTGAATTTGTGGAATTCTCCGCCACAGAAGGTAGTTGAGGCCACAATTCATTGGCTATATTTAAGAGGTAGTTAGATGTGGCCCTTGTGGCTAAAGGGATCAGGGGGTATGGAGAGAAGGCAGGGATGGGATACTGAGTTGGATGATCAGCCATGATTACATTGAATGGCGGTGCAGGCTCGAAGGGCCGAATGGCCTACTCCTGCACCTATTTTCTATGTTTCTATGAAAAAATAGTTTAGTTTAGTTCAGTTTAGACATACAACACTTCGGCCCACCAAGTTCGCACCGACTGGTGATCCCTGCACACTAACACATTAGGGACAATTTACAATTTTACCGAAGCCACTTAACCTACAAACCTGCACGTCTTTGGAGTTGGGAGAAAACCAGAGCACCCAAAGAAAACCCACGCGGTCACTGGGAGAATGTACAAAAGTCCATACAGACAGCATTCGTAGTCAGAATCGAACGCTGGTCTCTGGCGCTGCAAGGCAGCAACTCTGCCGCTGCGCCACCGTGCTGCCCATTAAGTTGTAGACACTTAATAAAAGAAATTGAGCTCTAATTGAGGCCCAACAGAGGATGTACTTCCTGCGGCAGCTGAGGAAACACAATCTGCCACAGGCAATGATGGTCGAATCCTATACTGCCATCGTAGAGTCTGTCCTCACCTTCTCCATCATGGTCTGGTTTGGCTCAGCCACCAAGCACGACATCCGGAGGCTGCAGCGAGTCGTCCGATCAGCTGAGAAGTTTATTAGCTGCAACCTTCCCTCCATTGACGAACTGTACACTGCAAGGGCCCGGAAGCGAGCGGGTAAGATAATCTCTGACCCCTCTCACCCTGGCCACAAACTCTTTGGATCACTTCCCTTTGGAAGGCGACTCCGGGCTGCCAAAGCTGCCACAGCCAGACATAAAAACAGCTGTTTTCCACGAGCAGTAGCTCTACTCAATAACCAAAAATCTGTAGCTTCCTTTTGCTCTGGTATTTTATTTAATTCACATGTTTAAACTATAATATTTTATTCTTAATGTTTTAAGGCTGCGTGCTCAGCCCCCTGCTGTACTCACTCTATACTCATGACTGCCTAGCCGGCCATAGTGCGAACTCCATCATCGTTCACTTACGACACCACTGTTGTGGGACGTATCACTGATGGGGATGAGTCCGAGTATAGAAGAGAGATCGAGCAACTGTCCATATGGTGCCAGCACAATAACCTGGCCCTCAACACCAGCAAAACCAAGGAACTGATTGTGGACTTTGAAAGGAGTAGGATGGGGACCCACGGTCCCGTTTATATCAACGGGTCGATGGTTGAAAGGGTCAAGAGCTTCAAATTCCTGGGCGTGCACATCTCTGAAGATCTTTCCTGGTCCGAGAACACTGATGCAATTATCAAGAAAGCACATCAGCACCTCTACGTCCTGAGAAGATTACGGAGAGTCTGTTTGTCAAGGAAGACTCTCCATAACTTCTACAGGTGCACAGTAGAGAGCATGCTGACCGGTTGCATCGTGGCTTGGTTCGGCAATGTGAGCGCTCTGGAGAGGAAGAGACTACAAAAAGTAGTAAACACTGCCCAGTCCATCATCGGCTCTGATCTTCCTTCCATCGAGGGGATTTATCGCAGTCGTTGCCTCAAAGAGGCTGGCAGTATCATCAAAGACCCACACCATCCTGGCCACACACTCATCTCCCTGCTACCTTCAGATAGAAGGTACAGGAGTCTGAAGACTGCAACGACTAGGTTCAGGAATAGCTACTTCCCCACAGCCAACAGGCTATTAAACCTGGCTCGGACAAAACTCTGAACATTAATAACCCATTATCTGTTATTTGCACTTTATCAGTTTATTTATTCATGTGTGTATATATTTATATTATAGTATATGGACACACTGATCTGTTTTGTAGTCAATGCCTACTATGTTCTGTTGTGCTGAAGCAAAGCAAGAATTTCATTGTCCTATCAGGGACATGACAATAAACTCACTTGACTTGACTTGGATTCGCCGATGCCAATCAACCTACAAACTGGCACATCTTTGGAACGTGGGTGGAAACCAGAGAAAACCCATGCGGTCAGAGGGATCTTTTTGGATTTGGCTGCCTCGGAACACGCTGGGAGATTGCGTGTTCTGACATGCACAGTGAGGGGGCGGGAGGAGGCAAGGGGGTGGGGGAAGGTATTTTAACCTGTGCTGAGTTCTCAGCTGCCTGCTGAAAAAGAAAACTTCTCAAAATACTTTTAATACCACGCCAGTGTATCAAACGTGAATCATGTTGCCCAACGTGTCAATGGAGTGCAGATTGCTCCTCACTATTACCTTGCCCCTCAGGAATGCTGATAGTCTTGTTAAGACAAAGACACGGTGGGGTGCTTATCATTAATAACGCTGATACCATCCCAGATTACTCCTCCGGCTTCCTCCTGAGTTTCATTTTAACCATTTAACCTGTTTAACTGTTTTAACATGTCTCAAGATTACATCACCTGATGCAAATATTGGATTCCCACAGAGAAGACCACATCTATCGAGTTTCACAAGATTATACAATTGATCATATTTTAGTCATTTGCCACGTTGCGATCTTGGAATCATCGCAATTAATGCATCACAAATTCAGTTTTGTGCATGCACAAGATCTCCCTCAAATGCGGAGGGTGGGTTTACGTTAAAGATTTTTTTAAATATAGCTTGGAAAATGTGTGCAGGATTTGTGGATCTCACCTGCTCCATCACCCAATCCGGCCTCCTGTCCACCACCAACGCCATTCCCACTTGTAATTGTAATTGTAATTGATTTGTAATTCATTTATTAGCCAAGTATGTAACATACAGGGTATTAGATTTGTCATACAGTCATACCATAAAAGCAGCAAGACACACAACTACATAAATATTAACATAAACATCCACCACAGTGGATTCCCCACATTCCCCACTGTAATGGAAGGCAATAACGTATTATCTTCTTCCCTCCTTATTCTCCCGCGGTCGGGGCAGTCAGGACGATCGATGCTCCCGCCGCTGGCAATCGAAACTCCCGCGACAGGGAGATCGAAGCTCCCGAGATCGGGGCGGTTGAAGTTCCTGTGGCGTGGAGATCCCGAAATCAGTCCCTAACCAAGGGACCGCGAGCTCCACGATGTTAAGTCTGCAGACTCCCGCGGTTGGGGTCTCCAAAGTCGGTCCCCGGCAAGAGGCCGCCAGCGCCTCGATGTTGGTCAACGGAGATACGATACAGACAAAGTCGCATCTCCGTCGAGGAAAGAAAATTCACAAATGTCTCCCCAAACCCCCCCCCATGCCTAGGTTCGCGAAGTTAATTCCCGGGATGGCGGGACGGTCATATGTCGATAGAATGGAGCGGCTGGGCTTGTATACTCTGGAATTTAGAAGGATGAGAGGGCATCTTATTGAACCATATAAGATTATCAAGGGTTTGGACACGCTGGAGTCAGGAAACATGTTCCCAATGTTGGGATAGTCCAGAACCAGGGACCACACAGTTTAAGAATAAGGGGTAGGCCATTTAGAACGGAGATGAGGAAAACCCTTTTCACACAGTGAATCTGTGGAATTCTCTGCCTCAGAATGCAGTGGAGGCCAATACTCTGGGCTTTCAAGAGAGAGTTAGATATATCTCTTAAAGATAGCGTAGTGAAGGGATATAGGGAGAAGGCAGGAACGGGGTACTGATTGTGGATGATCAGCCATGGTCACAGTGAATGGCGGTGCTGGCTTGAAGGGCCGAATGGCCCACTCCTGCACCTATTGTCTGTTGTCTATTGTCTACTGAATGGCTGAAGCTGCATTGCTCCAAGATCATAATTTCAAAGATCACTCTGACTTGACCCATACGTGACGCTAATTGAGACAGGAGGAACTGCAGATGCTGCTTTATATAAAAAGACACAAAGTGCTGGAGTAACTCAGTGGATCAGGCAGTGCCACTGGAGGAGCAGGATGGGTGACGTGTCAAGTCGGTCCCCTTCTTCAAAAAGTTTGAAGGAGGGTTGCGATCTGAAACATTGCCTATCCACGCCCTCTAGAGATGCCAGTTCAATGGTACTTCTCATCACATGTACCTACGTACAATAAAAATGGTAGAGCCACTGCCTTCCAGTGCCGGAGACCCAGGTTCGATCCCGACTATGGTTGCTTATCCTTGCGGAGTTTGCACGTTCTCTCCTGTGATGTGCGTGGGTTTTACAAAATTCTTAAGGGGTTGGACAGGCTAGATGCAGGAAGATTATTCCCGATGTTGGGGAAGTCCAGAACTAGGGGGTCACAGTTTAAGGATAAGAGGGAAGTCTTTTAGGACCGAGATGAGAAAATCATTTTTTACACAGAGAGTGGTGAATCTGTGGAATTCTCTGCCACAGAAGGTAGTTGAGGACAGTTAATTGGCTATATTTAAGAGGGAGTTAGATGTGGCCCTTGTGGCTAAAGGGATCAGGGGGTATGGAGAGAAGTCAGGGATGAGATACTGAGTTGGATGATCAGCCATGTTTGGCCTACTCCTGCACCTATTTTCTATGTTTCTATGTTTCTCCGAGAATACACACGCCCGCTGGATTAAGGGGGTGCTTTACAATTTAAAGCTTGAAAAACGTAGGTTCTCTCTCAAAGGCTCTACCAAGACATTCCTAGATACATGGAACCCTTTCTTGGAACTTGTTAACTCTCTCAACCTGTCCCCGGACTCGGAAGAGGACAGAGTGCTCTCCACCATTGTACTGCTCTACTGCAGCTGCTCTCCCCTTAACCCCCCCCCCACACTTACTTATTTAATTACTTACTTATTTACTGTTATTAGTGACCCCCTTTTTTTTTTCTTTACTACTTTTTGTTTCGTTTATCTTACCATATTTGTGTGGATGTGTACGTAAGTGAGTGTTGTTTGTCCCCGTTTGATTCCGACCTGATTCGGGTGGGTTGAAGGTGGGTAAGGGTAAGGGCTTTGAGGATCGCTTACATACTGTTGCACAATTATGCCTTGACTGTCACTGTCTGTTATCATTGTATGTATGCAAATTGCTGTGAAATTCAAATAAAAAGATTTAAATATTAAAAGCAGACATTGCCCCAAATACTCAGCAGGTCAGGCAGCATCTGCAAGGTGAAACAGACCTTACATTTCAGATCTAATACTGATGACGAATTGTGTTTCCATTTGGATTTTCAGCATTTGTGTTTTGTTTTAGTTTTTCCAGTTGAATGGGTGATTGGAATGTGAGTCTGACCATAAACTGCCAACAAAAAACAGAAAACGTTGTGGGAATTCAGCAGGTTGGGCAGTATACAGTGGCTGGAAAGGGTTAATGTTTCTGAGGTACTGTGGACCTGCGGGTAGAGCCGCTGTCTCACAGGGCCAGAGACCAGGGTTCGATCCTGACGTTAGGTGCTGTCTATTCGGAGTTTGCACGTTATCCCCGTGACCACGTGGGTTTCCTCCAGGTGCACCGGGTTTCTCCCACATACAAAAGACATGCGGGTTTGTTGGTTAATTGGCCTCTGTAAATTGCTCTTTGTGTGCAGGGAGAGTTGCGACATTTAGCACAGTGCCATCTGCTTATAATGTGCATTGGAACAGTGGGCTGTGGCTCAGACTGAACCACGCCAATTTGTCATTTGTCCTGCCCCCAGTACCAGCTTAGCTGGGTCCCCTGCTAAGTGCAAAGAATTTTCTACATTTCTCATCAGCAAAGTTAGAACGAATATTTCCCCTCCCATCCCCAGAGAGGAGGAGCCATCTTGGTGAACGGCTGCCCCTATATGCTCCCCCTCGGCCAAGTCATTAAAAGGTACGGCATTTATTTCCACTGCTATGCAGACGACACACAGCTCTATCTCCCCCTGAAACCCAACAACCGATCAAATCTACTCAGCCTCATGCACTGCCTCGAGGATATAAAGTGTTGAATGGCGAAGAACTTCCTCGAACTAAACGAGAGCAAGTCTAAGGTCATCCAACTCGGCCCCTCGGACTCCATCAAAACGATAGCAAGCAGCCTTGGAAGCCTAACCTCCTTACTCAAACCTCACGTCAAAAGCCTTGGCGTGATATTTGACTCAGCGTTGAAATTTGACAAACAAGTCAATGCTGTGGCAAAAGCTAGCTTCTTCCAGCTTCGCACGATAGCTAAAATAAAACAATTCCACCAATTCAACGACCTTGAAAAAATCATCCAAGCATTCATCTCCTCCCGCCTTGATTACTGCAACTCCCTATACACTGGCATCAGCCAATCATCCCTGTCCCGCCTGCAATTGGTCCAAAACACCGCAGCACGACTTTTGCCGGTTACCCTAAAAGGGGCCACATCACCCCGATTCTGGCCTCTCTCCACTGGCTCCCAGTACGGTACAGAATCAACTTCAAGCTCCTCCTGTATGTATACAAAGACCTTAACGGGCTTTAAATGTGCTATACAAATAAAATTGACTGACTGACTGACTTGGACAGATTCATGGACAGGAACGGTTTAGAGGGTTATGGGCCAAATGTGGGGCAGGTGGGACTAGTTTAGACGGGGCATGTTGGTTGAAATGGGCAAGTTGGGCTGTAGGGCCTGTTTCTACACTGTATGGCTTAATTGGTGCATCAGGCTTACTTGGTGTAAGGAATATTTGAATAATTGAATAGGCAGCATCGCCGGAGAATCTCAATAGGTGACATTTCGGATTGAGTGAAGAGTCTCGACCCGAAACGTCACCTCTCCATGTTCTCCGGAGATGCTGCATGATGAACGTTTGACTGCACTGGGCCTGTGCTCGCTGGAGTTTAGAAGAATGCGGGGAGATCTCATCAAAATGTACTGGATAATGAAAGGCTTGGATAGAGTGGAGAGGATGTTTCTACCAGTGGGAGAGTCTAGGTCTAGAGGTCATAGCCTCAGAATTAAATAATGTTCTTTTAGGAAGGAGATGAGGGTGAATCTCTTTACTCAGAGGGTAGTGAGTCTGTGGATTTCTTTGCCACAGAGGCTGTGGAGGCCAAGTCCATGGATATTTTTAAGGCAGAAATAGAGAGACTCTTGATTAGTCCGGGTATCAGAGGTTATTGGGGGAAGGCAGGAGAATGGGGTTAGGGGGGAGAGATAGATCAGCCATGATTGAATGGCGGAGTAGACGATGGGCCCTCTGACTTAATCCTGCTCCTATCACTTATGACCCACTGAGTTACTCCAGCACTTTGTGTCCTTTTACACATAGTATTCTCGAGTGCAGCCTCACCAATGAGTTGGACAAAGTGAGTGCTGTAGTCTTTGTAGATGGGACACTGAAACATGTGAAGCTCCCACTGTCGGTCCCAGCTTAGGTTGGGTGACCAAGTCAAGGGTTCCCAGGAGATTTTTAAATTAATGAATGAACACGTTTAAACACTGCTGTCTATCTGTCCCTTTTGACTGAACAGAATGATTTAGAAATAAACACAACAGTTTTGTTAAATGTCACTGTGGATAACTTCCTGGATCTTCACTTCTGTAGCTTGTGTCACCCCCATGACCAAAGCATCACAGAGTTGCCAATCTTTGCAGTCGGGATGAGGCTGGGAGCGGGGCCCTTGTCACGTGCGGAGGGCGGGACAATGGGAGCGCCGTGAGGGGGGGAGGAGAAGGGAAAGGGGACGGACGGGGATGGGGAAGGGAAGGGGGGATGGCTGAGGGGTGGGAAGGGAGGAGGGTGGAGAAGCGGAGAGGGGAGGAGGGGTGGGGGGAAGAGAGGTGAGAAAGGAGGGGAGAGAGAAGAGGAGAGGTTTAGGGGAGGGGGACAAGATGGGATACATCGATAAATAGACAATAGGTGCAGGAGGAGGCCATTCGGCCCTTCGAGCCAGGACCGCCATTCAATGTGATCATGGCTGATCATCCACAATCAGTTCCCCGTTCCTGCCTTCTCCCCATATCCCTTGATTCCACCAGCACTAAGGGCTCCATCTAACTCTCTTTTGAAGGCATCCAGTGAATCGGCCTCCACTGCCATCTGAGGCAGAGAATTCCACAAATCGGTCACGGTGGCGCAGCGGTAGAGTTGCTGCCTCACAGCGAATGCAGCGCCGGAGACCCGGGTTCGATCCCGACTACGGGCGCTGTCTGTACGGAGTTTGCACGTTCTCCCCCTGACCTGCGTGGGTTTTCTCCGAGATCTTCTGTTTTCTCCCACACTCCAAAGATGTGCAGGTTTGTAGGATAATTGGCTTAGTGAAGGTACAAATTGTCCCTAGTGGGAGAGAAGCGGGGAGAGGGGCCGGAGAAGCGGGGAGAGGGAGGGAGAAGCGGGGAGAGGGAGGGAGAAGCGGGGAGAGGGAGGCGGGGAGAAGCGGGGAGAGAGAGGGAGAAGCAGTGACGAGGGAGGGGGAGAGGAAGGGAGAACGGAAGGGAGAAGCGGATGGAGTGACGGGGAGAAGCGGTAAGAGTGGCGGGAGGTGCGGGGAGCAGGGCGGGAGAATCGGGGAGAGGGAGGGTGAAGCAGCGCAGAGAGGGGAGGGAGAGGCGGGGAGAATGACGGGGAGAGGGACGGGGAGAGGGACGGGGAGAGGGGGCGGGGGCGGATGAGTCAGGGATGGGGGCGATGTGTCAGTGGGGAAAGGGGAGAGAGAAAGATAGGAGGTGAGAAAGGGAGGAGATGACACAAAGCTGGGTGTCAGTGCGAACTGTGAGGAGGATGCTACGAGGATGAAGGGTGACTGGGACAGATTGGGTGGGTGAGCAGATGCAGTTTAATGTTTAACTGATCCCTCCCTCATGTGAAATTAGTTGGGAGCGGCCAGGGCACTGAACACTCAACACTTGCAGCCAAATAACATTCATTCCCCGAGACGGCAGCGCGCGCAGTGGAAAACTATCCAATCCATTCACCTCTTGATCCCATGCACTTCAGCCTCCGGCGCTCCAATCAATTACTGCAGGGCGTCAGCAGTTTCAGCGAATGGGAATGCTTTTTAAACCAGGAAGTGGAGGATTAAAATGGCTGCGAAAGACCAGGTCGAGAGTTGGACCGAGGAGGCAGTTTGTCCCATCTGCCTGGATTTCTTCACCGATCCGGTTATACTGGAGTGCGGACACTACTTCTGCCGCTCCTGTATCACACAGAGTTGGGACAGGGAGGGGAGAAACTCCTGCTCGGAATGTAGAGAACAGTTTACAGACCGCACCCTCAGGGTTAGTCGGGCCTTGGCGAGACTGTCTGAGAAAGCTCGAACACTGAGCCTGAATCGGACAGAGAAGGAAAGTAAACTTCAGTGCGAGGAACATCAGGAAGAACTGAAGCTGTTTTGTGAAACTGACAAGAAGCTGATCTGCCTGGTTTGTGCAGGTGGGCGGGAACACAGAGATCACCGCTTCATGCTGGTGGATGAAGCTGCTGAAATATACAAGGTAAAAGCAAACCGATTTTGATCGCATCATTGTTTAATTCCATCTTTATAATCTAACACTTTTATTCTCTGATTTTTCAATCACAATCCCAGGATCAGGTGAAATCTTCCATCCAGTCTCTCACAAAAAAGCAATCAGGGATCCAGCAAATGGAGCAGCAACAGAAACAGAAGATTTCTGGAGTTCTGGTGAGGCTTTCCAGTTTCGATTTCCTGATCTTGTGTGGATTTGATCCCTGTGATGCGTGTAATAATAGGTCTAACTGTCTAAATGCTACTGAAGTCTGCAGAAGGGCCTCTACACAACGTCGCCTATTCCTTCTCTCAATAGATGCTGCCTCACCCGCTGAGTTCCTCCACCATTTTTGTCTACCTTAGACAAACTATTGAATTGCCAAAGTAAATAAAAAATGCACAGGCCAAACGTCACCATTAAAGTCGTGAGGAAATACAATCAGTAGCATTATATATTGATCTTCACCTTTTATTTCACAGGAACAGTCACACAACCTTCAATCCAAGATCACATCCCAGTATGCTGAACTGCACCAGGTTCTCACTGAGAAAGAGCAGCGCACACTGACAGATATCCATAAGGAAGAGAATAAGATTCTAAATACAATGGAGACAAATCTTGGAAAGATTCAAGAGAATTTAAGTTCCATTCAGGAAGAACTCTTAAAGTTGCAGCAACAGATGGATCAAAAAGGCAGTGCGGAGTTTCTGAAGGTGAGGGGTTACACTACAGTTTGGTGCAGTGAAAGTGCACAGTCACAAAATGGTGGGTGACATTTCAGAAATAATCTCAGGACAGTCTGGCCCGAATGTAGAGAGGTGTTTGTATTATGTGGAGTTTAGAACAATCGGATGACATCCCATTCTACACCATAGACAGGCCATTTGGCCCATCCTATCCAGTCAAGATTTCTGCTCCACTCATCATCCCTCCTATCTATTCTCCACACCCGGTAACAATACCCCAAATTCCATGAGCCCTAATGTGTTTACCCCACTGTTACCTCTGGCTAAATTGGACCAGCCAGGACCTCAAAATGGGGTTTAGTTTCAGGGCTGGCTGGGAGATTTGGTCAAATTTGAATTGCTCTCTGGGACAGGCTGCGAGAGATGCCAGGAAGTCTGGAGCTTTGCTACAATTTGCAAGCAAAGAATGGGAAGCCTTGCAAATCCTGTCAATCTGGTACTAAATGCATATAATGGATTGGATGGCTGCAAACCAGACATATGCCTTGTAAATAGCTTGTAAATAATGTTGCAGAGTCTGACTCTGCTAAGTGTTGATTGGATGGGGTGTTGAGCCTTGTCTGAGAGTTCTGTTCATCAGGGTAAATGTTTCCAAGTTGACTTCATCTTGAAGTCTTGTGAATACAATGTATTGAATTGTTGTATCATTGGGTTAGGGAAATGCCTGTTATGTATGGGGTTAATCGATATTTGTAATAGGGTGGTTGCACGAAAGGTCACTGGGTCAGAGGGCTCGATGCACGGAGCTGCTAAATCCATCTGGAGGACATCCGTCACTATGTTATTAATGCTAAAAACGCGTACTTTTCTACCTGTTAAAAACCGCCAAAATGTTGAATTTTTGCGCTGAAAAAAATTGTGGGAGTCGGGGTAAGTGTGAGAGACACGTACCCAACTTTAGAATTCCAAGCGTGAAGCGAAATGAAGGTAAAGAGACGCGAGAACTGAAGGGACTACAGCAGCTAAAGTGCTTGATAAACATTGGCCGTGCAGATATCGGAATTGAAAATGTTGGGAATTATCGCATTTGCTCACTGCATTTCATCAAGTCAGGCATTATTGTGTTTTTTCTTGATTCCTTTGGTATCTAAAAAATCTCAGAAGTGATAAATCTGGCTGTAAATTTTTCTTCAGATGCGTTTTCATTTTGTACGGGAACTATGGGCGATTTAAAAAAATTACAGCCAGATTTATCACTTCTGAAACCTTTTAGATGCCAAAGGAATCAAGAAAAAACACCTTAGTTGATGAAATGCAGTGAGCAAACGGCCAATGTTCGCCAAGCACTCTGTCTGCTGTTGTCCCTTCAGCTCTCGCTTCCATCTACCGTAATTTCTCCTCACTTTTGGAATTCTGAAGTAGGCTAAATGTCCCTCACGCTTATCCCCATTTCCATAATTATTTACAGGCAAAAATTGACTATTTCAGCGGGTTTTAACGGGCCCGCTACGCTGGAAACAATGGTAAGTGCCTACCTGCAGTTCATCGCGTGTAATCCATTTGGAGTAGCGTAGCAACAGTACGGTCATGGGTCGTGACCCGACTGCCGTGAAACCTCCCTATTGGGTGATTAAGAGACAACCCCCATGTGGTTCGGCCCTCGGGTTCGCGGGGCATATAAAAGTCCCTGGTCACGAGGCTCAGGGCCCATCTTCTGGAAGAGCGCTCAGGACCAGGTACCATCATGGAGTGCCTCTGTCTGTGCGAGGCCTAGAGGGCTTGAACAGATAGACGCAGGGATCGAACCCACGGTGGGATAGGTACAGTGTGTGATCTGTGACGTGCTTTTGGTAGAATACAATTAATTGATTCAAGTGCTTGATTCAGTGTTTTTACTGAAACTAGACTGGGAGGAAGCTTAGAACCGAGCAATTATCACCGCTTGCATTTAAACTTATCTCTGCTGTTGGCTTCAGTCCCTCCAATGCAAGTGAGGTCCATGTTCTCATGACTGCATTCCTTTAGGTATTTATTGAAGACTTTGATTATTGGTCTCCCCTTCGATTTGAGATATTATTTCATCCCCACACATTTAAATCCACCGATAATAGTATATTCCCTCTCATCATTCCTGAAAACATCTACAGATAAAATGCCATGACCTGCCCAGTCTTTTCATTAAGTTCCATCCTCTCAATTATGACATAGAAACATAGAAAATAGGTGCAGGAGTAGGCCATTTGGCCCTTCGAGCCTGCACCGCCATTCGATATGATCATGGCTGATCATCCAACTCAGTATACTGTACCTGCCTTCTCTCCATACCCCCTGATCCCTTTAGCCACAAGGGCCACATCTAACCCTCTTAAATATAGCCAATGAACTGGCCTCAACTACCTTCTGTGGCAGAGAATTCCACAGATTCACCACCCTCTGTGTAAAAAATGATTTTCTCAGCTTGGTCCTAAAAGGCCCTTATCCTTAAACTGTGACCCCTTGTTCTGGACTTACCCAACATCGGGAATAATCTTCCTGCATCTAGCCTGTCCAACCCCTTAAGAATTTTGTAAATTTCTATAAGATCCCCCATTAATCTTCTAAATTCTAGCGTGTACAAGCCGAGTCTATCCAGTCTTTCTTCATATGAAAGTCCTGCCATCCCAGGCATCAGTCTGGTGAACCTTCTCTGTACTCCCTCTATGGCAAGAATGTCTTTCCTCAGATTAGGAGACGTCATTCTCATGAACGTTCCTTGTGCTTTCCCCCATCGTTCTACATCTCTGCGACAATATCCGCTTTCTGTCTGCATGACAGTGGCGATAAGAGTTGGGAAATGGGAATTATCAGAGGGTTGTAGAAATTTGGTGAAATTCCCGCTGTCGGGATGAGGACGGTCCATCTCAGTCAACTGAGATTTGTGTTTTATTTCTTTCAGGAGGAAGCTGGTCGCAAGGGAAGGTAGGGCATTGTCTTGACGGAAACATTGTAAGTGTTTTGTGGAACACCTTAATGCTTTCTAATGCTCAGTTTATAACCAGCTGTTCAATATTTGCAGGGTTTGTTATGAAGCCAAACCACTGTCGTTGGTAGATGAAGCCTTGCCGATTGAAAAGTTTCATTGCCCTGTTTCGTTCATCACGGCATTCAAAGAAACATCTGATGACTTCAAGCAAGGTAAAGCTTGTACCTTTTCCATTATTCTTGTTTCTGATATCTTTCAGCAATACCTAGATGCAACATTAATGGTTTTTTGGACTGAAGGGAAATTGGAGATACAGTACTACCATCAGCTGGGAAGCATCACAGAGTCAGACGTTCATACTCTCCTGCTTTGGGTGAAATAATGTGGCTATTCACCCTATCTGTGCACCCTATATAGATCTTGCACACATCTATAAAAACACCCGGACGGGCTCCAAAGACAAATGTCCCTGCCTGTCCAACGTCTCCTTATAACCCAGTCCTTCAGACCTGATGAAATTATCGTAAATACTTTTATCCCGCTCTAATATGCTAACAACTTTATTATGTCAAACGCCATATTTAATATCCTGACCTATGAAAGCATGAGTGACAAACACATTCTTCACCCCCCTGCCTGTCCCTGTTGCATCTTCCATGGCACTGTATACCTGCAGCCCGAGATCTCTCAGTTCTATAAAATTCCCCGTTTACTGTGTATGTCCTGCCCTGATTTGTCTCAGCAAAGTGCATCACCTCACCTTCACATGAATAAATCCCACCTGCCGTTCCTGAGCCCATTGGCCCAGTTCACAGGGATCCCATTTAATCTCAGATAACCTTCACTCTCCACAATGTCACCAATTTTAGTTCCATCTGCAAACTGACTAACCGCACAACCTACACACACACCCAATCGTGTATATAAATAAGGAACAACAGCGGAATCTGTCTCCAGTCTGAAAAACAACTCTCTACCAACATCCTCTGTCTGCGACAATCAGGTAAATGTTGTATTCCATCGGCTAGTTCACCCCGGATTCCATGAGATCCAACCTTCCAGAGCGGCCTCTCATGCGGTGTGTAGAAGTTGCATCTCTCAGAGGGCAGTGAATATCTCGAATGTTGTGTCCAAGGTGGTGGTGAAAGGCTGAGTTATTGGATATGTGCAACTTGCCTACAAAATAAATATTTGATTGATCCAATATTTAAGATGATGGGGAACTAACACAGAAGAGGAATTGGTGGCAGCTTAGATCAGCCATGATCACATTGAATGGAGGGGCAAGCCTGAGGAGCGGATCCTAATCCTGCTCCTGTTTTCTTGTGTTCCTATGCCCCTGTGTACCGATCAATTGACAGACTTGACACAGGAAATGCAGCAAAGATTAACAATACTTGTTCCTGGGACAATGAGTTTGCTGTGCGGGGTGAGATAGAGTAGACTAGGCCTGTGTTTGTGTGTATTGGAGGAGATCTCAGTGAAACACAAAGTTCTTACAGGGCTCAGTGGGCTGGATACAAGGAGGATGTTTCCCCTGTCTGAGGGGTCTGGAGAACGGGCACCCTCTCAGAATGTGGGCTGCACCATGTAGGACAGAGATAAGGAGACATTACTGCACGCAGAGATTGGGGAACCTTTGGAATTCCCTGCACCAGTGGCTGTGGAGACTCAGTCATTCAGCTGTCTTGGAGCTGAGAGCCATGGTTGTACATTACAGAATCAGGCCCTTCGGCCCATCATGTCCATGTCCACCTATTTCCCAGCTTTACTAATCGATTTGCCCACATTACATTGGTATTCTTCTGCACCTCACCTAGATAAGTGCCTCAAATATAATGATTAGATCTCACCACCGGCTCCTCTGTAGCATGTTCCAGATATCACCCACTCTCAGTGTAAAGAAAACATACTACTCCGATCCACTTTAAAATTCCTTGCTCTCAAGATAAACCTGCACTCTTGATTTGATATCCCTGCTACAGCACCGATCTCTGCTGCACTCCACCAGTCACAGACCTCCAAGCAGAAAACTCATCCTTCTACCGCTACCTTCTACCTCCAACCACCAAGCCAATCGTGGATCCATTTCACCAGCTCGCCTTGGATCCCACCTGCCTTCACTTTCTGGACCAGCCTTACATGCGGAACATTGTCAAGTCCCTCAGTGAAGTTCATATATTGGTTCACAATGAGATCAGTGTGTTCTTGGTTGTACACACCCATCAAATCCACCCGTGAATCCCCTCTCTTTCAGCGACCCCACAACCACAAGTCTCCACCTATTCTAACACCTGATCATTCAACCTCTGCTTCCTTCCATGGTCCAAGCCACCCCTCCCTCTCTCTCACCCTCCACTCAAAGAAACAGGGGCAGGTCATCTGGCCCCTCATGTCTCCCCCTCCCATTCACTATGATCATGGTGACTCCACCCCACACCTCTACCTCCTCTTTAACAACCTCAAACTACCACTCACCTCAATATCCTCTTGGTCCGATCTGCCTCCATATCTGAAAAGCCCGCTTCATTTCCCCCCCCCCCCCCCATCTCACAAAATTCCCCTCTCCTTCCCTGGATGAAATCTCCAGGAAATATGTCTATTGTCCACCCGATGTGTTTGTGGGTGAAACCCCAGGCAAGGTTTCAGTTGTCCGTCCGCATGTGCCCGAGTCTCCCCCCGACCCCCGGGGACTCTCTGATTCTCTGCTTCTCCCCCCAGTCACCGTCACCCTGGATGTGGAAACAGCGCATGCGCGGCTCGAGGTGTCTGAGGATCGGAAGAGTGTGAGATGGACCCAGACCCGGAGGCGTCTCCCTGACACCGGGAAGAGGTTTACATACAGTCTGTGTTCTGGGATCGGAGGGATTCACATCGGGGAGACATTACTGGGAGGTGGAGGTGGCGGGGAATATGTGGTGCAGGCTGGGAGTCGCCGCAGAGTCTGTGGAGAGAAAGGGAGGGGTCACACCGACCGCGGAGACTGGAGTCTGGAGCATCGGGTGGTGCCTGGGTGAAGGGTTTCAAGCATTCAACTCCCCTCCATCCCCTCTCCCCGCCCGTCCCATCCCCGGGAGGGTGGGAGTTTATCTCAGTTACGAGTCCGGGACAGTTTCATTTTACGACGCGGACACCAAGTCCCATCTCCACACCTTCACTGGGAATAAATTCACGGAGAAACTTTATCCTTTCTTCCAGACTCAGGGGCTGTGGGAGGGGGGGGGGGGAGGTCTGATCTCCCTGCGATGGGCCTGCCTCGACTGAGGGTGTCTTGTGATAAAAGCCCGAAACACCCAGTGACGTTGAGGTCCACAACTGAAGATGTGTCTGATTGTTAGCAAATTCATTTGGTGGTCATCCCCAAGAATGTCAATTGTAGTGAAAATCTTAGGGATTGTAACACCCAGTCCTACTAATCAACCTTGCTGTATGACTCTATGAAGTCTGTCATTCTAAGTGGTGCTGGTGTCTGCTACTTCTGATGACCTGATTCTGTCCACTAAGGGTTAATGGACACATGAAATGGAATAGGCTGCAGGGAATTATACTGGGGAAATGGGAATTATTTGATTGTGCGTTACTTTCACATAATATTTCATAATTATCAAGACAAGTACTTAAATTGCCACGGTAATGAAAGCTATGGATTAAATAATGTAAATGGGATTAGTGTAGATACGTACAGAGCCCAGCATGGACATGTTGGGCCGAATGGCATATTTCTGCAATCCAGAACTCGACATTGATTAGCCGATTGTCACATTCCATGTCATGAGGAAACACGGTAGAGTGACACATTATATATATTTTTTAAATTTAATTTTATTATTTATTTCGAACAGAATAAAAGAATAAAAAGCAAATGTGAAACAGCATACAAAAAACAAAACAAGAATATTTATAAAGTGTCATAAACAATATCTATAAATAAATGAAATCATATGTGTCCGAAAAGGAGCAGGAAGAAGCCAAAGCTTATTAATTCCCACCCCTTATTCAACTGCTTGTAATTATCTTATACAAATTTAGCAGCTATATGTACACCATATGTACACCAGCCACTATATGTACACCAAATTAGTTACATTTGAACACTAATCAAATATTTACAAAGCCATACAAAAAATAAATTTAAAAACCTGCATATACTATACAGTATCTTAGTCATATATACAACCCATCACTCTATAATCACCCTTCCCAATACAATCAGTATAACAAATATCACAATCACCTATCCTCATCCCAATATCCCTTTAAACAAGTGTTTTTGTACATCTTTTTAAACTGAATTATGCTTGTGCTAAGTTTTATCTCCTGTTCCAGACCATTCCACAAATTCACACCACAGATTGCTATGCACATACTTTTGAGAGTTGTTCTGTTTAAGAGTTTTTTTAAATTATGTTCCCCTCTCAAATTATACCCACCCTGTCTTTCCATAAACAGTTTTTGTATATTTCTTGGAAGTAAATTATTTCTTGCTTTGTACATGATTTGCGCAGTCTTAAATTTAACCAGATCGTTGAACTTCAGTGTATGTGACTTTAAGAATAATAAATTGGTATGTTCAAGATATCCAACGTTACTGATAATTCTTATTGCTGTTTTTTGTAATGTGCATAACGGCTGTAGGTTGGTTTTGTAGGTGTTACCCCATATCTCCACACAGTAACTCAGATATGGCAATATGAGTGTATTATACAAAGTATGTAATGATTTGTGGTCCAGAATGTGTCTTGATTTTCCCAATATTGCTATAGACTTTGCCAGTTTGCTTTGACGTGGTTTATATTGATTTGCATCTTTCATCTGACAGGAAGAGTCACACAACCTTCAGTCACTGATCACATCCTAGTTTGCTGAACTGCACCAGATTCTCACTGAGAAAGAGCAGCGGTTACTCGGAGATGTCCGAGAAGAAGAGGCGAAGATTGTAAAAACAATGGAGAAAAATCTTCAAGAGATTCAAGAGAATTTAAATTCCATTCAGGAGGACCTATCAAAATTACAGGGACAGATAGACCACAAGGACGGTGTGATATTTCTGAAGGTGAGGGGTTACACTACAGTTTGGCGAAGTGAAAGTGCAAAATGTCACAAAATGGTGGGTTAAATTTCTGAAATAAATGCTGCATTTACCAGTAATTCAGTCCTGGGTCAATGTTCCATCTACTCACCACATCCGACAATAATGACCCAAATTCCAGGAAACCTCATGTATTTATCCTACTTCAACTTAAATTTATCTGCAATATTGTCTTCAGGCCACCCTGTGAGTTCCACATTCTTTTTACTGCTATTCTTGTAGAATTTATTAAAGGCCATCATACATCTCAGGTTTTATTTTTCTACTCCCCACAAGTGGTGACAATATTTCCAACCCCCACACATTTAAATCTGCCGCTGATCTTAAAATGTTCCATCCCATTATCTCTGACATGTTACAATAATAGTCAAATGGTGCAGGAGTAGGCCCATCGAGCCATTCAATATGATCATGTCTGATCATCCACAATCAGTAACCCGTTCCTGCCTTCTCCCCATATCCCCTGACTCCGCTATCATTAAGACCTCTATCAAACCCTCTCTTGAAAGCATCCTGAGAATTGGCCTCCACTGCCTTCTGAGGTAGATCATTCCACAGATTCACAACTCAGGGTGAAAAAGTTTTTCCTCATCTCTAAATGGCCTATGCCTTATTCTTGAACTGTGGCCCCTGGTTCTGGATTCCCCGAACATCAGGAACGTGTTTCCTGCCTCTAGCGTGTCAAATTCCTTAATAATCCTATATGTTTCAATAAGATCCCCTTCCATCCTAAATTCCGACTATACAAGCCCAGCTGCTCCATTCTATCAATATATGACAGTCCCGCCATCCCGGGAATTAACCTTGTGAACCTAAGATGCACTCCCTCAATAGCAAGAATGTCCTTCCTCAAATTTGGAGACCAAAACTGCACACAATATTCCAGGTTTGATCTTACTTCAGTCTAGTACAACTGCAGAAGGACCTCTTTGCTCCTGTACTCAACTCCTCTAGTTTTGAAGCCCAACATGCCATTAGCTTACTTCACTGCCTGCTGAATCTGTGTGCTTACTTTCAGTGACTGATGAACAAGGACCCCCAGATCTCTTTGTACTTTATCTTTCCCCAATGATACCATTCAGACAATCTGCCTTCCTGTTCTTGTCACCAAGGTGGATAACCTCACATTTATCCACATTAAACTGCATCTGCCATGCATCTGCCCACTAACCCAACCTGTCCAAGTCCCTCTGCATCCTCATGGCATCCTCCTCACAGTTCACACTGTCACCCAGCTTTGCGTCATCTGCAAATTTGCTCATGTTACTTTGAATCCCTTCATCTTAATCATTAATGTATATTGTAAATAGCTGCAGTCCCAGCACTGAGCTTTGCGGTACCCCACTAGTCACTGTCTGCCATTCTGAAAGGGACCCGTTAATCCCTCCTCTTTGTTTCCTGTCTGCCAACCACTTCTCTATCCATGTCAGTACCCTACCCCCAATATCATGTGCTGTAATTTTGCCCACTAATCTCCTATGTGGGACCTTATCAAATGCTTTATGAAAGTCCAGGTATACTACATCTACTGACTCTCCCTTGTCCATTTTCCTAGTTACACCCTCATAAAATTCCAGATTAGTCAAGCATGATTTCCCCTTGGTAAATCCATGCTGAATCGAACCGATCCTGTTACTGCTATCCAAATGTGGCGCTATTTCATCTGTTATAATTGACTCCAGCATCTTCCCCACCACTGATGTCAGGCTAACGTCTATAATTCCCTGTTTTCTCTCTCCCGTCTTTCTTAAAATATGGGGTAACATTTGCGACCCTCCAATCCACAGAAACTGATCCTGAATGTATAGAACATTGGGAAATGATCACCAATGTATCCATGATTTCTAGAGCCACTTCCTTAAGTACCCTGGGATGCAGACCATCAGGCCCTGGTGATTTATCGGCCTACAGTCCCATCAGTCTACCCAACACCATTTCCTGCCCAATGTGAATTTCCTTCAGTACCTCGGTCACCCTAGGTCATCTGGCCACTAGTGCATCAGGGAGATTGTATGTGTCTTCCTTCAGGTAGAAGGTACAGGAGCCTGAAGACTGCAACAACCAGGTTCAGGAATAGCTACTTCCCCACAGCCATCAGGCTATTAAACCTGGCTCGGACAAAACTCTGATTATTAATAACCACTTTCTGTTATTTGCACTTTATCAGTTTATTTATTCATGTGTGTATATATTTACATTATGGTATATGGACATACTTATCTGTTTTGTAGTAAATGCCTACTATGTTCTGTGTGCTTAAGCAAAGCAAGAATTTCATTGTCTTATACAGGGACACATGACAATAAACTCACTTGAACTTGAAGACAGATCCAAAGTACCTGTTCAACCCGTCTGCCATTTCCTTGTTCCCTATAATAAATTCACCTGTTACAGTCTGCGTTCTTGGCTAGCTTACCTTTGTACCTTATCTTCCCCCCCCCCCCTGTATTACCTTTTTAGTTATCTTTTGTTGCCCTTTAAAAGTTTCCCAATCCTCAGGCTTCCCAATCATCTTTGTTACGTTATACTTCTCTTTTGTGTTTATACTGTCCTGGTCTTCCCTTGTCAGCCATGGTCGCCCCTTACTCCCCTTGGAATCTTTCTTCCTCTTTGGAATGAACTGATCCTGCACCTTCTGTATTATTCCCAGAAATACCTGCCACTGTTGTTCCACTGTCATTCCTGCAGGGGTATCTTTCCAGTCAACTTTGGCCAGCTCCTTCCTCATGGCTCCATGGTCCCCTTTGTTCAACTGTAATACTGACACTTCCGATATTCCCTTCTCACTCTCAAATTGTAGATTAAAACTTATCATATTATGGCCACTACCTCCTAATGGCTCCTTTACCTCGAGTTCCCTTATCAAATCCGGTTCATTACTCAACACTAAATCCAGAATTGCCTTCTCCCTGGTAGGCTCCAGTACAAGATGCTTTAGGAATCCATGACGGAGGAACTCCACAAACTCCCTTTCTTGGGGTCCAGCACGAACCTGATTTTCCCAATCTACCTGCATGTTGAAATCTCCCATAACAACCGTAGCATTACCTTTGCAACATTTTGCGACCAATTTTAACTCTTGATTCATCTTGCACCCTATATCCAGGCTACTATTTGGGTGCCTGTAGATAAGTCCCATTAGGGTCTTTTTACCTTTACAATTCCTCAGTTCTATCCATACTGACTATACATCTCCTGATTCTATATCACTCCTTGCTGGGGACTGAATTTCATTCCTCGCCAATAGAGCTACCCCACCACCTCTGCCCACATGTCTGTCTTTTCGATAGGACGTATACCCTTGAATATTCAGTTCCCAGCCCAGGTCCTCTTGCAGCCATGTCTCTGTAATTCCCACAACATCATACTTGTCAATTTCTAACTGAGCCTCAAGCTCATCCACTTTATTTCTTATACTTCGTGCATTCATAATAATAATAATAATAATAATATATTTTATTGTCATTGCACATAAGCACAACTAGATTTAGTTTGCAGCTTCCATCCAATGTCATAACTTAAATAACTAATACAATTTAGATTTAGATATCCCGAGAACATGGTTTGTAAAAGAACAGTAAAATAGTCAAAACAGTTCAAGTTCAAGTTCAAGTGAGTTTATTGTCATGTGTCCCTGCATAGGACAATGAAATTCTTGCTTTGCTTAAGCACACAGAAAATAGTAGGCATTTACTACAAAACAGATAAATGTGTCCATATACCATGATATAAATATATACACACATGAATAAATAAACTGGTAGTGCAAATAACAGAAAGTGGTTGGTAATAATCAGAGTTTTGTCCGAGCCAGGTTTAATAGCCTGATGGCTGAGGGGAAGTAGCTATTCCTGAACCTGGTTGTTGCAGTCTTCAGGCTCCTGTACCTTCTACCTGAAGGTAGCAGGGAGATGAGTGTGTGGCCAGGATGGTGTGGGTCTTTGATGATACTGCCAGCCTTTTTGAGGCAGCGACTGCGATAAATCCCCTCGATGGAAGGAAGGTCAGAGACGATGATGGACTGGGCAGTGTTTACTACTTTTTGTAGTCTTTTCCTCTCCAGGGCGCTCAAATTGCCGAACCAAGCCACGATGCAACCGGTCAGCATGCTCTCGACTGTGCACCTGTAGAAGTTAGAGAGAGTCTTCCTTGACAATCCGACTCTCCGTAATCTTCTCAGGAAGTAGAGGCGCTGATGAGCTTTTTTGATAATTGCGTTAGTGTTCTCAAACAGACTAAAGTGCAGATGTGTCTGTGCGACGTGACCATCCGAGGGAGACAGTCCAGGGGGGATGGGGGGCACTCAGCAGGGCCGGTTCAGAGCCGCTATAGCTCTGGGAATTAAGCTGTTCCTGAGTCTGAAGGTTCGGGCGTAGAAGGCCTTGTAACGTCTGCCGGAGGGAAGTAGTTCGATCAG
This sequence comes from Amblyraja radiata, assembly GCF_010909765.2. Taxonomy (NCBI): domain Eukaryota; kingdom Metazoa; phylum Chordata; class Chondrichthyes; order Rajiformes; family Rajidae; genus Amblyraja; species Amblyraja radiata. The sequence goes on along the minus strand of NC_045985.1, from coordinate 10,457,273 downwards.
TCCATTACAAGGGTGTGAGGAGTCTTTATGGATGCTGACAGCCTTCCTGAGGCACCGTGTGTGGTAGATGCCCTCCAAGGCTGGTAGCTGTGTCCCAATAATCTTCTGCACTCTGTGGAAGACGCTCCTCTCCGCCTCCGTGCAGCTGAGATACCACACAGAGATGCCATACGTTAATATGCTCTCTGTGGTGCAGTGGTAGGAGGTTGTCAGCAGCGTCCTTGTCATATATAATACTTTTAATCCATTACTCCCCGCACCTTTCACATTGATGCCCATTTCACTTGGCCTTACTCCCCTATCCCTTCCTGGGCGTTCTGCCCCATTAATTCTGGTGTCTTATCCTTTCTTTTACTCTCTTTCCCTTGTATCTCCATTTTGTCCTCCCTTCTCCAGATAAAATCCCACGACCTGCCCGGTCTTACTCGTAAGTTGCATACTCGTAGTTATTTTCATCGACATTCCTAATGCTTTCTCCCCCGTGTTCGATGTCTCTACGACAATATCCACTTTCTGTCTGTGTGACAGCGACAAAGAGTTGGGAATTATCAGAGGGTATTTTGTAGCAATCTAGTGAAATACCCGCCGTCGGGATCATGACGATCCATCTCAGTCTATTGAGATTTGTGTTTTATTTATTTCAGGAGGAAGCTGGTCGCAAGAGGAGGTAGGACATGCTTTTGACTGAAACAATGTACGTTTTTACAGTACCGCTCAAAAAAACAGCTAATGCTCAGTTTCTAACCAGCTGTTAAATATTTGCAGGGTTATTGATGAAACCAAACCAATGTTGGTGGCAGATAGCGCATTGCCCATTGAAAAGTATGATCGCACCCTTTTCTACACATAGCATTGAGCGAAACATCTGATATCATCAAACGAGGTAAAACTGATACCTTTTCCATTGATCTTTTTTAAAACATCTTTATGCAATACTTATATGTGAAGATTAATGGTATTAATGGACTCTGGGGGAAGTATCACAAAGACAAAGCAAAGATTGTTTGCATTTGAACAGATCCTTGTTCCTGGGAGAATAGATTTGCTGTGCTGGGTGAAATTGCGTAGACTAGGCCTGTGTAGTCGAGGGTTCAGGTGTATTAGAGGAGAATTCAGTGAAACACAAAGTCCTTACACGGCTCAGTGGGCTGGATGCAGGGAGGATGTTTCCCCTGTCTGAGGGGGTCTGGAGCCAGCGGAAACCCTCTGAATGTGAGCTGCACCATTTAGGACAGAGACAAGGAGACATTACTGCATGCTGAGACTAGGCAACCTTTGGAATTCACTGCACACCCGGTGGCTGTGCATAATCAGTCATTCAGTGCTCTTGGAGCCAGAGAGCCATGGTTGTACATTACAGAATCAGGCCATTGGGCCCATCGCCTCCATGTCCACCCTTTTCCCCAGCCACACAAATCCCATTTGCCCACATTAGAACCATATTAGTCTGAAGAAGGGTTTCGGCCCGAAACGTTGCCTTTTTCCTTCGCTCCATAGATGCTGCTGCACCCGCTGAGTTTCTCCAACATTATTGTGTACCTTATTCTACACCTCGTTTGCCAAATCACAATGCCTCTTAAATATAGTGGTTACTTCTGATTTCACCACCTCCTATGGCAAAATATTCCAGGTATTAACAACTCTTTGTGTGAAGAAAACTGCGTCCACCAGTATTGATCTCCCTGCATGACAATAAGGTTTCAATGATCTAGCCTATATCCTGCTGCAGACTTTGACAGACTACCTTGCTATCCCCAACATTACCCGTTCTCCACAAACTTAGTAGTCACACCTCCTACATTCACATCAAAGCCATGAAAACATAAAATGAACAGCAATGGTTGCAGCACGGTTCTCTAATGCACACCACCAGTCACAGATCTCCAGGCAGAAAAATCACACCTACCTCTAACCACCAACTTTTTACCATTTTACCAACTCGTCTTGGATCCAACCTGACTTCCTTTTATGGACCAGCCTTACATGTGAAACATTGTCAAGTCCCTCAGTGAAGTTCATATATTGCTTCACAATGAGATCAGAGTGTTCTTGGTTGTACAGACACATCAAATCTGCCCTCCACTAAAGAAAGCAAGTAAAGAGTAGCAGATTGCCCCGCCTGTCCAGTCCACTCCCGTTCAGTATGATCACGGCTACTCCACCCCACATCTCTACTTCCTCTTTAATTACCACACACCTCCGTCTCCTCATCTTCCAATCTGCCTCTCCCTCGCCGTCTACTGCCAAGATATTTGAAAACCCGCCTTATTTCACCATCTCCACCCGCAATTACTTGTTCATCCTCACTTTCCACGTTTGTTTTCCCCATCCACGCACCGTGCCCCCTCCTGTTCCCGATAATCTGCGGAATTTCCCCTCTCCAGCCCGGTTAAAAGCTCCTGGAAAGATGTCTGTTGTCCATCCAATGTGGTTGTGGGTGAAACCCCTCGGCAAGGTGTCAGTTGTCCGCCCGCCTGTGCCTGACTCTCCCCCACCGACCCCGGGGACTCTCTGATTCTCTGCTTCTCCCCCCAGTCTCCGTCACCCTGGATGTGGAAACAGCGCATCAGTGGCTCGAGGTGTCTGAGGATCGGAAGAGGGTGAGACGGACCGAGACCCGGAGGAGTCTCCCTGACACCGGGAAGAGGTTTACAGCCGGGGCGTGTGTGCTGGGATCGGAGGGATTCACATCGGGGAGACATTACTGGGAGGTGGAGGTGGCGGGGAGTCGGGGCTGGAGTCTGGGAGTCGCCGCAGAGTCTGTGGAGAGGAAGGGGCCGGTCACACTGACCCCCGAGAATGGAGTCTGGAGGATATGGCGGTGGGATGAGGTGTTTGATGCAGTCACCTCCCCTCCATCCCCTCTCCCCGCCCGTCCCATTCCCGGGAGGGTGGGAGTTTATCTCAGTTACGAGTCCGGGATAGTTTCATTTTATGACGCGGACACCAAGTCCCATCTCCACACCTTCACTGGGAATAAATTCACGGAGAAACTTTATCCTTTCTTCAGGCCTTGGGATGAAAAGTGGCTGAGAATCTGGTCCGGTACTGCTCAGCATCAGGAGCAGGGCTCAGGGGATGTAGGGCAGAAACCCGATGGACAACAGGTCAGCGCTGAACGGCTCCCATTTAATCCCCAAATCCCGCGTCGTGAAACCCAGTGAGCGCGGAAATAAAACCAGGGGGAATGTAAATGTGGGAAGAGTGAAATAAACAGCAACTGAAATCAGAGCTGTCTGTCGATCCGTTCATTTCAACGTGTTAACCGCGTCCGTCAAAGGAACAGAAACACTTTTGTGAAAATATAAAGATTGAAACAATCGCCCTTCCCACTTGTTCAGAAGTTCATCAGATGTTTGCAGCATTTGCTCTCCGCACAACAGATTTGTGTTCTTCGGGAAGGATCTTTGGAAGAATGGGTTCAAACCGAATTCCTGGTTCCAGGTGGGAGCCTGTTGTACTCAGGCCCTGCCTGTCTCTCTGTAGAATATGTAGAACATTCCTTGTTTCAGTCGCCGCCAGACCCCTCCCTCACCTCTCTCCCAGGTACATCATGTCTGTATCGGTGTTGCTTCTTGCTCTCGTTCACCGCCTTAACGCTTTATCTCCATATAACCATATAACAATTACAGCACGGAAAACAGGCCATCTCGGCCCTTCAAATCCGTGCCGAACACTTATTTTCCCCTAGTCCCATCTACCTGCACTCAGACCATAACCCTCCATTCCTTTCCCATCCATATACCTATCCAATTTATTTTTAAATGATAAAATCGAACCTGCCTCCACCATTTCCACTGGAAACTCATTCCACACAGCTACCACTCTCTGAGTGAAGAAGTTCCCCCTCATGTTACCCCTGAACTTCTGTCCCTTAATTCTCAAGTCATGTCCTCTTGTTTGAATCTTCCCTACTCTCAATGGGAAAAGCTCCCTCACTGCCAGTTTCCAACCAGCTCTCACGTTCCTCTGCTCGAGCCCTTTCCCTTCGATTTCTCGCTGTCTCTATCTCTGTCAGAGAAAACAAGAGTGAACAAAGTCCATTCCAAGCCCGCGGACGCCATCGGCTACCTCGTCTAACCTCGACCCCTTTTCATGCATCAGAAATGCAATATTCCCCACAAGATCGAGTGAGTACAACAACAACACGCTTACATTTACTTTTAGGAGACCCCACAGTGCTTTACATGCGTAATGCCCCTGTCCCACTTAGGAAACCTGAACGGAAACCTCTGGAGACTTTGCGCCCCACCCAAGGTTTCCGTGCGGTTCCCGGAGGTTGCAGGTGGTTGCCGGAGGTTGCAGGTAGGGAGACTGACAAAAACCTCCGGGAACCGCACAGAAACCTTGGGTGGGGTGCAAAGTCTCCAGAGGTTTCCATTCAGGTTTCCTAAGTGGGACAGGGGCATAAGTCTCTTTGAAGAGCAGCCACGAATGGCAACTGAAATGCAGGAGTCAAATTGTAGACAGGAACACACAAAAGGAGTTTAAAAACATGCTATACAGTGCAAAGCGATTTGGGTTTATTTCAATTGCAGTATTAGAAGCACCAAGCACATTATTCAAATAAACACAATCTTTCTATTCAGTTCTTGTGAATGTTACTGGTGATACGAATTATCCAAATTCAACATCAGGGTATTAAGTGTATGTTGTATTAATCTACAAACCTACAATATTGTAAGTGGTTAAGAAGTTTTTAAGATGGAACTGCAGAAGCTGGAAAATCGAAGGTACACAAAAATGCTGGAGAAACTCAGCGGGTGCAGCAGCATCTATGGAGCGAAGGAGATAGGCAACGTTTCGGGACGAAACCCTTAGGCTAAAACCAAGTTTAAATGATCTATCACACCATGGGTGGGGGGGATATAAAATGACCCTATCTGCTGACCTATGAATGAACAATTATCTGCTGCCTTGGGTCTACCAGATACCCTAAATGGATCCTTGGGCCCATCTAGGCTAGCCTAGATATTAAAGATACCAGTTAAAACCAGGTTTAGATGGCCAATTACAGCTTTGGAAATACAAAATCCCCCATTGCCTTGGTCCTACCAGATTCCCCAAATAGTCCCTTAATTGCCTAACTGGGGGGAGTTGAGGGTTTGATAGGCACAATGCATCCACACCCCTCCCCCCCACCCCCTCTCTCCCCACTTCCTCCACACCCCCCCCCCTCTTCCCCCCCACCTCTCTCTCGCTTTCTCTGCCTCGGGGAGGGGGTAGAGAGGGAGGGGGAGGGGGTAGAGGCAGCAGCTACCGGTCATGGAGCACAAGCCTCCCCATCAGGCACCGGGCCCAAGCTAGGCTGCCGGCGTCATGGACCAGAGCGAGGACCGCAGCGCTCGGAGGACTGTGAAAAACAGCAGAGGGCTGGCAGGGCACTCACCAGCGTGACAGTCTACAACTCCGTCAGTTTCACCACCTCCAACGTGACCCCACCACTGGCCCCATCTTCCCATCTCCTCACATGTCTGCCTTCCGCAAAGACCGCACCCTCCATAACTAAAAATGTTAATCTATTCTTAAGAAATTGATAGATGGTAATGGAATTTTGTAATTAGCTACAATTAGGTAACTAACTAATTATATGCTTTAATTTCAAGTCATCGAAGTAAGATTGTTTCATATTTGTTTCAGAACGCTTCAATCTATAATAACTGAAAATTTATTTTAGTTCTCTTAATTTTTAAGAAAGTTATGGCCATTTGACCGTCCTCGATCACAGCTTTTGTGTTAAGTCAATGGAAAAGCAATAGGGAACAAGATGCTAATTTCCGAGTATGAAAATGGCCACATATTCTTATAGAAACTAACAAAATTCTTAAGGGGTTGGACAGGCTAGATGCAGGAAGATTATTCCCGATGTTGGGGAAGTCCAGAACTAGTGGTCACAGTTTAAGGATAAGAGGGAAGTCTTTTAGGACCGAGATGAGAAAATCATTTTTTACGCAGAGAGTGGCGAATCTGTAGAATTCTCTGCCACAGAAGGTAGTTGAGGCCAGTTCATTGGCTATATTTAAGATATGGCCCTTGTGGCTAAAGGGATCAGGGGGTATGGAGAGAAGGCAAGGATGGGATGCTGAGTTGGATGATCAACCATGATCATATCGAATGGCGGTGCAGGCTCGAAGGGCCGAATGGCCTACTCCTGCACCTATTTTCTATGTTTCTATGTCTGTTTCTATGACTTTTTTTAATACTGAAGATAAGAAAGTGAATTAGGTGACAAATTATACTTCTTTTTATGCTTTATCTGATGGGATAAATTGCAGACTTGATTTTTAAAGTCTCAAAAATTTGTAACATTGCTTGATGGGGGCATGCACATTGAATTCTCCCAATTTTGTTTGCCCTTGCTGTCTCCTCCCCTTCCTACCTCTCCTTCAGCCCTCTCGCTGCCCCCTCCTCCTTTTTCCTCTATTCTCCCCGCCCCCCACCAGTCTGAAGAAGGGTTTCGGCCTGAAACGTTGCCTATTTCCTTCGCTGCATAGATGCTGCTGCACCCGCTCAGTTTCTCCAGCATTTTTGTGCACCTTCGATTTTCCAGCATCTGCAGTTCCTTCTTAAACAAATAACATTCACCAAAGATCCTATAGCTCCACTATGGGATCTTTGCTGCCGCATGGAGTCAGTCGCATACTGGTGGGACAGGCCTCGTAAACACTGCCTCGTTAACCTGCCGTCACTCATGAGCGCGCTCCAGTTAAAGCTCCATTCACAAAATCCTTTGTTCTCTCTGACATCAACGGCCCGCCCACTGACGCGTGATTGGTCGGCCCTGACCAGGATAGCCCGCCCACTAACGCGTGATTGGTGGGTCCAGATCACTATGACCCGCCCACTGACGCGTGATTGGTCGGTACAGTTCACCATGTCCCGCCCACTGACGCGTGATTGGTGGATCTAGATCACCATGTCCCGCCCACATACACATACGAGATGTGCAGTGAAATGAAAAGTGGCAATGCTCGCGGACTTTGTGCAAAAAGACAAACAAACAAACAACCAAACAAACTATAAACAAAATCATAAACACACACATATTATTTTACATATTAAATATTGGAAGGAAAAACGTTCAGTAAAGTTAGTCCCTGGTCCTTTGGGACTGCCCTGAGATACTGGAAGAGGAGCAGGAGCAGCATCTTTAGCTGGGACAGCCCTGAGATACTGGAGGAGCAGCAGAAGCAGCATCTTTAGCTGGGACTGCCCTGAGATACTGGAGCAGGAGCAGGAGCAGCATGTTTGTCAAGTCAAGTCAAGTCAAGTTTATTTGTCACATACACATACGAGATGTGCAGTGAAATGAAAAGTGGCAATGCTCGCGGACTTTGTGCAAAAAGACAAACAAACAAACAACCAAACAAACTATAAATACAATCACAAACACACACATATTCTTTTACATATTAAATATTGGGAGGAAAAAACGTTCAGTAAAGTTAGTCCCTGGTGAGATAGGAGTTTACAGTCCAAATGGCCTCTGGGAAGATACTCCTTCTCAACCTCTCCGTTGGCTATTTTCATGCCTGACCTGTCCCGCTGAGTTATAGACCCAGAGACAGACAAAACAAACAAACAACCGTGCAAGCTATTCATTCACACATGGTCAGTATCTGAACATTTAATAGTGTTATTTATTCATGCGGTGACTTCGACTTCTGTACATTCATCACCTATCGTTCCAGAGAGTACTCGTGAAAAACCGTTAAAACGCGTGCAAACGTTGTAATTTGTCTGTACACAAAAATGCTGGAGAAACTCAGCGGATGCAGCAGCATCTATGCAGCGAAGTAAATGGGCAACATTTCAGGCCGTAATGGGGGGGGGGGGGGGCGGGGGCGAGGAGAAGAGAATAAAGGAAAAAGGAGGAGGAGACAGCCAGAGGCGAAACTATCGCCAAGCCTACGCTTGGTCTCACACTCTGCACAATAACATCACTTGAATACCAGACACTGCAATGAAGAAGGGGTCTAGTCCCGAAACGTCACCCATTCCATCTCTCCAGAGATGATGCTTGTCCCGCTGAGTTACTCCAGCTTTTTGTGTCTATCTGCAGTACCTTCTTATACGCTCGATTTTTATTTAATAATCTCATGTGTAAACTTGAATTTAAAGATTCAATTATACTCTATTGTCACGTGTACCTTGTGACAGTGGAATTATCTGCTTTTGCAAGCATTCCGGTAAAATACAGACCTCGCCTCCTCCATGGCCAGAGTGAGTCCCACCGCAAATTGGAGGAGCAGCACCTCATATTTCACTTGCGTAGTTTGCACCCCAGCGGTATGAACATTGATTTCTCCAATTTCAGGTAATCCTTGCTGTCTCCCAGCTCTCTCATATCCCACTGTCTCTACCTCCTCCAGCAGCTCATTCCATACACCCACCACCCCTTGTGTGAACAAAGTTACCCTTCAGGTTCCTATTAAACCTTTCCAACCTCACCTTAAACCTATGTCCTCTGGTACTGATTCCCCTCCTCTGGGCAAGAGGCTCTGTGCGGCTACCCGATCTGTTCCTCTCATGATTTTTTACATCTCTTCTAAGATCATCCCTCATCATGGAAAAGCAGCCAACATAATCAAATACTTGTCCCACCCCGGTGATTCCTTCTTCTCACTGTTCTTGTCGGGCAGAAGGTACAGCATCTTGAAAGCGCGTACTACCAGTCTCAGGAACAGCATTCTCCCCTCTGTTATCAGGCTTCTGAATGGTCCTTCCATAAGCTAGACATTGTGTGTTGAAGGGCCTGTTCCTGTGCAGTATTGATGACGACTTGTTTTCTCTGTTGAGCGGCAGTGCAAGGTTGATTTTCTGACCAGAGTGGAGCTTACTTTACTTTAGAGATACAGCATGGAAGTAGGCCCTTCGGCCCACCGAGTCCACATCGACCATCGATCACCAATTAACACTTGGTCTCTGTTATCCCACCTTCCCGTTCACTCCCATCATACTTGGGGCAATTTACAGAGGGCCAATTACCCTACAAACCCGCATGTCCTTTGAATGTGGGAGAAAACCGGAGCACCCGGAGGAAACCCACGCGGTCACCGGGAGAATGTGCACGTTCCGAACATTGAACATGGTCAGGATCGAACCCGGGTCTCTGGCCCCGTGAGGCAGCTGTTCAATCTGCTGCTCCATATTACCTCAGAAATATTAACCCTTCCCTTTCCAGATACTGTACACTGCCCGACCTGCTGAATGCCGACAACGTTTTCTGTTTTTTTGTTGGCATTTTATGGTCAGACTCACGTTCCAATCACCCATTTAACTGGAAAAACTTTAGTTTCAGGGAATGAAATTTACCCGAAGCTGATTACAAATGACATCGGCTTTCTGGTCAGGGCTGTGATTGACGGGGCTGAGCTCCGCCTCCCCTCAGCCGTGCCCCGCCCCTTTCATTGATCGTTCCACAGCTCCGGGCTCCCCCGGGTCCTAAACCCCGCCCACACGTTGTTGTCCAGCCTCACTGACCTCCTCTGGCAGCGTGTTCCATTTCCCCACGACCTTCTGTGTGAAAATATTGTTCCTCAGGTTCCGATTAAATCTTGCACCTCTCACCACAAACCTGTGTCCTCTAGTTCTCGACTCCACTACTCCGGGTAAAAGACTGTGCATTCACCCTATCCATTCACCTCTTGATCCCATGCACTTCAGCCTCCGGCGCTCCAATTAATTACTGCAGGGCGTCAGCAGTTTCAACGAATGGGAATGCGTTTTGAACCAGGACGTGGAGGATTAAAATGGCTGCGAAAGACCCGGTCGAGAGTTTAACCGAGGAGGCAGTTTGTCCCATCTGCCTGGATTTCTTCACCGATCCGGTTATACTGGACTGCGGGCACAACTTCTGCCGCTCCTGTATCACACAGAGTTGGGACAGGGAGGGGAGAAACTCCTGCCCGGAATGTAGAGAGGAATTTACAGACCGCACCCTCAGGGTGAATCGGGCCTTGGCGAGACTGTCTGAGAAAGCTCGAACACTGAGCCTGAATCGGACAGAGAAGGAAAGTAAACTTCAGTGCGAGGAACATCAGGAAGAACTGAAGCTGTTTTGTGAAACTGACAAGAAGCTGATCTGTGTGATTTGTCGAGATGCGCGGGAACACAGAGATCACCGCTTCATGCCGGTTAAAGAAGCTGTTCAAATATACAAGGTAAATGCAAACCGATTTTGATCGCATCATTGTTTAATTCCATTTTTATAATCTAACATTTTTATTCTCTGATTTTCAATCACAATCCCAGGATCAGACGCAATGTTCCATCCAGTCTCTTACAAAAAATAAATCAGAGATCCAGCGAATGGAGCAGCAACAGAAACAGAAGATTTCTGGAGTTCTGGTGAGGCTTTTAAGTTTCGATTTCCTGATCTTGTGTAGATTTGATCCCTGTGATGCGTGTAATAATAGGGCAGCGCAGTGACACAAGTAGTGCTGCTGTCTCCTAGTTCTGGTGAACGGGTTCGATCCTGACCTCGGGTGCTGCCCGTGTGGTTCACGCCTTCTCCCTGTGACCGTGTCGGATTCCTACCACGTCCCCAATACACGCTGGTTCAATGGTCAATCGGTGACTGTTATAATCCCTGGGAAAGTGGGTGATGGACGGATAAATGGGAATTAATGGGCACGTGAAAAGGAATAGGCAGCAGGGAATTGTATTAGGGTAGAGGATTGATGGGTTATAACATTACACTCACGACATTTCAGAAGCATTTAGACCAGGGGTGGGGAACCTGCGGCCATTAAGTGCGGCTTTTTGAATGAATCCAAATTTTGTAGAACAAATCCATTTATTTTTATTAATATGTTTTTGTTTGACTTTTATTAATTTTATTTTAATCTTAAAATGAACGTATTTAAAATACCAAAGAGTAAAAGAAGATTCAACTAAATAATCCTCCCCGACTGACGGCCACAATTAAAACATTAGTAAGTCATGAGGGCTATTTTAACAGCTTTTATGCTCATGATTTAGTTCTAATGCGACTCTAGAATGTACGTTAACCTCCCTGCCTAACTGGCGCCACACCGCCTGAGGCTGGTTGACCAGAGGGAAAATGTCTGGGAGAGTCCGCTGGCCGTCCAGTCTTCAGTATTATCAACTTTTGATAGTGGTACACGTGCCTTTACGTTTGAAGTTGAATTTGGGAATAGTTAAACAGCGTATTTGTACGACTGTATTTTTAAAAATTCTGTCTGATTAACAGCCCATCATGTGAAAAAAAAAACGCAAAAGAACGCTGAGGGAAGAAAAAAAAAGTTTTTAATGAGTATTGCGAAAAGCAAGAATTTCATTGTCCTATCAGGGACACATGACAATAAACTCCATTGACTTGACTTGTTTCTGCTCAAGTTAACATGATTTGCTTGCTTTGTGATACTGTAATATCAACATTGAAGAAATCCAATGCTCATCAGCATTATGCCACTCCTAAGGACCACAAATATTTCAACTTAGAGAGTGAGGTGCGAAAGGTTGCATTGCAGAAATTAAAAGATGAAAAGCAAAGGCAGTTATTTCAAGCAGCGGCAAGAGCAGGAAATAATGCTACTGAAGCGACTTGTATACTGGGGAGGGGGGGGGGGGGGGTGAAGGGTAGCCATTTAGCGATGTAGAAACTGTTAAAGAATGCATTGTCGAAGTTGAAGGATGCTTAGACCCCGATAAGGTTTCACAGTCCAAACAACTGCCTCTTTCAAGGAGAACTATCATTGATGAGCAGCATGAATTAGGCCTCAACGTCACAGAACAACTTCACTCAATACTCCAAAAGGAAAATATATATTAATCAATCGCTTTGGATGAATCAACTGATACTACTGACTCGCCGCAGGTTTTATACTTCATTCGGGCCATAACAGAAGATTTTCTTTGCTACGAAGAGTTAGTCGCTTATGACACTCTTACAGGTAGAATACGAGGAATAGATTTCTTCAACAACTTTCAAGTTAAATGTCGTGAAGTTGGACTGGATTTGGTTAATTTAGTGAGTGTATGTACAGACCTTCCATGACACGAAAACGTGAAGAGTTTATTCCACAGATAAAAAAGGTATTATCAGATCCAGATGCACTAATTTCATTTCATTGTACCTTACATCAGCAAAATCTCTGTGCTAAATCTACTATTTTAAGTGACACTTTGCAACAAGTTATAAGTATTGTTAACTATATTCGTGCAAATGCAACATGGCATCGTCAGTTTTATAATATGCTAAAGTTGGACGATGAGGCATTCACTGTGGATTTACCGTATCATTGTAAAGTGCGTTCGCTATTGCAGGGACAGGTGTTAGCAACATTTTTATCTTTGCGAGAACAGGTAGTTAAATTTCATGAAGAACAGAATCAGCAATGTGAATTATTGAAAGAAGATTCCTATAGAAATACTGCATTTCCCTGTGATATCATGTCAGAGCAAAATTATTTGAATGTTTCTTTGCAAGGTAAAACTATGTCTATATATGATATGTGGCAAAAAGAATCCAAGCGTTTTGAAAAATGCTATCTTTTTTCAAAACTCTTCTTCAAAATGAAATTTCGGATAAACATTTTCCCCAGTTAGTGAAGGTGATCGATGAGCAGGAGGATTCATGCAAATTATTTGAAGAATACGCAGCTGTTATAAACGTATTAATTAAAGAATACAATGAAAGATTCACTGACTTTGAGAATCAAGACATCACACTCAAATTAGCATTTCAACCTTACTGTTGATGTCTCCGTTATGATACTGTTGTGGCTATAGGGATCAGGGAGTATGGAGAGAAGGCAGGTATAGGATACTGAGTTGGATGATCAGCCATGATCATATTGAATGGCGGTGCTGGCTCGAAGGGCCGAATGGCCTACTCCTGCACCTAATTTCTATGTTTCTATGTCTCCAAGGCTCCTAAAGAACTATATATGGAATTGATTGAGCTCTCAGAAGATGACATTTTAAAGTCCTTTTTTAACGCTAAGAAATATCCGATTGAAACATGGGAAAATGCAATAGAATACCCCAACATGCAAGAAAAATGCTTTCTTGATTTTCAACCACTTATTTCTGTGAATCTACATTCTCCTACCTAATACAAACCAAGACACCCTTAAGGTCACAAATGACGGATCTAGAAGATCAGCTGAAACTGCGTACCTCCATGTTGCAACCTAATACTCAATGCTTTCCCAAAAAAAGCAGTTATAACAAAGTCATTAAAAGTTTAGTTAACTTTAGAATTCACAAAATGTTTTCATTTTCTTGAAGTTAGTACATAGTAGTTAGATTTTTACATGTACAATTTGAAATATATCTAATTGAAGTTTCTTGGATGCGGCCTTATTAGATTACAGTTAACTTAATGTGGCATTCCAACATGAAAAGGTTCCCCAACCCTGATTTAGACAAACTGACTAAATGCTTTGAAAGTCTGAAGAAGGGTCTCGACCTGAAACGTCGCCTATTCCTTCTCTCAATAGATGCTGCCTCACCCGCTGAGTTCCTCCAGCATTTTTGTCTACCTTAGACAAACTATTGAATTGCCAAAGCAAATAAAAATTTGCACAGGCCAATTGTCACCATTAAAGTCGTGAGGAAACACAATAAATATTGTTCTTCACCTCTTATTTCACAGGAACAATCACACAACCTTCAGTCCAAGATCACATCCCAGTATGCTGAACTGCACCAGATTCTCACTGAGAAAGAGCAGCGCACACTAGCAGTTATCCGGGAGGAAGAGAAGAAGATTCTGAATACAATGGAGACAAATCTTGGAAACATTCAAGAGAATTTAAATTCCATTCAGGAGGAGCTCTTAAAGTTGCAGCAACAGATGGATCAAAAAGACAGTGTGGTGTTTCTGAAGGTGAGGGGTTACATTACAGTTTGGCCTCCCGTTGAATCTATGGGATCTCAGGACTGTCTGGCCGGAATGTAGAGAGGTGTTTATATTATGTGGAGTTTAGAACAATGACAGGTGATCCTATATCTGATCCCAAGGACCACGAATGGACAGAGGGCAGTGAATATCTGGGCTTCTCTAACCAAGAAACTCTGATAGCTTTTACATGTCAGACGTATTCAAACCAGAGGAAGATACATTTTAAAAAAATGTGGGGCATTGTAATCGATGGAAATGAGGCAAATAGGAGGAGTTCAATCCTGGGCTAGATCAGCCATGACCACATTGTGGGGATTAACATTGAAATCTAGAACGTGGCGCACACATCGGATTGATCATCTATGTTCCCACTAATCATCTATATCCAGACTGATTCCTGGGATGTCAGAACTTTCATATGAAGAAAGACTGGATAGACTCGGCTTGTACTTGCTAGAATTTAGAAGATTGAGGGGGGATCTTATAGAAACTTACAAAATTCTGAAGGGGTTGGACAGGCTAGATGCAGGAAGAATGTTCCCGATGTTGGGGAAGTCCAGAACAAGGGGTCACAGTTTAAGGATAAGGGGGAAATCTTTTAGGACCGAGATGAGGAAATTATTTTTCACACAGAGAGTGTTGAATCTCTGGAATTCTCTGCCACTGAAGGTAGTTGAGGCCAGTTCATTGGCTATATTTAAGAGGGAGTTAGATGTGGCCCTTGTGGCTAAAGGGATCAGGGGGTATGGAGAGAAGGCAGGTACAGGATACTGAGTTGGATGATCAGCCATGATCATATTGAATGGCGGTGCAGGCTCAAAGGGCCGAATGGCCTACTCCTGCACCTATTTTCTATGTTTCTATGTCTATGTTTCTATATCCGGTTCCCATCAGCAGTGGGTGGTCACCTTGAGGGAATTTGCACTGTTTGTTTTGTCCATCTTGTTTCACCATAGAATGACATCCCATTCTACATCATACACAGGCCACTTGGCCCATCCTATCCAGTCAAAATTTCAGTTCCACTCATCATCCCTCCCATCTACTCTCCACACCCGGTAACAATACCCCAAATTCCAGGAGCCCTAATGTGTTTATCCCGCTTGCATTTAAATTTATCTCAGCTGTTGGCTTCAGTCCCTCCATTGCAAGTGAGGTCCATCTTCTCATGACTACATTCCTTTCGGTATTTATTGAAGACCACGTTACATTTCAGTTTCGATTCTTGGTCTCCCCTTTCGATATGAGATATTATTTCATCCCCACCCATTTAAATCCACCGTCAAACTTAAATTCCTGCTCATCATTCCTGACATCTTCTCCAGATTAAATCCCATGACCTTCCCAGTCTTTTCATTAAGTTCCATCCTCTCAGTTATGACGTCATTCTCATGAACATTCCTTGTGCTTTTCCCCCATCGTTCTACATCTCTGCGGCAATATCCGCTTTCTGTCTGCATGACAGTGGTGATAAGAGTTGGGAAATGGGAATTATCAGAGGGTTGTAGAAATTTGATGAAATTCCCGCTATCGGGATGATGGTCCATCTCAATCTACTGTATTAAGATTTGTGTTTTATTTCTTTCAGGAGGAAGCTGGTCGCAAGCAAAGGTAGGACATTGTCTTGATGGAAACATTGTAAGTTTTTGTGGAACAACTCAAAACATTTCTAATGCTCAGTTTATAACCAGCTGTTAAATATTTCCAGGGTTCGTGATGAAGCTAAACCACTGTCGGTGGTAGATGAAGCCTTGCCGATTGAAAAGTTTCATTGCCCTGCTTCGTTCTACACGGCATTCAAAAAAATATCTGATGACCTCAGGTCCTACCCTGCACTACAGTTTGGTGAAGTGAAGGTGTGCAGTCACAAAATGGTGGGTGACATTTCAGAAATAAATGATGCATTTACCAGTAATTCCAAACTGAGTAAATGTTCCCTCTTTTCCAACTGTTGTTGTTCAGAAACTAATTGGCCTCCCGCTGAATCTATGGGATCTCAGGACTGTGTGGCTGGAATGTAGAGAAGTGTTTGTATTATGTGGAGTTTAGAACAATGACAGGTGATCCTATATCTGATTCCAAGGACCACGAATGGACAGAGGGCAGTGAATATCTGGGAGTCTCCAACCAAGAGACTCTGAGAGGTTTTACATGTTAGACATATTTTAAACCAGAAGAAGATACATTAAAAAAAATCGGGGAATTGTAATCGATGGGAATGGGGCTAAGAGGAGGAGTTCAGTCCTGGGCTAGATCAGCCATGACCACATTGTGTGGATTAACATTGAAATCTAGAACGTGGCGCACACATCAGATTGATCATCTATATCCGGTTCCCATCAGCAGTGGGTGGTCACCTGGGGGGAATTTGCTCTGTTTGTTTGGCCACTTTGTTTCACCATAGAATGACATCATAGACAGGCCATTTGGCCCATTCTATCCAGTCAAGATTTCTGCTCCACTCATCATCCCTCCCATCTACTCTCCACACCCGGTAACAATAACCCAAATTCCAGGAGCCCTAATGTGTTTATCCCGCTTGCATTTAAATTTATCTCTGCTGTTGGCTTCAGTCCCTCCAGTGCAAGTGAGGTCCATGTTCTCATGACTGCATTCCTTTCGGTAATAATTGAAGACCAGTTACATTTCAGCTTTGATTATTGGTCTCCTTTTCGATTTGTGATATTATTTCATCTCCACCTATTTAAATCCACCAATAATATTAAATTCCCTCTCATCATTCCTGACATCTTCTCCAGATGAAATCCCACGACCTGCCCAGTCGTTTCATTAAGTTCCATCCTCTCAGTTATGGCGTAATTCTCATGAACATTCCTTGTGCTTTCCCCCATCGTTCTACATCTCTGCGACAATATCCGCTTTCTGTCTGCATGTCATTGGCGATAAGAGTTGGGAAATGGGAATTATCAGAGGGTTGTAGAAATTTGGTGAAATTCCCGCTGTCGGGATGAGGACGGTCCATCTCAATCAATTGAGATTTGTGTTTTATTTCTTTCAGGAGAAAGCTGGTCGCAAACAAAGGTAGGACATTGTCTTGATGGAAACATTGTAAGTTTTGGTGGAACTGCTCAAAACTTTTCTAATGCGCAGTTTATAACCAGCTGTTAAATATTTCCAGGGTTCGTAATAAAGCCAAACCACTGTCAGTGGTGGATAAAGTCTTACCGATTGAAAAGTTTCATTGCCCTGTTTCGTTCAACACGACACTCAAAGAAACATCTGATCACTTCAAGCAAGGTAAAGCTTATACCTTTTCCATTATTCTTGTTTCTGGCATCTAAGCTTTACACCTGACACCTTAGCATTTCCAAGCCCCACACAGCCCAGTTTTACTTTCTCCCCAAAATCCATAAACACAACTACCCCGGCAGACCCATTGTTTCTGCCTCCTCCTGTCCCACTGAAATGATTTCCACGTCCCTCGACTCCATCCTATTCACCCTGGTCCGATCTGTACCGACCTATGTCCGAGATACCTCACATGCCATTCATCCCTTTAATGACTTCCACATTCCGAGCCCCCACCCCATCATCTTTACAATGGTCGTTCAGTCACTCTACACCTCCATCCCTCACCAGGAAGGACTTAAAGCCCTCCGTTTCTTCCTCGACCGCAGAACCATCCAATTTCCTTCTACTAACACTACTCCGCCCAGCGGAGCTGGTTCTCACTCTTAATAACTTCTCCTTCGAATCCTCCAAGGCCCTATCCCCAAACTCTGTTTCAATTACACTGATGACTACATCGGTGCTACCTCCTGCACCCATGCAGAACTCATGGACTTCATCAACTTCACCACCAATTTCCATCCTGCAATCAAATGTACTTGGACCATCACTGACGCCTCCCTCCACTTTCTTGATCTCACAGTCTCCATCACTGGAAATAGACTATCGATAGACGTCTATTACAAATGGGGGTTCTCCTCTCCCATCATAGATGAGGCCCACAATCGTGTCTCCTCAGTATCCCGCAGCTCTGCCCTTGCTACCCCTTCCCCTAGTCACAACATAGACAGAGTCCCCCTTGCTTTTATCTGACCAGCCGCCGCATACATCACATAATCCTCTACAATTTCCGCCATCTCCCACGGGATCCCACCACTAGCCACATCTTCCTATCTCCACCCCTTTCTACCTTCCACAGAGACTATTCCCCCTGCAACTCCTTGGTTAACTCATCCCTTCCCACCTAAACCACCCTCTCCCCAGGTACGTTCCCATGCAACCGCAGAAGATGCAACACTGGTCCCTATACCGCCTCCCTCGACTCTGTCCAGGAACCCCAACAGTCCCTTCAGGTTAGGCAGAGGTTCACTTGTACCTCCTCCAAACTCATCTACTGTATCCATTGTTCAAGATGTGGACTCTTATACATTGATGAAACCAAACGCAGACTGGGCGATCGTTTCGCTGAACACCTTTGCTCAGTCTGCCTGAACCTACCTGATCTCTTGGTTGCTGAACACTTTAATTCCCCTTCCCATTCCCACACAGACCTTTCTGTCCTAGGTCTCCTCCATTGTCAGAGTGAGGTTAAATGCAAATTGGAGGAACAGCATCTTATATTTCACTTGTGCAACTTACAGCCCAGTGGTATGAAATGTTGATTTCTCTCACTTCAGGTAGCCCCGGCATTCCCTCTCTCTCTCTATCCCTCCCCCACCCTTGTCGCACTAGTTTCTAATTTTCACCTAACAAACAGCCTGTCTCCTATATCATCGTTATTTTTTACATATCATCCATTCATTGTTCTTTATCTCTTTACATCATCGCCTATATCTCTTGTTTCCCTTATCCATAACCAGTCTGAAGAAGGGTCTCGAATCGAAACGTTACCCATTCCTTCTCTCCAGAGATGCTGCCTGTCCCGCTGAGTTCCTCCAGCTCTTTGAGTCTATCTTGAGTTTAAACCAGCATCTGCAGTTCATTTCTATACATCTTTAAGCAATACATAGATGCAAAGATTAATTCTATTGTGGACTGAAGGGAAATTGGAGATTTGATCTACCACTAAACTCATCAGCTGGGAAGCACCATAAAGTCAGAGGTTTAGACTCTCCTGCCTTGGATAAAATACTGCTCCTATTCACCTGATTTGTGCACATTATATACATCTTATAAACATTTTTAAAAGCATTGCGATGGGCTCCAAAGAAAAATGTCCCTGCCTACGTATACTTATAACCCAGCCCTTCAGATCTGATGAAATTATTGTAAATCATTTGCACCCTCTCTAACTTGCTAACAACCTTATTGTGTCAAATGCTGTATTTAATATCCTGACCTATGAAAGCATGAGTGACAAACACATTCTTCACCACCCTGCCTGTCCCTGTTGCATCTTCCATGGCACTGTGTACCTGCAGCCCGAGATCTCTCAGTTCTATAAAGTTCCCCGTTTACTGTGTATGTCCTGCCCTGGTTTGTCTCAGCAAAGTGCATCACCTCACCTTCACATGAATAAATCCCACCTGCCGTTCCTGAGCCAATTGGCCCAGTTCACAGGGATCCCATTTACTCTCAGATAACCTTCTAAATTCTCCACAATGTCACCAATTTTATTTCCATCTGCAAACTGACTAACCGTGCAACCTACATACACACCCAATCGTGTATATAAATAAGGAACAACAGTGGACTCTGTGAAAAACAACCCTCTAACTACATCTTCTGTCTGCGACCTTCAGGTAAATGTTGTATTCCATCGGCTAGTTCACCCCGGATTCCATGAGATCCAACCTTCCAGAGCGGCCTCTCATGCAGTGTGTAGAAGTTGCATCTCTCAGAGGGCAGTGAATATCTGGAATGTTGTGCCCAAGATGGTGGTGAAAGGCTGAGTTATTGGATATGTGCAACTTGGCTACAAATAAATATTTGATTGATCGAATATTTAAGATTATGGGGAACTCGCACAGAAGAGGAATTGGTGGCAGCTTAGATCAGCCATGATCACATTGAATGGAGGGGCAAGCCTGAGGAGCGGATCCTAATCCTGCTCCTGTTTTCTTGTGTTCCTATGCTCTTGTGTACCGATAAATTGACAGACTTGACAGAGGAAATGTTGCAAAGATTAACAATACTTGTTCCTGGGACAATGAGTTTGCTGTGCGGGGTGAGATTGAGTAGACTAGGCCTGTGTACTCGAGTGTGTGGGTGTATTGGAGGAGATCTCGGTGAAACACAAAGTTCTGACAAGGCTCAGTGGGCTGGATGCAGGGAGAATATTTCCCCTGTCTGAGGGGTGTGGAGAATGGGCACCCTCTCGGAATGTGGGCTGCACCATGTAGGACAGAGATAAGGAGACATTACTGCACGCAGAGACTGGGGAACCTTTGGAATACCCTGCACAGGTGGCTGTGGAGACTCAGTCATTCAGTTGCCTTGGAGCTGAGAGCCATGGTTGTACATTACAGAGTCAGGCCCTTTGGCCCATCATGTCCATGTCCACCTATTTTCCAGCTTTACTAATCGATTCGCGCACATTACATTGGTATTCTTCTGCACCTCACCTATATTAGTGCCTCAAATATAATGATTAGATCTCACCACTGCCTCCTCTGTAGCATGTTCCAGATATCATGTTCCAGATATCACCCATTCTCAGTGTAAAGAAAACTTACTACTCAGAACCACTTTAAAATTCCTTGCTCTCAAGATAAACCTGCACTCTTGATTTGATATCCCTGCTGCAGCACCAATCTCTGCTGCACTCCACCAGTCACAGACCTCCAAGCAGAAAACTCATCCTTCTACCGCTACCTTCTACCTCCAACCACCAAGCCAATTGTGGATCCATTTTACCAGCTCGCCTTGGATCCCACCTGCCTTCACTTTCTGGACCATCCTTACATGCGCAACATTGTCAAGTCCCTCAGTGAAGTTCATATATTGATTCACAATGATATCAGTGTGTTCTTAGTTGTACACACCCATCAAATCCACCCGTGAATCCCCTCTCTTTCAGCGACGCTGCAACCACAAGTCTCCACCCATTCTGTCCAACACCCTCTCCTTCCTTCCATGGTCAAAGCCTCCCCTACCTCTCTCTCACCCTCCACTCAAAGAAACAGGGGCAGGTCATCTGGCCCCTCATGTCTCCCCCTACCATTCACTATGGTCATGGTGACTCCACCCCACACCTCTACCTCCTCTTTAACAACCTCAAATTACCACTCACCTCAATATACTCTTGCTACGATCTGCCTCCATATTTGAATAGCCGGCTTCATTTCTCCATCCCCACCGCAATCTCTCAATCCTCCTCACTCTCCGCACTCGTCCTCCCCGTCCACCCTCCCACACCTCACGAAATTCCCCTCTCCATCACTGGATAAAAACTCCGGGGAAGATGTCTGTTGTCCATGTGGTTGTGGGGGTGTGAAAATCCGGGCAAGATTTCAGTTGTCCGCCCGCCTGTGCCTGAGGCCGAGCGGCTTCTCCCCAGGTCCCGGGGCCGCGCTGCCCGAGTCTCCCCCCGACCCCCGGGGACTCTCTGATTCTCTGCTTCTCCCCCCAGTCTCCGTCACCCTGGATGTGGAAACAGCGCATCCGTGGCTTGAGGTCTCTGAGGATCGGAAGAGGGTGCGAGGGACCAGGACCCGGAGGAGTCTCCCTGACACCGGGAATAGGTTTACAGGCAGTCTGTGTGTGCTGGGATCGGAGGGATTCACATCGGGGAGACATTACTGGGAGGTGGAGGTGGCGGGGAGTGAGTGGTGGAGTCTGGGAGTCGCCGCAGAGTCTGTGGAGAGGAAGGGAGACGTCACACTGACCCCGGAGACTGGAGTCTGGAGCATCTGGCGGTGGGGTGACCAGTTTCATGCATCCACCTCCCCTCCATCCCGTCTCCCCGCCCGTCCCATCCCCGGGAGGGTGGAAGTTTATCTCAGTTACGAGTCCGGGACAGTTTCATTTTACGACGCGGACACCAAGTCCCATGTCCACACCTTCACTGGGAATAAATTCACGGAGAAACTTTATCCTTTCTTCGGGCCTTGGGATGGAAACTGGCTGAGAATCTGCTCCGGTTCCGCTCCGGGTGTGTAAAAAAAATGTAAATGTGGCAAGAGTGAAATAAACAGCAACTGAAATCAGAGCTGTCGATCCGTTCATTTTAACGCGTTAACTGCGTCCGGCAACGGAACAGAAATTACTTTTGTGAAAATATAAAGATTGAAACAATCTCCCTTCCCGCGGGTTCAGCAGCAGCCGCGGGTGGGCGGCGGGTCCTGAGCTCCGGGCTCCCCCGTGTCCTAAACTCCCCCCGAGTCACAACGCGACACAAGCGGTGTTGGTGCGGAATTCAACAGCGGCGTAAAGGCGAGTTTGGGGGTAGGTGGAGATAGAAGGGCGGAATAACATCGGAAGTGGTCAAGATCTTACTTTTGATATAGATATAAACTAAAATGTATTTACAAATAAGATCCGACATAATATTTATAGCGGATAGATGGATAGAGGTGTTTTAGAAATTGGTATATATGAGGGAGATTGAATTGAGTTACGCGAAGTGCGTGTAGGATGGTGTTAGTGTGCGGAGATTGTTGGTCGGCGTAGACTTGGTGGACCGATGGGCTCGTTTCCACTCTGTGTCGTCAAATTAAACAAATTGCGAGCAATTTCGCAAAGTGCAAAGTGAGTAACTCAGCTGGTTTCCCCCAAGAATGATGCCCAAAGCGTTGAGTTACTCCAGCACTTTGTATCCACAAGTACATCCACTTCCTCCCGAATGAGGAAGTTCAAACAGGCTGCCACCTGGCGTCACCTCGTCCGTTAATCAATTCTCCAACACATTGCACAACACCGTATCATGCAAACTATTTGTGCGTATCCTTCATTCATTGTTCTATATCTCTCTACATCACCGTCTATATCTCTCGTTTCCCTCTCCCCCGACTCTCAGTCTGAAGAAAGATCTCCACCCGAAACGTCACCCACTCCAGAGATGCTGCCTGACCCGCTGAGTTACTCCAGCACTTTGTGTCTATCCCTCGAAACCTTTCCTTGGTGGGGGGGGGGGGGGATGGCTGAGGGGTGGGAAGGGAGGAGGGGGGGGAGCGGAGAGGGGAGGAGGGGTGGGGGGCAAGAGAGGTGAGAAAGGAGGGGAGGGAGAAGAGGAGAGGTTTAGGGGAGGGGGACAAGATGGGATACATCGATAATTAGACAATAGGTGCAGGAGGAGGCCATTCGGCCCTTCGAGCCAGGACCGCCATTCAATGTGATCATGGCTGATCATCCACAATCAGTTCCCTGTTCCTGCCTTCTCCCCATATCCCTTGATTCCACCAGCACTAAGAGCTCCATCTAACTCTCTGTTGAACGCATCCAGTGAATCGGTAGAGTTGATACCTTACAGCGAATGCAGCGCCGGAGACCCGGGTTCGATCCCGACTACGGGCGCTGTCTGTACGGAGTTTGCACGTTCTCCCCCTGACCTGCGTGGGTTTCCTCCGAGATCTTCGGTTTCCCCCCACACTCCACAGACGTGCAGGTGTGTAGGCTAATTGGCTTGGTGAATGTACAAATTGTCCCTAGTGGGTGTAGGATGGTGTTGTGACAGACTTCTCTTCGTCCACCTTTTATTACGAAAATGGAAAAACACACAGAAACAGAGGTGTGTCGGTGGTGAAACTTCGCCGGTCCCAGAATCACGCGTGGTCGGGAGGGTGGGACGGTTCCCGCTGCCCAGCCCAACTTGGGGAGGGGGTGCTGGAAACTGGACCCAGTGACCCCCCACCCCCAACAATCTTCCCCGTGATCTGGGTGGGGGGAGGGGAGGATCTAGACGATATCTCTGGGGAACATGGACAGGGCACAGAGTGCCGGAGTAACTCAGCGGGTCAGGCAGCATCTCTGGGGACATGGATAGGACACAGAGTGCCGGAGTAACTCAGCGGGTCAGGCAACCTTAACGCGTGTCAAGGGTTATGGAGAGAAAGCAGGAAAATGGGATTAGGAGGCAGAGATCAGCCATGATTGAATGGTGGAGTTGACTCGATGGGCCGAATGGCCAATTCTCCTCCTATAACTTGTGAGGAAACAGGGCTTCAACTCTACTGCTATTGATGGTGCCCTCACTTGTATCTCCACCACTATCCGCACATCAGATCTCACCTCCCTCCCCTCCAGAGAGAATAAGCGTAGAGATCCCTGGTCTTCATCTTTCACCCCATCATCCCATCCCCAGGCGCTTTCCCCTACAACCCACCAGGGGAGGCGCCACTCTGTCCCCACACCTCGACCCTCACCGCCATTCAGGAACACAAACAGCCCTTTCATGGGAGGCAGAGATTCACTTGCATCTCCTCTATCCTCGTCTATGGCACTCGGTTCTCTCGATGTGGCCTCCTCTACATCTAAACGTCTCTACTTCCTCAGAAGACCGAGGAAGTTTGGCATGTCTCAAACTTTGAAGAATTACGAGTCCGCTGTACCAGAGTGAATGAATAGGTGTTGATGTTGATCGGACGAGGACAGTATAGGTCTTACTGAGGATGTGTAAATGGGAGCTGGGAATGAAATTGGAAAAAAATAATCCAAGAGAGGAAAATAACTTTGAATTCACTGAATTTATCGCAACTTTGTCGGCGCCAGAAACGTGGCGCCTCTCTCTGTACTGCCTGGGTGAGGTCTGGATTTTACCGGATTACATGGAAAAACAAAGAATCTCACCGTCCCTTGATACATGTGACAATAGGGAGGTTGCACGTAAGATCACTGGGTCATAGGGCTTGACGCACGGAGCCGCTCAATCCATCTGGAGGACATCCGTAACTTCCGGTATATGTTATTAATGCAAGAAACGCGTACTTTCCTACCTGTTAAAAACCGCCAAAATGTTGAATGTTTGCGCTGAAATAAATTGTGGAAGTCGGGGTAAGTGTGAGAGACATGTACCCCACTTCAGAATTCCAAACGTGAAGCGAAATGAAGGTAAAGAGAAGCGAGAGCTGAAGGGAAAACAGCAGCTAAAGTGCTTGGTAAACATTGGCCGTGCAGATATCGGAATTGAAAATATCGGGAATTATCTCGTTTGCTCACTGCATTGCATCAACAGTATGGCATTATTTGTGTTTTTTCTTGATTCCTTTGGTATCTAAAAAGTCTCTGAAGTGATAAATCTGGCTGTAAATTTTTCTTCAGATGCGTTTTCGTTTTGTATGTAAAAACCCACTTGAGAACCATTGACGATTTAAAACATTTACAGCCAGATTTATCACTTCTGAAACTTTTTAGATGCCGAAGGAATCAAGAAAAAACAAAAATAATGCCTTAGTTGATGAAATGCAGTGAACAAACGGCCAATGTTCAGATCCGATTCAGATTCAGATTCAACTTTATTGTCATTGTGCAGTGTACAGTACAGAGACAACGAAATGCAGTTAGCATCTCCCTAGTAGAGTGACATAAATATGAGCAATAAATAAATATATTTACATGCATACAGTCATAGTATTTTTTTTTCCAGGTGGGAGGGGTGTCGGGGGAGGGGGGGGAGGGGTGATTGGCAATCACCGAGGTACAGTGTTGAGCAGTGTAACAGCCGCAGGGAAGAAGCTGTTCCTGGACCTGCTGGTTCGGCAACAGAGAGACCTGTAGCGCCTCCCGGATGGTAGGAGGGTAAACAGTCTGTGGTTGGGGTGAGAGCAGTCCTTGGCGATGCTGAGCGCCCTTCGCAGACAACGCTTGCTTTGGACAGACCCAATGGAAGGGAGTGAGGAACCGGTGATGCGTTGTGCAATTTTCACCACCCTCTGCAGTGCTTTCCGGTCGGAGTCAGAGCAGTTGCCATACCATACTGTGATACAGTTGGTAAGGATGCTCTCGATGGTGCAGCGGTAGTAGTTCACCAGAATCTGAGGAGACAGATGGACCTTCTTCAGTCTCCTCAGGAAGAAGAGACGATGGTGAGCCTTCTTGACCAGAGTTGAGGTATTGTGGGTCCAAGAGAGGTCATCGGAGATGTTGACCCCCAGGACCCTGAAGCTGGAAACACGTTCCACCTCCAGTTAATGTGGATGGGGGTGTGGGTGTGGGGGTTCGCTAAGCACTTTGGCTGTTGTTGTCCCTTCAGCTCTCGCTTCTATCTACCGTCATTTCTCCTCAGTTTTGGAATTCTGAAGTAGGCTAAATGTCTCCACGCTTATCCCGATTTCCATAATTATTTACAGCGCAAAAATTGACAATTTCAGCAGGTTTTAACGGGCCGCTACGCCGGAAACAATGGTAAGCGCCTACCTGCAGTTCATCGCATGTAATCCATTTGGAGTAGCGTAGCAACAGTACTGGTCATGGGTCGTGACCCGACTGCCGTGAAACCTCCATATAGCGACCCTGTGTCCCAAAGATCCTATAGCGGCCCTGTGTACCAAAGATCCTATAAGACCTTTGCTGTGTCCTGGGCATCCTCCATGGCCAGAGTGAGCAACATCGGAAATTGGAGGAACAGCACCTCATATTCCGCTTGGGGAGTCTGCATCCTGGTGGTATAAACATTGAATTCTCACAATTTTGTTAACCCTTGCTGTCTCCTCCCTTTCCTATCTCCTCCTCCTCCTTTTTCCTTTCTTCTCCCCGCCCCCCATCAGTCTGAAGAAGGGTTTCGGCCTGAAACGTTGCCCATTTCCTTCGCTGCATAGATGCTGCTGCACCCGCTGAGTTTCTCCAGCATTTTTGTCCACCTTCGATTTTCCAGCATCTGCAGTTCCTTCTTAAACAAGTTACATTCACTGCCCGGGACGGCAGCGAGCGCAGTGGACACTCGCGGTACTGCAGGGGTTCTGCAACTACACGTGGAGTGAAAACATTTTAAACCAGAAAGCAAAGAAAGTGCGGGAGTTAATAAAATGGCTGCGAAACGCCCGGCCGGGAGTTGGACCGAGGAGGTAGTTTGTCCCATCTGCAAAGATTTCTTCACCGATCTGGTGGCGCTGGACTGCGGACACAACTTCAGCCGCTCCTGCATCACACAGAGTTGGGACAGGGAGGGGAGAAACTCATGCCCGGAATGCAGAGAGGAATCTGCAAACCGCACCCTCAGGGTGAATCGGGCCTTGGTTAGACTGTCTGAGAAAGCTCGAACACTGAGCCTGAATCTCAAAGCGAAGAAAAGCAAACTTCATTGCGAGGAACATCAGGAAGACTGAAACTGTTTTGCAAAACTGACGAGAAACTGATCTGTTTGATTTGTGCAACTGGGCAGCAGCACAGGTCTCACAGCTTAATGCTGATAGAAGAAGCAATTGAATTCTACAAGGTAAAACCAAATCACTTTTGATCACATAATTGTCTAATCTTTTCTTCATTGTCTGACATTTTTATTCTCTGATCTGAAACCCAACCCCAGGAACAGGTGAAATCTTCTTTCGAATCTCTCACAGAAAAGGAATCCGAGATCCAGAAAATTGAGCAGGAACAGAAAGAGAGCATTTCTGGAGTTCAGGTGAGGATTTGTGCTATCGATTTAATGTTCTTGTGTGGATTTGATGTAGTGATGTGTGCAATAATTTGGGAGAGAGGGATGGGAGGAGGAGGGGAGGAGTGGGAGAGGGGTGAGGAGAGGGAAATGGAGAGGGGGAGGAGAGAGTGGTGGGGGAGGGGAGGAGAGTGGTGGGGGAGGGGAGGAGAGAGGTGTGGGCAGGGGGGGGGATGGGGTACCACCGTGAGGCACCACCTCCAGTTTAAATTCCATTTGGAATATTTTGGAGGACCAAGAAACCAAGAACCAAGAGCCTCTATAGAACTCAGTAGTTGAGAGCCAGAACTCTTGGGAGAGGTTGAGCAGCCAAGGACTTTTCTCCCTGGACCACAGCAGTGTGTGGCAGGTGTATAATATCATGAAATGAAATGATATGCTGGATGGTCAATCTTGTACCCTTTTTATAGGGATCGGGAATGTGGAGCATTTTGGTTTAAGCTGAGAGGGAAAAGATTTAAAATGAACGTGATGACAACTGTGGAAGTACTAGGGTACATGGAACGAGCTGCCAGATGAGGTAGCATACTCGGGTACCGTAACAACATTTCAAAGATATTCAAACAAATTTGTGGAGAGCACCGTTTTAGAACTGTCTTGGCCAAATGCGGACAAGTGGAAATAGTGCAGATGGGGCGTGTTGGTCGGTATCTAACACTTTTTCATCATTGAGCTGACGGTCCCATGGGAGGAGGCTGTGGACGAGGCTTATGAAAGGAAAAAGCTTCGATATTCAAACCTTGCAGCAGAGGCAGAGGAGAGAGGTTGGAGTGTGAGGGTGTGTCCAGTGGAGGTGGGGTGCAGGGGCTTTGTAGCCAGTTCCACCGCAAGGCTCCTGAGGGAAGTATGAGTCAGAGGGCAGGCACAAAGGAGGGCAAGAAAAGAACTTGCCAATGCCGCCGAACGGAGCAGTCACTGGCTGTGGCTGAAGAGGAAAGATGCTGTCTGGGCTGCCACATGACCATCTAGAGGCTAGCAATAAGACACACACCCAGGTCTGATCACCCTGCAATGGGCCTGCCTCGACTGAGGATGTCTTGTGATAAAAGGCCAAAACACCCAGTGACGTTGAGGTACACAACTGAAGATGTGTCTGATTGTTAGCAAATTCACTTGGTGGTCATCCCCAAGAATGTCAATTGTAGTGAAAATCTTAGGGATTGTAATACCCAGTCCTACTGATCAACCTTGCTGTATGACTCTATGAAGTCTGTCATTCTAAGTGGTGCTGGTGTCTGCTACTTCTGATGACCTGGTTCTGTCCACTAAGGGTTAATGGACACATGAAATGGAATAGGCTGCAGGGAATTATACTGGGGAAATGGGAATTATTTGATTGTGCGTTACTTTCACATAATATTTCATAATTATCAAGACGAGTACTTAAATTGCCACGGTAATGAAAGCTATGGATTAAATACATGTAAATGGGATTAGTGTAGATACGTACAGAGCCCAGCATGGACATGTTGGGCCGAATGGCATATTTCTGCAATCCAGAACTCGACATTGATTAGCCGATTGTCACATTCCATGTCATGAGGAAACACGGCAGAGTGACACATTATATATATTTTTTTAATTTAATTTTATTATTTATTTCGAACAGAATAAAAGAATAAAAAGCAAATGTGAAACAGCATACAAAAAACAAAACAAAAATATTTATAAAGTGTCATAAACAATATCTATAAATAAATGAAATCATATGTGTCCGAAAAGGAGCAGGAAGAAGCCAAAGCTTATTAATTCCCACCCCTTATTCAACTGCTTGTAATTATCTTATACAAATTTAGCAGCTATATGTACACCATATGTACACCAGCCACTATATGTACACCAAATTAGTTACATTTGAACACTAATCAAATATTTACAAAGCCATACAAAAAATAAAAAAATAAAAATCCCGCATATACTATACAGTATCTTTGTCATATATACAACCCATCACTCTACAATCACCCTTCCCAATACAATCAGTATAACAAATATCACAATCATCTATCCTCATCCCAATATCCCTTTAAACAAGTGTTTTTTTACATCTTTTTTAACTGAATTATGCTTGTGCTAAGTTTTATCTCCTGTTCCAGACCATTCCACAAATTCACACCACAGATTGCTAGGCACATACTTTTAAAAGTTGTTCTGTTTAAGAGTTTTAAAAAATTATGTTTCCCTCTCAAATTATACCCATCCTGTCTTTCCATAAACAGTTTTTGTATATTTCTTGGAAGTATATTATTTCTTGCTTTGTACATGATTTGCGCAGTCTTAAATTTAACCAGATCAGTGAACTTCAGTGTATGTGACTTTAAGAATAATAAATTGGTATGTTCAAGATATCCAACGTTATTGATAATTCTTATTGCTGTTTTTTGTAATGTGCATAACGGCTGTAGGTTGGTTTTGTAGGTGTTACCCCATATCTCCACACAGTAACTCAGATATGGCAATATGAGTGTATTATACAAAGTATGTAATGATTTGTGGTCCAGAATGTGTCTTGATTTTCCCAATATTGCTATAGACTTTGCCAGTTTTGCTTTGACGTGGTTTATATTGATTTGCATCTTTCATCTGACAGGAAGAGCCACACAACCTTCAGTCACTGATCACATCCCAGTTTGCTGAACTGCACCAGAGTCTCACTGAGAAAGAGCAGCGGTTACTCGGAGATGTAGAAGAAGAGGCGAAGATTGTAAAAACAATGGAGAAAAATCTTCAAGAGATTCAAGAGAATTTAAATTCCATTCAGGAGGACCTATCAAAATTACAGGGACAGATAGACCACAAGGACGGTGTGATATTTCTGAAGGTGAGGGGTTACGCTACAGTTGGCGAAGTGAAAGCGCACAGTCACAAAATGGTGGGTTAAATTTCTGAAATAAATGCTGCATTTACCAGTAATTCAGTTCTGGGTCAATGTTCCATCTACTCACCCCATCCGACAATAATAACCCAAATTCCAGGAAACCTCATGTATTTATCCTACTTCAACTTAAATTTATCTGCAATATTGTCTTCAGGCCACCCTGTGAGTTCCACATTCTTTTTACTGCTATTCTTGTAGAATTTATTAAAGGCCATCATACCTCAGGTTTTATTTTTCTTCTCCCCACAAGTGGTGACAATATTTCCAACCCCCACACATTTAAATCTGCCGCTGATCTTAAAATGTTCCATCCCATTATCTCTGACATGTTACAATAATAGACAAATGGTGCAGGAGTAGGCCCTTCGAGCCATTCAATATGATCATGTCTGATCATCCACAATCAGTACCCCGTTCCTGCCTTCTCCCCATATCCCCTGACTCCGCTATCATTAAGAGCTCTATCAAACCCTCTCTTGAAAGCATCCTGAGAATTGGCCTCCACTGCCTTCTGAGGTAGATCATTCCACAGATTCACAACTCTGGGTGAAAAAGTTTTTCCTCATCTCTAAATGGCCTATGCCTTATTCTTGAACTGTGGCCCCTGGTTCTGGATTCCCCGAACATCAGGAACGTGTTTCCTGCCTCTAGCGTGTCAAATTCCTTAATAATCCTATATGTTTCAATAAGATCCCCTTCCATCCTAAATTCCAGACTATACAAGCCCAGCTGCTCCATTCTATCAATATATGACAGTCCCGCCATCCTGGGAATTAACCTTGTGAACCTAAGCTGCACTCCCTCAATAGCAAGAATGTCCTTCCTCAAATTTGGAGACCAAAACTGTACACAATACTCCAGGTTTGGTCTCACTTCAGTCTAGTACAACTGCAGAAGGACCTCTTTGCTCCTGTACTCAACTCCTCTAGTTTTGAAGCCCAACATGCCATTAGCTTACTTCACTGCCTGCTGAATCTGTGTGCTTTCTTTCAGTGACTGATGAACAAGGACCCCCAGATCTCTTTGTACTTTATCTTTCCCCAATGATACCATTCAGACAATCTGCCTTCCTGTTCTTGTCACCAAGGTGGATAACCTCACATTTATCCACATTAAACTGCATCTGCCATGCATCTGCCCACTAACCCAACCTGTCCAAGTCCCTCTGCATCCTCATGGCATCCTCCTCACAGTTCACACTGTCACCCAGCTTTGCGTCATCTGCAAATTTGCTCATGTTACTTTGAATCCCTTCATCTTAATCATTAATGTATGTTGTAAATAGCTGCAGTCCCAGCACCGAGCCTTGCGGTACCACACTAGTCACTGTCTGCCATTCTGAAAGGGACCCGTTAATCCCTCCTCTTTGTTTCCTGTCTGCCAACTACTTCTCTATCCATGTCAGTACCCTACCCCCAATATCATGTGCTGTAATTTTGCCCACTAATCTCCTATGTGGGACCTTATCAAATGCTTTATGAAAGTCCAGGTAGACTACATCTACTGACTCTCCCTTGTCCATTTTCCTAGTTACACCCTCATAAAATTCCAGATTAGTCAAGCATGATTTCCCCTTGGTAAATCCATGCTGACTCAGACCGATCCTGTTACTGCTATCCAAATGTGCCGCTATTTCATCTGTTATAATTGACTCCAGCATCTTCCCCACCACTGATGTCAGGCTAACTTGTCTATAATTCCCTGTTTTCTCTCTCCCGTCTTTCTTAAAATATGGGGTAACATTCGCGACCCGCCAATCCACAGAAACTGATCCTGAATGTGTAGAAGATTGGGAAATGATCACCGATGCATCCATGATGTCTAGAGCCACTTCCTTAAGTACCCTGGGATGCAGACCATCAGGCCCTGGTGATTTATCAGCCTTCAGTCCCATCAGTCTACCCAACACCATTTCTTGCCCAATGTGAATTTCCTTCAGTTCCTCTGTCACCCTAGGTCCTCTGGCCACTAGTATATCAGGGAGATTGTATGTGTCTTCCTTCAGGTAGAAGGTACAGGAGCCTGAAGACTGCAACAACCAGGTTCAGGAATATCTACTTCCCCACAGCCATCAGGCTATTAAACCTGGCTCGGACAAAACTCTGATTATTAATAACCACTTTCTGTTATTTGCACTTTATCAGTTTATTTATTCATGTGTGTATATATTTATATTATGGTATATGGACACACTTATCTGTTTTGTAGTAAATGCCTACTATGTTCTGTGTGCTTAAGCAAAGCAAGAATTTCATTGTCCTATACAGGGACACATGACAATAAACTCACTTGAACTTGAAGACAGATCCAAAGTACCTGTTCAACTCATCTGCCATTTCCTTGTTCCCTATAATAAATTCACCTGTTACAGTCTGCGTTCTTGGCTAGCTTACCTTTGTACCTTATCTCCCCCCCTGTATTACCTTTTTAGTTATCTTTTGTTGCCCTTTAAAAGTTTCCCAATCCTCAGGCTTCCCGCTCATCTTTGTTACGTTATACTTCTCTTTTGTGTTTATACTGTCCTGGTCTTCCCTTGTCAGCCATGGTCGCCTCTTACTCCCCTTGGAATCTTTCTTCCTCTTTGGAATGAACTGATCCTGCACCTTCTGTATTATTCCCAGAAATACCTGCCACTCTCATCCCTGCTGGGGTATCTTTCCAGTCAACTTTGGCCAGCTCCTCCCACATGGCTCCATGGTCCCCTTTGTTCAACTGTAATACTGACACTTCCGATATTCCCTTCTCACTCTCAAATTGTAGATTAAAACTTATCATATTATGGCCACTACCTCCTAATGGCTCCTTTACCTCGAGTTCCCTTATCAAATCCGGTTCATTACACAACACTAAATCCAGAATTGCCTTCTCCCTGGTAGGCTCCAGTACAAGATGCTTTAGGAATCCATGACGGAGGAACTCCACAAACTCCCTTTCTTGGGGTCCAGCACGAACCTGATTTTCCCAATCTACCTGCATATTGAAATCTCCCATAACAACCGTAGCATTACCTTTGCAACATTTTGCGACCAATTTTAACTCTTGATTCATCTTGCACCCTATATCCAGGCTACTATTTGGGTGCCTGTAGATAAGTCCCATTAGGGTCTTTTTACCTTTACAATTCCTCAGTTCTATCCATACTGACTATACATCTCCTGATTCTATATCACTCCTTGCTGGGGACTGAATTTCATTCCTCGCCAATAGAGCTACCCCACCACCTCTGCCCACATGTCTGTCTTTTCGATAGGACGTATACCCTTGAATATTCAGTTCCCAGCCCAGGTCCTCTTGCAGCCATGTCTCTGTAATCCCACAACAGCATACTTGTCAATTTCTAACTGAGCCTCAAGCTCATCCACTTTATTTCTTATACTTCGTGCATTCATAATAATAATAATTATAATATATTTTATTGTCATTGCACATAAGCACAACTAGATTTGGTATGCAGCTTCCATCCAATGTCATAACTTAAATAATTAATAAAATTTAGATTTAGATACCCCGAGAACATGGTTTGTAAAAGAACAGTAAAATAGTCAAAACAGTTCAAACTTTGAAGTGGTTGACTGCCTGAACCTCATCCACAGCATCATTTACAGCCAGTTCTAGACAGTGGTTCATACAGTGCCATGTGAAGAGGTTAGGGTACCTTGCAGTCAGCCTGGTTGCCACACCAGAGTTTTTGCCTAACATAACACTGGCTCCATCAGAAACAAATGAGATCCAGTTGTTTTGAAGCCACTCTTCACTAAAGCCTGCAGTGTCCAAACAGTTTAATAGAGCTTCCTCTATAGACTCTGCCCTCTGGCTTTCCAGCTCCACCAGGTCCAAAAAAAAACAAATTCAGGAGTAGCTCCATCTAAAGAGGCCTTCACATTGACAATCATGGCTGATTTATGGCTGAGAGAATTTGCCTCATCAATGAGAACAGACAGCTTGCTTGAAGATGACACAATGCTGTCAACTATTTTTGTCTGCATCTTTTTTGCTATGTGTTCCACAATTTTTGTTGAACTGAACCTTGAGTGCAGACTTGTGCCCATGTTGACACCATTTTTTTCCTGAAGCTCAATGAGATCATCATGGTCAGAGAAAGGTCGGTTCATCTTGGCAAGATAATATGCTGTTCTGAATACAGCATTTGTCTCAGCTAACACAGTGTCTGACACAGCTCTCACAAGATTCCCAAGTAAATCCTGTCCACCCTTTTCAGTGAGCTCCTGAGCTATTTCGTGTGCCCTGGACATCTCATGCCATCTGATCTTGTTTCTCAAGGAGGCCAGGGCTGTTGGTCTGCTTGAGCCTGATGACTGGATCTTAAACATCGCCCACTCCTCAGATATGGAAATTCTTTTCTCTGTTAAGACGCCAGTAGATTTTGTTGAGCTGCAAATAGCACAACCTGGAAGTAAACAAAAACATGACTAATTAACATCATACAAGTAGTCTTTTTTGAATCTATATTAGCAATAACACCTTCTGAACTGGATACAAATCTATTCAAAATAATTGAATGAACTGTAAATAAGCTTCACTGTGACAATATTATAATTTGATTGTATAAAAGTGAAATTAATGTATCTTTAAGATGAAAATAAACCAGCTATACTCTCATTTGCATAAAGTTGACCATGTGTTTATACCAGCTTTACAAGTTGGCTGATATTTATATAACTTTCTGTCCTTCCATTCTAACCAAGAATGCCTGCTTTTAAACTCCCTAGCCTGACTCTCAGTCCATAGAGCTGGCCAGGAGTTATCATCTAGAAGGAACAAGGAGATATTCAGCACACACACACTCACAGTCTCACAGTAAAATGTGTAATAACTACGTTATTTACTACTTTACTACAACAAGATTGAGCTAGCAAGGCCGTTTAGTGAATATATGTGTGGTATTCATTCAGTTTGGGAAATCTCTTATAAGCTAGTAGCTTATATCTGGTCTAATATCTGCTAAAGTTCACGTGTATACGACTATCACTTACCCGATACACTGCTGGTATCAGGCTCCGCTGTAGTTCCCTCTTCTTCATCTAACGTCCTAGGGACTGCTGGAGTGTCGACCGAGGCAGCAGCAGGCTTGTTTTTTTTTTTTAAATGGCTAAGGGTGGTTTGTTGCTTCCGCTTCATATTTACTGTTGAGCCGCTGGACATCACCTCGGCG
The DNA here is from genome assembly GCF_010909765.2 of Amblyraja radiata. Classification (NCBI taxonomy): domain Eukaryota; kingdom Metazoa; phylum Chordata; class Chondrichthyes; order Rajiformes; family Rajidae; genus Amblyraja; species Amblyraja radiata. The sequence continues at coordinate 10,421,851 of NC_045985.1, read as the reverse complement.
CCGACCGTCTAGTATGACAGTTCACTCATAAAATAAACAGAACTTCTGTCACTATCGAAGTTGATACGTGTCATTGCGCATTTCTAAGTGGGCATACGGAAATGCTGGAGCTTTCTTAGTGGGTATACGGCGTATACCTGCGTATCACGTAGACTACACCTCTGCGTGAAACCTCCCCATAGCGACCCTGTGTCCCAAAGATCCTATAGCGGCCCTGTGTCCCAAAGATCCTATAAGATCTTTGCTGTGTCCTGGGCATCCTCCATGGCCAGAGTGAGCAACATCGGAAATTGGAGGAACAGCACCTCATATTCCGCTTGGGGAGTCTGCATCCTGGTGGTATAAACATTGAATTCTCACAATATTGTTAACCCTTGCTGTCTCCTCCCTTTCCTATCTCCTCCTCCTCCTTTTTCCTTTCTTCTCCCCGCCCCCCCATCAGTCTGAAGAAGGGTTTCGGCCTGAAACGTTGCCCATTTCCTTAGCTGCATAGATGCTGCTGCACCCGCTGAGTTTCTCCAGCATTTTTGTCCACCTTCGATTTTCCAGCATCTGCAGTTCCTTCTTAAACAAGTTACATTCACTGCCCGGGACGGCAGCGAGCGCAGTGGACACTCGCGGTACTGCAGGGGTTCTGCAACTACACGTGGAGTGAAAACATTTTAAACCAGAAAGCAAAGAAAGTGCGGGATTTAATAAAATGGCTGCGAAACGCCCGGCCGGGAGTTGGACCGAGGAGGTAGTTTGTCCCATCTGCAAAGATTTCTTCACCGATCCGGTGGCGCTGGACTGCGGGCACAACTTCTGCCGCTCCTGCATCACACAGAGTTGGGACAGGGAGGGGAGAAACTCCTGCTCGGAATGTAGAGAGGAATCTGCAAACCGCATCCTCAGGGTGAATCGGGCCTTGGTTAGACTGTCTGAGAAAGTTCGAACACTGAGCCTGAATCTCAAAGCGAAGAAAAGTAAACTTCAGTGCGAGAAACATCAGGAAGGACTGAAACTGTTTTGTAAAACTGACAAGAAACTGATCTGTTTGATTTGTGCAACTGGGCAGCAGCACAGGTCTCACAGCTTAATGCTGATAGAAGAAGCAATTGAATTTTACAAGGTAAAACCAAATCACTTTTGATCACATCATTGTCTAATCTTTTCTTCATTGTCTGACATTTTTTATTCTCTGATCTGTAACCCAACCCCAGGAACAGGTGAAATCTTCTTTCGAATCTCTCACAGAAAAGGAATCAGAGATCCAGAAAATTGAGCAGGAACAGAAAGAGAGCATTTCTGGAGTTCAGGTGAGGCTTTGTACTATCGATTTAATGTTTTTGTGTAGATTTCAACCCTGTGATGTGTGCAATAATTTAGCACCTCTATAAAGCTCAGTAGTATAGAGCCAGAACTGTTGGCAGAGGTTCAGCAGCCAAGGTCTTTACTCGAGTGATATAATATATTGATTCTCATCTTTCATCTGGCAGGAAGAGTCACACAACCTTCAGTCACAGATCACATCCCAGTTTGCTGAACTGCACCAGATTCTCACTGATAAAGAGCAGCGTTTACTCGGTGATGTCCGGGAAGAAGAGGTGAAGATTGTAAAATCAATGGAGAAAAATCTTCAAGGGATACAAGAGAATTTAAAATCAATTCAGGAGGAACTCTCAAAGCTACAGGAACAGACAGACCACAAGAACGGCCTGATATTTCTGAAGGTGAGGGGTTGCACTACAGTTTGGTGAAATGAAAGAGTACAGTCACAAAATGGTGGGTTAAATTTCTGAAATAAATGCTGCATTTACCAGTATTTCAGTACTGGGTCAATGTTCCGTCTGTTCCATCTACTCGCCACATGTGACAATAATGCCCCAAATCCCAGGAATCCTCTTGTATTTATCCCACCAACTTAAATTTATCTGCAATAACCAGGCTGCCCTGTGAGTTCCAGTTTCTGTTTACTGCATTTCTTGTGGAATTTGTTAAAGTCCATCATGCATTTCAGGTTTTATTTTTCTCCTCCTCACAAGTAGTGATAATATTTCCAATCCCCATCCATTATATCCGCCACTGACCTTAAAATGTTCCATCCCATTATCTCTGACATCTTCTCCAGACTTACTCGTAAGCTGCGTACTCGCAGTTATTTTCATCGACATTCCTAATGCTTTCCCCCGTGTTTGATGTCTCTACGACAATATCCAAGTTCTGTCTGTGTGACAGCGGCAAAGAGTTGGGAAATGGGAATTAGCAGAGGGTATTTTTGGCAGCAATTTGGTGAAATACCCGCCGTCGGGATCATGACGATCCATCTCAGTCTATTGAGATTTGTGTTTTATTTATTTCAGGAGGAAGCTGGTCGCAAGAGGAGGTAGGACATGCTTTTGACTGAAACAATGTATGTTTTTATAGTACAGCTCAAAAAAACATCTAATGCCCAGTTTCTAACCAGCTGTTAAATATTTGCAGGGTTAGTGATGAAACCAAACCAATGTTGGTGGTATATGGGGCTTTTCTCATTGAAAAGTATGATTGCAACTTACACTACAAAATAGAATTGAGCGTAGCATCTGATATCAAACAAGGTAAAACTTCGCAGGGGACAGACTCCTGACCGACATACATTACAAACCCACTGACTCACATGGCTATCTGGACTACACGTCTTCCCACCCTGCCCCCTGTAAAGACTCCATCCCCTACGCCGCATCTGTTCCCAGGATGAGACATTTCATACCAGGGCATCGGAAATGTCCTCGTTCTTCAGGGAACGGGGATTCCCCTCCGCCACCATAGATGAGGCTCACACCAGGGTCTCATCCATACCCCGTAACACTGCTCTCTCTCCCCATCCCCGTACTCGCAACAAGGGCAGAGTCCCTCTGGTCCTCACCTTTCACCCCACCAGCCGGCAAATACAACACATAATCCTCCGCCATTTCCGCCACCTCCAACGTGACCCCACCACTCGCCACATCTTCCCATCTCCCCCCATGTCTGCCTTCCGCAAAGACCGCTCCCTCCGCAACTCCCTCGTCAATTCTTCCCTTCCCTCCTGCACCACCCCCTCCCCGGGCACTTTCCGTTGCAACCGCAAGAAATGCAACACCTGTCCCTTCACCTCCCCCCTCAACTCCATTCAAGGTCCCAAGCAGTCGTTCCAGGTGCGACAAAGGTTCACCTGTTTCTCCTCCAACCTCATCTACTGCATCCGCTGCTCTAGATGTCAGCTGATTTACATCGGGGAGACCAAGCGTAGGTTGGGCGATCGTTTTGCCGAACACCTCCGCTCAGTCCGCTATAAACTACCTGAACTCCCGGTGGCTCAGCACTTCAACTCCCCCTCCCATTCCCAATCCGACCTCTCTGTCCTGGGTCTCCTCCATTGCCAGAGTGAGCAACAGCGGAAATTGGAGGAACAGCACCTCATATTCCGTCTGGGGACCTTGCGTCCCTATGGCATTAACATTGAATTCTCCCAATTTTGCTAGACCTTCCTGTCTCCTCCCCTTCCTTAACCCTCTAGCTGTCTCCTCCCACCCTCCCATCCGCCCGCCCTCGGGCTCCTCCTCCTCCTCCCCCTCCCCTTTTCCTTCTTCCTTCCCCCCCCCACCCCCCATCAGTCTGAAGAAGGGTTTCGGCCCGAAACGTCGCCTATTTCCTTCGCTCCATAGATGCTGCTGCACCCGCTGAGTTTACCCAGCAATTTTGTGTACCTAAGGTAAAACTAATACCTTTTCCATTGTTCTTTTTTAAAACATCTTTATGCAATACTTATATGTGAAGATTAATGGTATTAATGGACTCTGGGGAAGTATCACAGAACCAGAGAGTGAAGTTTGTTTGCACTTGAACAAATCCTGGAGAATAGGTTTGCTGTGCTGGGTGAAATTGCGTAGACTAGGCCTGCATACTTGAGAGTTCAGGTGTATTAGAGGAAATCTCAGTGAAACACACATAGTACTTACAGGGCTCAGTGGGCTGGATGCAGGGAAGATGTTTACCCTGTCTGAGCGGGCCTGGAGCCAGCGGAAACCCTCTCAGAATGTGAGCTGCACCATTTAGGACAGAGATAAGTAGACTTTACTGCATGCTGAGACTAGGCAACCTTTAGAATTCACTGCACACCCGGTGGCTGTGCATAATCAGTCATTCAATGCTCTTGGAGCCAGAGAGCCATGGTTGTACATTACAGAATCAGGCCCTTCAGCCCATCACGTCCATGTCCACCTTTTTTCCTAGCCACACAAATCCTATTTGCCCACATTAGAGCCGTATTATTCTACACCTCGTTTGCTAAATCGCAATGTCTCTTAGATGTACTGGTTACATCTGATTCCACCACATCCTCTGGCAAAATATTCCAGGTATTAACTTTTTGTGCGTCCTCCAGTATTGATATCCCTGCATGACAATAAGGTTTCGATGATCTAGCCTATATCCTGCTGCAGACTTTGACAGACTTTCTTGCTATTCACAACATTACCCGTTCTCCACAATCTTAGTAGTCACACCTCCTACATTCACAACCAAGCCATGAAAACATAAAATAAACAGCAATGGTTGCTGCACCGATCTCTGCTGCACTCCAGCAGTCACAGACCCTCCAGGCAGAAAAATCATCCTTCAACCACCACCTTCTACTTCCAACCACTAAACCAATTGTGGGTCCATTTTACCAACTTGTCTTTGAACCCACCTGCCTTCGCTTTCTGGACCAGCCTTGCATGCAAAACATTGTCAAGTCCCTCAGTGAAGTTCATATATTGCTTCACAATGAGATTATAGTGTTCTTGGTTGTACAGACGCATCAAACCACCCTCCACTAAAGAAAGCAAGTATATAGCAGTAGATTGCCTCACCTGTCCAGTCCCCTCCCGTTCAGTATGATCACGGCAACTCCACCACACATCTGTCTTCACTAAGGAGGACACAAACAATCTCCCTGATATAGTAGTGGCCATAGGATCTGGGGTGCCAGAGAAACTGAAGGAAATCCACATTAGGCAGGAAATGGTGTTGGATAGACAGATGGGACTGAAGGCTGATAAATCCCCAGGCCCTGATGGTCTGAATCCCATGGAAGTGACACTAGAAAACGTGGATGCATTGGTGATAATTTTCAAATGTTCTATAGATTCAGGATCAGTTCCTGCGGATTGGAGGGTAGCTAATTTTATCCCACTTCTTAAGAAAGGCGGGAGAGAGAAAACAGGGAATTATAGACCAGTTAGCCTGATATCGGTGGTGGGGAAGATGCTGGAGTCAATTATAAAAGATGAGATAGCCGAACATTTGGATAGCAGTAACAGGATCGGTCCGAGTCAGTATGGATTTACAAAGGGGAAATCATGCTTGACTAATCTTCTGGAATTTTTTGAAGATGTAACTAGGAAAATGGACAAGAGAGAGCCAGTGGGTGTGGTGTACCTGGACTTCCAGAAAGCATTTGATAAGGTCCCATTTAGGAGATTAGTGGGCAAAATTAGGGCACATGGTATTGGGGGTAGAGTGCTGACATGGTTAGAGAAGTGGTTGGCAGAAAGGAAACAATGAGTAGGGATTAACGCGTCCCTTTCAGAATGGCAGGCAGTGACTAGTGGGGTACCGCAAGGCTCGGTGCTGGGACCGCAGCTATTCACAATATACATCAATGATTTGGATGAAAGGATTCAAAATAACATTAGCAAATTTGCAGATGACACAAAGCTGGGTGGAAGTGTGAACTGTGAGGAGGATGCTATGAGAATGCAGGGTGACTTGGACAGGTTGGGGGAGTGGGCAGATGCACGGCAGATGAAGTTTAATGTGGATAAATGTGAGGTTATCAACTTTGGTAGCAAAAACAGGAAGGCAGATTACTTTCTAAATGGCGTCAAGTTGGGAAAAGGGGAAGTACAACGGGATCTGGGGGTCCTTGTACATCAGTCTATGAAAGTAAGCATGCAGTAACAGCAGGCAGTGAAGAAAGCGAATGGCTTGTTGTCCTTTATAACAAGAGGAATCGAATATAGGCGCAAAGAGGTCCTTCTGCAGTTGTACAGGGCCCTAGTGAGACCACACCTAGAGTATTGTGTGCAATTTTGGTCCCTTAATTTGAGGAAGGACATTCTTGCTATTGAGGGAGTGCAGCGTAGGGTTACAAGGTTAATTCCCGGGATGGTGGGACTGTCATATGCTGAGAGAATGGAGCAGCTGGGTTGTACACTCTGGAGTTTAGATGGATGAGAAGGGATCTCATTGAAACATATAAGATTGTTAAGGACTTGGACACGCTAGAGGCAGGAAACATGTTCCCGATATTGGGGGGGGGTCCAGAACCAGGGGCCACAGTTTAAGAATAAGGAGTAAGCCATTTAGAACGGAGATGAGGAAACACTTTATCTCTTAGAGAGTGGCGAGTGTGGAATTTTCTGCCTCGGAGGGCGGTGGAGGCAGGTTCACTGGCTAGATAGGGCTCTTAAAAATAGCGGAATCGGGGGATATGGGTAGAAGGCAGGAACGGGTTACTGATTGGGGATGATCAGCCATGATCATATTAAATGGCGGTGCTGGCTCAAAGGGCCGAATGGCCTACTCCTACACCTATTGTCTATCTCTACATGCTCATTAACCATCTGTATTTACCACTCACACCAGTCTCCTCATCTGCCAATCATAGAAACATAGAAACATAGAAATTAGGTGCAGGAGTAGGCCATTCGGCCCTTCGAGCTTGCACCGCCATTCAATATGATTATGGCTGATCATCCAACTCAATATCCCGTACCTGCCTTCTCTCCATACCCTCTGATCCCCTTAGCCACAAGGGCCACATCTAACTCCCTCTTAAATATAGCCAATGAACTGGCCTCGACTACCCTCTGTGGCAGGGAGTTCCAGAGATTCACCACTCTCTGTGTGAAAAAAGTTCTTCTCATCTCGGTTTTAAAGGATTTCCCCCTTATCCTTAAGCTGTGACCCCTTGTCCTGGACATCGGGAGCAATCTTCCTGCATCTAGCCTGTCCAACCCCTTAAGAATTTTGTAAGTTTCTATAAGATCCCCTCTCAATCTCCTAAATTCTAGAGAGTATAAACCAAGTCTATCCAGTCTTTCTTCATAAGACAGTCCTGACATCCCAGGAATCAGTCTGGTGAACCTTCTCTGCACTCCCTCTATGGCAATAATGTCCTTCCTCAGATTTGGAGACCAAAACTGTACGCAATACTCCAGGTGTGGTCTCACCAAGACCCTGTACAACTGCAGTAGAACCTCCCTGCTCCTATACTCAAATCCTTTTGCTATGAAAGCTAACATACCATTCGCTTTCTTCACTGCCTGCTGCACCTGCATGCCCACTTTCAATGACTGGTGTACCATGACACCCAGGTCTCGCTGCATCTCCCCTTTTCCTAGTCGGCCACCATTTAGATAATAGTCTGCTTTCCTGTTTTTGCCACCAAAATGGATAACCTCACATTTATCCACATTATACTGCATCTGCCAAACATTTGCCCACTCACCCAGCCTATCCAAGTCACCTTGCAGTCTCCTAGCATCCTCCTCACAGCTAACACTGCCCCCCAGCTTAGTGTCATCCGCAAACTTGGAGATATTGCCTTCAATTCCCTCATCCAGATCATTAATATATATTGTAAATAGCTGGGGTCCCAGCACTGAGCCTTGCGGTACCCCACTAGTCACTGCCTGCCATTGTGAAAAGGACCCGTTTACTCCTACTCTTTGCTTCCTGTTTGCCAGCCAGTTCTCTATCCACATCAATACTGAACCCCCAATGCCGTGTGCTTTAAGTTTGTAAACTAATCTCTTATGTGGGACCTTGTCGAAAGCCTTCTGGAAGTCCAGATACACCACATCCACTGGTTCTCCCCTATCCACGCTACTAGTTACATCCTCGCAAAATTCTATAAGATTCGTCAGACATGATTTACCTTTTGTAAATCCATGCTGACTTTGTCCAATGATTTCACCACTTTCCAAATGTGCTGCTATCCCATCTTTAATAACTGACTCTAGCAGTTTCCCCACTACCGATGTTAGACTAACTGGTCTGTAATTCCCCGTTTTCTCTCTCCCTCCCTTCTTAAATCTGCCTCTCCCTCCCCAGCAACTGGCAAGATATTGGAATACCCGCTTCATTTCTCCATTTTCACCCGCAATGTCCCGTTCATCCTGACTTTCCGCGTTCGTTTTCCCCGTCCGCATGCCTCGCCCCCTCCCCTTCCCGATAACCCGCAGAATTTCCGCTCTCCTGCCCGCTTGAGAAACACCGGGGAAAATGTGTGTGTCCATCCGATGTTGTTGTGGGTGAAGGGTTCGGTTGTCCGCCCGTCTGTGCCTGAGGCCGAGCGGCTTCTCCCCGGGACCGCACTGCCCGAGTCTCCCCCCCCCCCTCCCAACCCCTGGGGACTCTCTGACTCTCTTCTTCTCCCCCCAGTCTCCGTCACCCTGGATGTAGAAACAGCGCATCCGGAGCTCGAAGTGTTTGAGGATCGGAAGAGGGTGAGACGGATCCGGACCCAGAGGTGTCTCCCTGACACCGGGAAGAGGTTTACATCCAGTCCGTGTGTGCTGGGATCAGAAGGATTCACATCGGGGTGACATTACTGGGAGGTGGAGGTGGCGGGGAATCGGTACTGGAGTCTGGGAGTCGCCACAGAGTCTGTGGAGAGGAAGAGAGGGGTCAAACTGACCCCGGAGACTGGGGTCTGGAGCATCGGGCGGCGACAGGGTGACGTGTTTGATGCATTCACCTCCCCTCCACCCCGTCTCCCCGCCCGTCCCATCCCCGGGAGGGTGGCAGTTTATCTCAGTAACGAGTCCGGGACAGTTTCATTTTACGACGCGGACACCAAGTCCCATCTCCACACCTTCACTGAGAAGATGCAGGTGGTTGCTGGAGGTTGCAGGTAGGGAGACTGACAAAAACCTCAGGGAACCGCACGGAAACCTTGGGTGGGGCGCAAAGTCTCCAGAGGTTTCCGTTCAGGTTTCCTAAGTGGGACAGGGGCATAAGTCTCTTTGAAGAGCAGCCACGAATGGCAACTGAAATGCAGGAGTCAATTTGTAGACAGAAACACACAAAAGGAGTTTAAAAACATGCTATACAGTGCAAAGCGATTTGGGTTTATTTCAATTGTAGTATTAGAAGCACCAAGCACATTATTCAAATAAACACAATCTTTCTATTCAGTTCTTGTGAATGTTACTGGTGATGCGAATTATCCAAATTCAACATCAGGGTATTAAGTGTATGTTGTATTAATCTACAAACCTACAATATTGTAAGTGGTTAAGAAGTTTTTAAGATGGAACTGCAGAAGCTGGAAAATCGAAGGTACACAAAAATGCTGGAGAAATGCAGCGGGTGCAGCAGCATCTATGGAGCGAAGGAGATAGGCAACGTTTCGGGCCAAAACCCTTAGGCTAAATCCAAGTTTAAATGATCTATCACACCATGTGGGGGGGGGGGGGGATATAAAATGACCCTATCTGCTGACCTATGACCTATAAATGAACAATTATCTGCTGCCTTGGGTCTACCATACACGCTAAATGGACCTTTGGGCCCATCTAGGTTAGCCTAGATATTAAAGATACCAGTTAAAACCAGGTTTAGATGGCCAATTACAGCTTTGGAAATACAAAATCACCCATTGCCTTGGTCCTACCAGATTCCCCAAATAGTCCCTTAATTGCCTAACTGGGGGGAGTTGAGGGTTTGATAGGCACAAGGCATCCACCCCCCCCCCCCCCCCTCTCCACCCCCTCTCTCCCCACTTCACCCACCCACCCCCCCCCCTCTTCCCCCCCACCTCTCTATCGCTTTCTCTGCCTCGGGGAGGGGGTAGAGGGGGAGGGGGTAGAGGCAGCAGCTACCAGTCATGGAGCACAAGCCTCCCCATCGGGCACCGGGCCCAAGCTAGGCTGCCGGCGTCGTGGACCAGAGCGAGGACCGCAGTGCTCGGAGGACTGAAAAACAGCAGAGGGCTGGCAGGGCACTCACCAGCGTGACAGTCTACAAATCCGTCAGTTTCACCACCTCCAACGTGACCCCACCACTGGCCACATCTTCCCATCTCCCCACATGTCTGCCTTCCGCAAAGACCGCTCCCTCCATAACTAAAAATGTTAATCTATTCTTAAGAAATTGAAAGATGTTTAGATCTGGTAATTGAATTATGTAATTAGCTAGAATTAGGTAACTAACTAATTATATGCTTTAATTTCAAGTCATCTAAGTAAGATTGTTTCATATTTCTTTCAGAATGCTTCAATCTATAATAACTGAAATTTTATTTTAGTTCTCTTAATTTTTAAGAAAGTTATGGCCATTTGACTGTCCTCGATCACAGCTTTTGTGTTAAGTCAATGGAAAAGCAATAGGGAACAAGATGCTAATTTCCGAGTATGAAAATGGCCACATATTCTTATAGAAACTTACAAATTCTTAAGGGGTTCGACAGGCTAGATGCAGGAAGATTATTCCCAATGTTGGGGAAGTCCAGAACTAGGGGTCACAGTTTAAGGATAAGAGGGAAGTCTTTTAGGACCGAGATGAGGAAATCATTTTTTACGCAGAGAGTGGTGAATCTGTAGAATTCTCTGCCACAGAAGGTAGTTGAGGCCAGTTCATTGGCTATATTTAAGATATGGCCCTTGTGGCTAAAGGGATCAGGGGGTATGGAGAGAAGGCAGGGATGGGATACTGAGTTGGAATGGTCAGCCATGATCATATCGAATGGCGGTGCAGGCTCGAAGGGCTGAATGGCCTACTCCTGCACCTATTTTCTATGTTTTTATGTCCATGTTTCTATGACTTTTTTTAATACTGAAGATATGAAAGTGAATTAAGTGGCAAATTAAACTTATTTTTATGCTTTGTCTGATGGGATAAATTGCAGACTTGATTTTTTATATCTCAAAAATTTGTAACATTGCTTGATGGGGGCATGCACATTGAATTCTCCCAATTTTGTTAGCCCTTGCGTCTCCTCCCCTTCCTACCTCTCCTTCAGCCCTCTGGCTGTCTCCTCCTCCTTTTCCCGCTATTCTCCCCGCCCCCCACCAGTCTGAAGAAGTGTTTCGGCCTGAAACGTTGCCCATTTCATTCGCTGCATAGATGCTGCTGCACCCGCTGAGTTTCTCCAGCATTTTTGTGCACCTTCGATTTTCCAGCATCTGCAGTTCCTTCTGAAACAAATAACATTCACCTGCCGCATGGAGTCAGTCGCATACTGGTGGGACAGGCCTCGTAAACACTGCCTCGTTAACCTGCCGTCACTCATGCGCGCGCTCCAGTTAAAGCTCCATTCACAAAATCCTTTGTTCTCTCTGACATCCCCGGCCCGCCCACTGACGCGTGATTGGTCGGCCCAGATCTGGATGGCCCGCCCCCTTAAGCGTGATTGGTCGGCTGAGATCACTATGATCCGCTCCCGGATGCGTGATTGGCCGGCTGAGATCATGATGTCCCGCCTACTGTCGCGTGATTGGTCGGCCCAGACCGGGATAGCCCGGGATAGACAAACAACCAAACAAACTATAAACACAATCATAAACACACACATATTATTTTACATATTAAATATTGGAAGGAAAAACGTTCAGTAAAGTTAGTCCCTGGTGAGATAGGAGTTTACAGTCCGAATGGCCTCTGGGAAGAAACTCCTTCTCAACCTCTCCATTGGCTATTTCCATGCCTGTCCTGTCCCGCTGAGTTATAGACCCAGAGACAGACAAAACAAACAACCGTGCAAGCTATTCATTCACACATGGTCAGTATCTGTACATTTAATAGTGTTATTTATTCATGCGGCGACTTCGACTTCTGTACATTCATCACCTATCGTTCCAGAGAGTACTCGTGGAAAAACGTTAAAACGCGTGCAAAGGTTGTAATTTGTCTGTACACAAAAATGCTGGAGAAACTCAGCGGATGCACATGCAGCAGCATCTATGCAGCGAAGGAAATGGGTAACATTTCAGGCTGAAACAATTCTTCAGACTGGTGGGGGGGCGGGGAGAATAAAGGAAAAAGGAGGAGGAGACAGCCAGAGGCGAAACTATCGCCAAGCCTACGCTTGGTCTCAGACTCTGCACCAAAGATCTTATAGCGGAGCTCTAAGATCTTTGCTCTGCACAATAACATCACTTCAATACCAGACACTGCAATGAAGAAGGTGTCTAGTCCCGAAACGTCACCCATTCCATCTCTCCAGAGATTATACTTGTCCCGCTGAGTTACTCCAGCTTTTTGTGTCTATCTGCAGTTCCTTCTTATACGCTCGATTTTTGTTTAATAATCTCATGTGTAAACTTGAATTTAATGATTCAATTATACTCTATTGTCACGTGTACCTCGTGACTGTGGGATTATTTACTTTTGCATGCAATCCGGTAAAATACAGACCTCGCCTCCTCCATGGCCAGAGTGAGTCCCACCGCAAATTGGAGGAGCAGCACCTCATATTTCACTTGCGTAGTTTGCACCCCAGCGGTATGAACATTGACTTCTCCAATTTCAGGTAGTCCTTGCTGTCTCCCAGCTCTCTCACATCCCACTGTCTCCGCCTCCTCCTTTCTTCTTCCCGCCCCCTCCCCCACCCCCATACCAGTCTGGAGAAGGGTGATAACATCACTTCAATACCAGACACAATAACATCACTTCAATACCAGGCACTGTAATGAAGAAGGGGTCTCGACCCTAAACGTCACCCATTCCTTCCCTCCAGAGATGCTGCCTCACCCGCTGAGTTTCTCCAGCATTTTTGTCTACCTTCGATTTTTCCAGCATCTGCAGTTCTTTCTCAAACAATCATACTCTATTGTGTTCAAAATGGAACTGCAGATGCTGGAATATCGAAGGTACACAAAATTGTGGGGAAACTCAGCGGGTGCAGCAGCATCTATGGAGCGAAGGAAATAGGCGACGTTTCGGGCCGAAACCCTTCTTCAGACTGAAATCTTTTGTGTTAAGTCTGAAGAAGGGTTTCGGCCCGAAACGTCGCCTATTTCCTTCGCTCCATAGATGCTGCTGCACCCGCTGAGTTTCCCCAGCAATTTTGTGTACCAATCATACTCTATTGTTCAATGTACCTCGGATCAGTGAAATGCCTTGTTTTTGCCAGCAATCCGGTAAAAAACAGATCTGACCTGGGCGGTAATGTGGGCGCCGACTAGGTTGCGAGAAGTTCAGTCTATATTTTCCCCGCAGCGGTGAACCAGGCCCCGCCGCACCAGGCAGCAGGCGCCCCCGCGTCGGGTCCCCCTTCGTTCTCGGCTGCCCCCCGCCGGGTTGCTCTCGGCTTGGAATGATTCAGGGCTATTTTCCCAGCGTGGAAAAGTCAATGACGGGACGCCATAGATTTTAACACAGTAGGGGGATCTTTCAAGGAGATGTGCGGGGCATGTTTTATTACGCAGGGTATTGGGTGCCTGGAACGCGCCGCTGGAGTGGTGGTCGAGGCACATACGGAGGAGGCATTCCAGTCTGATGTGGCCTGAAGGAACTGTTCTGATTCTATGTGGCCGTCAACAAAACCGTCAGGTTCATCAGAGCTCCCATTCTCAGCTCCTTACCCTCAACCATTAGATTCTTGAACCGACCTGCAATGCCTGCGTTTGGCCCACATACCTCTAACCTGTCCTAGCCATGTACCTGTCTAAATGCTTCTGAAACGTTACGATAGTGCCCATCTCATCTACCTCCTCCAGCAGCTCATTCCATACACCCACCACCCATTGTGTGAACAAAGTTACCCCTCAGGTTCCTATTCAACCTTTCCAACCTTACCTTAAACCTATGTCCTCTGGTACTTGATTCCCCTCCTCTGGGCAAGAGGCTCTTTGCGGCTACCCAATTTGTTCCTCTCATGATTTTTTTACATCTCTTCTAAGATCATCCCTCATCATGGAAAAGCAGCCAACATAATCAAATACTTGTCCCACCCCGGTCATTCCTTCTTCTCACTGTTCTTGTCGGGCAGAAGGTACAGAATCTTGAAAGCGCGTACTACCAGTCTCAGGAACAGCCTCCTCCCCTCTGTTATCAGGCTTCTGAATGGTCCTTCCATAAGCTAGACATTGTGTGTTGAAGGGCCTGTTCCTGTGCAGTATTGATGACGACTTGTTTTCTCTGTTGAGCGGCAGTGCAAGGTTGATTTTCTGACCAGAGTGGAGCTTACTTTACTTTAGAGATACAGCATGGAAGTAGGCCCTTCGGCCCACCGAGTCCACATCGACCATCGATCACCAATTAACACTTGGTCTCTGTTATCCCACCTTCCCGTTCACTCCCAACATACTTGGGGCAATTTACAGAGGGCCAATTACCCTACAAACCCGCATGTCCTTTGAATGTGGGAGAAAACTGGAGCACCCGGAGGAAACCCACGCGGTCACCGGGAGAATGTGCACGTTCCGAACATTGAACATGGTCAGGATCGAACCCGGGTCTCTGGCCCCGTGAGGCAGTGGGGCAATCGGCTGCTCCATATTACCTCAGAAATATTAACCCTTCCCTTTCCAGATACTGTACACTGCCCGACCTGCTGAATGCCGACAACGTTTTCTGTTTTTTTGTTGGCATTTTATGGTCAGACTCACGTTCCAATCACCCATTTAACTGGAAAAACTTTAGTTTAAGGGAATGAAATTTACCCGAAGCTGATTACAAATGACATCGGCTTTCTGGTCAGGGCTGTGATTGACGGGGCTGAGCTCCGCCTCCCCTCAGCCGTGCCCCGCCCCTTTCATTGATTGTTCCACAGCTCCGGGCTCCCCCGGGTCCTAAAGCCCGTCCACACGTTGTTGTCCAGCCTCACTGACCTCCTCTGGCAGCTTGTTCCATTTCCCCACGACCTTCTGTGTGAAAATATTGTTCCTCAGGTTCCGATTAAATCTTGCACCTCTCACCACAAACCTGTGTCCTCTAGTTCTCGACTCCACTACTCCGGGTAAAAGACTGTGCATTCACCCTATCCATTCACCTCTTGATCCCATGCACTTCAGCCTCCGGCGCTCCAATTAATTACTGCAGGGCGTCAGCAGTTTCAGCGAATGGGAATGCGTTTTGAACCAGGAAGTGGAGGATTAAAATGGCTGCGAAAGACCCGGTCGAGAGTTGGACCGAGGAGGCAGTTTGTCCCATCTGCCTGGATTTCTTCACCGATCCGGTTATACTGGAGTGTGGGCACAACTTCTGCCGCTCCTGTATCACACAGAGTTGGGACAGGGAGGGGAGAAACTCCTGCCCGGAATGTAGAGAGCAGTTTACAGACCGCACCCTCAGGGTGAGTCGGGCCTTGGCGAGACTGTCTGAGAAAGCTCGAACACTGAGCCTGAATCGGACAGAGAAGGAAAGTAAACTTCAGTGCGAGGAACATCAGGAAGAACTGAAGCTGTTTTGTGAAACTGACAAGAAGCTGATCTGTGTGATTTGTGCAGCTGGGCGGGAACACAAGTCTCACAGCTTCATGCCGGTTAAAGAAGCTGTTGAAACCTACAAGGTAAAAGCAAACTGAATTTGATCGCTTTATTGTTTAATTCCATCTTTATAATCTAACACTTTTATTCTCTGATTTTCAATCACAATCCCAGGATCAGACGAAATCTTCCATCCAGTCTCTTACAAAAAAAAAATCAGGGATCCAGCGAATGGAGCAGCAACAGAAACAGAAGATTTCTGGAGTTCTGGTGAGGCTTTTAAGTTTTGATTTCCTGATCTTGTGTAGATTTGTTCCCTGTGATACGTGTAATAATAGGACAGCGCAGTGACACAAGTAGTGCTGCTGTCTCCTAGTTCTGGTGAGCGGGTTCGATCCTGACCTCGGGTGCTGCCCGTGTGGATTACGCCTTCTCCCTGTGACCGCGTCGGATTCCTTCCACGTCCCCAATACACGCTGGTTCAATGGTCAATCGGTGACTGTTATAATCCCTGGGAAAGTGGATGGTGGACGGATAAATGGGAATTAATGGGCACGTGAAAAGGAACAGGCAGCAGGGAATTGTATTGGGGGTAGAGGATTGATGGGTTATAACATTACCCTCACGATATTTCAGAAGCGTTTAGACAAACTGTCTAAATGCTTCTGAAGTCTGAAGAAGGGTCTCGACCCGAAACGACGCCCATTCCTTTTCAATATATGCTGCCTCGCCTGCTGAGTTCTTACAGCATTATATATTATTCTTCACTTTTTATTTCACAGGAACAGTCACACACCCTTCAGTCCAAGATCACATCCCAGTTTGCTGAACTGCACCAGATTCTCACTGAGAAAGAGCAGCGCACACTGGCAGATATCCGGGAGGAAGGGAAGAAGATTCTAGATACAATGGAGACAAATCTTGGAAAGATTCAAGAGAATTTAAAATCTATTCAGGAGGAACTTTTAAAGTTGCAGCAACAGATGGATCAAAAAGACAGTGTGGTGTTTCTGAAGGTGAGGGGTTACACTACAGTTTGGTGAAGTGAAAGTGCAGTCACAAAATGGTGGGTGACATTTCAGAAATAAATGCTGCATTTACCAGTAATTCGGAACTGAGTAAATGTTCCCTCTGTTCCAGCTGTTGTTGTTCAGAAACTAATTGGCCTCCCGCTGAATCTGTGGGATCTCAGGACTGTCTGGCCGGAATATAGAGAGGTGTTTGTATTATGTGGAGTTTAGAACAATGACAGGTGATCCTATATCTGATCCCAAGGACCAGAGGACAGTGAATATCTGGGAGTCTCCAACCAAGAGACTCTGAGAGATTTTACATGTTAGACATATTTTTAAACCAGAGGAGGATACATTTAAAAGACATTTGGGGAATTGTAATTGACGGGAACGAGGCAAAGAGGAGGAGTTCAGTCCTGGGCTAGATCAGCCTTGGCCACATTGTGGGGATTAACATTGAAATCTAGAATGTGGCGCACACATCAGATTGATCATCTATATCCGGTTCCCATCAGCAGTGGGTGGTCACCTTGGGGGAATTTGCTCTGTTTGTTTTGTCCACCTTGTTTCACCATAGAATGACATCCCATTCTACATCAGACAGGCCATTTGGCCCATCCTATCCAGTCAAGATTTCTGCTCCACTCATCATCCCTCCTATCTATTCTCCACACCCGGTAACAATATCCCAAATTCCATGAGCCCTAATGTGTTTACCCCACTGTTAATCCTGGCTAAATTGGACCAGCCAGGACTTCAAAAAGGGGGTTAAGTTTCAGGGTTTGCTGGGAGGTTTGGTCAAATTGGAATTGCTCTCTGGGACAGGCTGCCAGAGATGCCAGGAAGTCCGGAACTTAGATCCAATTGGCAAGCAAAGAATGGGAAGCCTTGCAAATCCTGTCAATCTGGTACTAAATGCATAGAATGGACTGGATGGCTGCAAACCAGACATATACCTTGTAAATAGCTTGTAAATAATGTTGCAGAGTCTGATTCTGCTAAGTGTTGATTGGATGGGGTGTTGAGCCTTTTCTGAGAGTTCTGTTCATCAGGGTAAATGTTTCCAAGTTGACTTCATCTTGATGTCCGTTGTGAATACAGTGTATTGAATTGTTGTATCATTGGGTTAGGGAAATGCCTGTTATGTATGGGGATAATCGATATTTGTAATTGGGTGATTAAGCGACAACCCCCGTGTGGTTCGGCCTCTCGAGTTTGCGGGGCATATAAAAGTCCCTGGTCACGAGGCTCAGGGCCCATCTTCTGGAAGAGCGCTCAGGGCCAGGTACCATCCTGGAGTGCCTCTGTCTGTGCGAGGCCTAGAGGGCTTGAACAGATAGACGCAGGGATCGAACCCACGGTGTGATAGGTACAGTGTGTGATCTGTGACGTGCTTTTGCTAGAATACAATTAATTGATTCAAGTGCTTGATTCAGTGTTTTCACTGAAACTAGACTGGGGGGAAGCGTAGAACCGAGCAATTATCACCGCTTGCATTTAAATTTATCTCTGCTGTTGGCTTCAGTCCCTCCAATGCAAGTGAGGTCCATGTTCTCATGACTGCATTCCTTTAGGTATTTATTGAAGACCACGTTACATTTCAACTTTGATTATTGGTCTCCCCTTCAATTTGAGATATTATTTCATTCCCAGAGATTTAAATCCACCGATAATATTAAATTCCCTCTCATCATTCCTGAAATCTTCTACAGATGAAATCCCATGACCTGCCCAGTCTTTTCGTTAAGTTCCATCCTCTCCGTTATGACATAGAAAAATAGAAAATATGTGCAAGAGTAGGCCATTTGGCCCTTCGAGCCTGCACCGCCATTCGATATGATCATGGTTGATCATCCAACTCAGTATCCCATCGCTACCTTCTCTCCATACCCCCTGATCCCTTTAGCCACAAGGGCCACATCTAACTCCCTCTTAAATATAGCCAATGAACTGGCCTCAACTATATTCTGTGGCAGAGAATTCCACAGATTCACCACTCTCTGTGTAAATAATGATCTTCTCATCTCGGTCCTAAAAGACTTCCCTCTTATCCTTATACTGTGACCCCTAGTTCTGGACTTCCCCAACATCGGGAATAATCTTCCTGCATCTAGCCTGTCCAACCCCTTAAAAATTTTGTAAGTTTCTATAAGATCCCCCATCAATCTTCTAAATTCTAGCGTGTACAAGCCGAGTCGCCGCAGAGTCTGTGGAGAGGAAGGGAGGGCTCACACTGACCCCGGAGACTGGAGTCTGGAGCATCAGGCTGTGGGGTGACGGGTTTGATGCACTCACCTCCCCTCCATCCCCTCTCCCCGCCCGTCCCATCCCCGGGAGGCTGGGAGTTTATCTCAGTTACGAGTCCGGGACAGTTTCATTTTACGACGCGGACACCAAGTCCCATCTCCACACCTTCACTGGGAATAAATTCACGGATAAACTTTATCCTTTCTTCGGGCCTTGGGATGAAAACTGGCTGAGAATCTGCTCCGGTTCCGCTCCGGGTGTAAAAAAAATGTAATTGTGGGAAGAGTGAAATAAACTGCAACTGAAATCAGAGCTGTCTGTCTGTCGATCAGTCAATTTTAACGCGTTAACCGCGTCCGGCAACGGAACAGAAATTACTTTAGTGAAAATATAATGATTGAAACAATCTCCCTTCCCGCGGGTTCAGCAGCAGCCGCGGGTGGGCGGCGGGTCCTGAGCTCCGCGCTCCCCCGGGTCCTAAAGTCCTCCCGAGTAATAACGCGACACAAGCGGTGTTGGTGCGGAATTCAACAGCGGCGTAAAGGCGGAGTTTGGGGATAGGTGGAGATAGAAGGGCGGAATAACATCGGAAGTGGTCAAGATCTTACTTTTGATATAGATATAAATTAAAATGTATTTACAAATAAAATCCGACATAATATTTATAGCGGGTAGATGGATAGAGGTGTTTTAGAAATTGGTATATATGAAACATAGAAACATAGAAATTAGGTGCAGGAGTAGAGGCCATTCGGCCCTTCGAGCCTGCACCGCCATTCAATATGATCATGGCTGATCATCCAACTCAGTATCCCATCCCTGCCTTCTCTCCATACCCCCCTGATCCCTTTAGCCACAAGGGCCACATCTAACTCCCTCTTAAATATAACCAATGAACTGGCCTCAACTACTTTCTGTGGCAGAGAATTCCAGAGATTCACCACTCTGTGTGAAAAATGTTTTCCTCATCTCGGTCCTAAAAGATTCCCCCCTTATCCTTAAACTGTGACCCCTTGTTCTGGACTTCCCCAACATCGGGAACAATCTTCCTGCATCTAGCCTGTCCAACCCCTTAAGAATTTTGTAAGTTTCTATAAGATCCCCCCTCAATCTTCCAAATTCTAGCGAGTACAAACCGAGTCTATCCAGTCTTTCTTCATATGAAAGTCCTGACATCCCAGGAATCAGTCTGGTGAACCTTCTTTGTACTCCCTCTATGGCAATAATGTCCTTCCTCAGATTGGGAGACCAAAACTGTACGCAATACTCCAGTTGTGGTCTCACCAAGACCCTGTACAACTGCAGTAGAACCTCCCTGCTCCTATACTCAAATCCTTTTGCAATGAATGCTAACATACCATTCGCCTTCTTCACTGCCTGCTGCACCTGCATGCCTACTTTTAATGACTGGTGTACCATGACACCCAGGTCTCGTTGCATCTCCCCCTTTCCTAATCGGCCACCATTCAGATAATAGTCTACTTTCCTGTTTTGGCCACCAAAGTGGATAACCTCACATTTATCCACATTATACTGCATCTGCCATGCATTTGCCCACTCACCCAGCCTATCCAAGTCACCTTGCAGCCTCCTAGCATCCTCCACACAGCTAACACTCCCCCAGCTTTATGTCATCTGCAAACTTGGAGATGTTGCATTCAATTCCCTCGTCCAAATCATTAATATATATCGTAAATAGCTGGGGTCCCAGAACTGAGCCTTGCGGTACCCCACTAGTCACTGCCTGCCATTGTGAAAAGGACCCGTTTACTACTACTCTTTGCTTCCTGTCTGCCAGCCAGTTCTCTATCCATATCAATACTGAACCCCCAATACCGTGTGCTTTAAGTTTGTATACTAATCTCTTATGTGGGACCTTGTCAAAAGCCTTCTGAAAGTCCAGATATAACACATCCACTGGCTCTCCCTTATCCACTCTACTAGTTACATCCTCGAAAAATTCTATAAGATTTGTCAGACATAATTTACCTTTCATAAATCCATGCTGACTTTGTCCAATGATTTCACCACTTTCCAAATGTGCTGCTATCCCATCTTTAATAACTGATTCTAGCAGTTTCCCCACTACCGACGTTAGACTAACTGGTCTGTAATTCCCCGTTTTCTCTCTCCCTCCCTTTTTAAAAAATGGGGTTAGGTTAGCTACCCTCCAATCCTCAGGAACTACTCCAGAATCTAAAGAGTTTTGAAATATTATCACTAATGCATCTACTATTTCTGGGGGCTACTTCTTTAAGTACTCTGGGATGCAGCCTACCTGGCCCTGGGGATTTATCGGCCTTTAATCCATTCAATTTACCTAACACCAGTTCCCGGCTAACCTGGATTTCACTCAGTTCCTCCATCTCATTTGACCCCCGGTCCCCTGCCATTTCCGGCAGATTATTTATGTCTTTTAATATTATTTATGTCTTTTAATATTATTTAGTATTATATGAGGGAGATTGAATTGAGTTACGCGAAGTGCGTGTAGGATGGTGTTAGTGTGCGGAGATTGTTGGTCGGCGTAGACTTGGTGAACCGAGGGGCTCGTTTCCACTCTGTGTCGTCAAATTAAACAAATTGCGGGCAATTTTCGCAAAGTGCAATGTGAGTAACTCAGCTGGTTTCCCCCAAGAATGATACCCAAAGCGTTGAGTTACTCCAACACTTTGTATCCACAAGTACATCCACTTCCTCCCGAATGAGGAAGTTCAAACAGGCTGTCACCTCGTCCGTCACTCAATTCTCCAACACATTGCACAACACCGTATCATGCAAACTATTCTGAGAATCATTTCACCCCATAATTTGCTGGAGTTACTATAGAAAACATAGAAAAACATAGAAAATAGGTGCAGGAATAGGCCATTCGGCCTTCAAGCCTGCACCGCCATTCAATATGATCATGGCTGATCATCCAACTCAGTATCCCATCCCTGCCTTCTCTCCTTACCCCCTGATCCCTTTAGCCACAAGGGCCACATCTAACTCCCTCTTAAATATAACCAATGAACTGGCCTCAACTATCTTCTGTGGCAGAGAAATCCACAGATTCACCACTCTCTGTGTAAAAAAATGATTTTCTCATCTCGGTCCTAAAAGACTTCCCTCTTATCCTTAAACTGTGACCCCTAGTTCTGGACTTCCCCAACATCGGGAATAATCTTCCTGCATCTAGCCTGTCCAACCCCTTAAGAATTTTGTAAGTTTTTATAAGATCCCCCCTCAATCTTCTAAATTCTAGCGTGTACAAGCCGAGTCTATCCTGTCTTTCTTCATATGAAAGTCCTGCCATCCCAGGAATCAGTCTGGTGAACCTTCTCTGTACTCCGTCTATGGCAAGAATGTCTTTCCTCAGATTAGGAGACCAAAACTGTACGCACTCATTTGTTTTTTGTGTAAAAATTCAAAAATTTTGGACTGAAATTTTTGAAATCTTCACAAAATTATTTAAAATAAAATTGATACCAAAAGCAGAATTGATTATTTTTGGAACAATGGAAGGCAGCCCTGAACTAACTGTGTTTCAAAAGAATCTATTTAATTAAGGGTTAATAACGGGAAAAAGACTTATACTTAAATACTGGCAAAACGCCCCTATACCAACAATAAATATGTGGATTTCAAATATGTTCGAAACATTACACCTGGAAGATATGAGATTCCTTCTTGCAGGCAAATCAGACCACTTCCAAATGACGTGGTCTGCATTTATCGACTTACTACAAGTATAAGGTGCAACAGTACTCTGAAAAGAAATGGTTTCAGGCTCTGGTAAGGGGGGATGAAACATACGAAGTTGGTATATCTCTGTGTAAGAAACTTACAGCTCTGCGTTTAACACAATCATTCCGCAGCAGCTGGTGGAGAAGTTGGAGCTATTGGGGGTTGATGCTGGCACATGTAACTGGGTCCTGAACTTTCTATCACAACGGCAGCAGACAGTCAGGGTGGGCAGTAGGACATCAAAAACCATAGCCGTGAGCACTGGCTCGCCCCAAGGCTGTGTCCTAAGCCCCCTGCTGTTTAGTCTGCTTACACACGACTGTACTGCTAGACTCAATAACAACTTCATCAACAAGTTCGCTGATGACACAACAGTGGTGGGTCTCATCAGTGACAATGATGAGTCGGCGTACAGGATGGAGGTGGAGCTGCTCACAGGATGGTGCAAATCCCACAACCTCATTCTCAACGTGGGAAAAACTAAGGAGATGGTGGTTGACTTCAGGAGGGCGGGAAAACAACACCATACACCTCTGCACATCGATGGAGCTGATGTGGAAAGGGTCAGCAGCGTGAAGTTCCTAGGACTCCACCTGTCAGATGACCTGATGTCCACAACCAACACCACAGCACTGGTCAAGAGAGCCCAGCAGCGACTACACCCTCTCCGAAGACTAGGTAAAGCAGGTCTCCCCACTACACACCTATGAACTTTTTATAGGGGGACAATCGAGAGCACATTAACCAACGGCATCACTTCCTGGTTCGGGAGCTGCAAGGCGTACGAACGGCACCAACTTGACAGGATTGTGAAGACCGCCAGCAGGATTATTGGTGCTCCACTCCCTTTCTTGCTGGACATATACAGGAAGAGATGTATCAACAGAGCCATCTCCATCATCAAAGACCCCTACCACCCATCGCATCACATATTCTCCATCCTGCCATCTGGGAAGAGGTACAGGAGCATTAGCTGCAAAACCAGCAGGATGCTCCTCAGCTTCTTCCTGCAGGCTATAAGACTGATAAACGGACTTAGCCCCCTGCCAAAGTATTGCGCACCAACCATCAACCTGGACACACTGCAGCAGCTGTCGATCGGAACGCCTGTTGATGTTTAGTAGAGAGTAGAGTGTTTAATTTAATTTGTTCATGATATATGTTTTTTATTTCTAGTTATTTGTTGTTATTTGTACTGCACACTGAATGGACACTGGTTGAGCAACGTTTTTTTGTTTCCCCTGGGTATGTGAGTACTCAGGAAAATGACAATAAAGATATACTGATACTGATATCCCTTTCTGCCCTGTCTTCTTAATAGAATAGAGCTTTTGTTACATTTTCTCTTTTTTCTTTTCTACGGCCTATTTTTTAACTTTTTTCTCTAACTCTTCGCGTAATGGGTCTTTTTTCTTGATCACATTTTCACACAATCACGACTTTCTCACTTTCTTTACTTATTTCTCTTTTGAAAGCTTAAAAAATGAAGTGGTACAAGAAATGTAATAAGTTATATTTGGCTTGTATTAATGTAATGTACTTTACTTCTAAAAAATAAAAAATAAATAAAATAAAATAAAAATAATAATTTTACTGGAGCCAAAATAAAACATCTTTATAAAGCATCTTTAGGGTGGCATTGTGACGTAGTGAGAAAAGAGTGAAGACATTCACCACCAGATTCAGGGACAGTTTCTTCCCAGCTGTTATCAGGCAACTGAATCATCCTACCACAACCAGAGAGCAGTCCTGAACTACCATCTACCTCTTTGATGACCCTTGATCGAACATTGCTGGCTATATACTGACAGTAAACTAATCTAACTAAACTGGCGTTAGTTCACCTGCCTTACGGCGCCAGAGACCCAGGTTCATTCCTGACTACGGGTGCTTGTCTGTGCGAGGTTTGTACATTCCTACATGAGTTTTCTCCGACATCTTCGGTTTCCTCCAACACTCCAGAGACGTACAGTTCTGTAGGTTAATTGGCTTGGTATAAATGTAAATTGTCCCTAGTGTGTGTAGGATAGTGTTGATGTGCGGGGATCGCTGGTTGGTACGGGCTCAGTGGGCCGAATGGCCTGTTTCCGCGCTGTATCTCTAAACCAAATTAAACAAATTACAAATCCAGGGCCAGACATGGCACAACAAACGTGAATAAAAGCATTACACCAAAATTAATTAAATAGACTACACATTTTTTACACAATAATGAAATTTCAAATATAGTACCAGGAATTTTCATTATCAATCCCTTACAACAATGTCAAATTAATACACTAGATGGCAGTAAAATGTCATTCATTTTTAAATTACAGTAAAAAAATCCAGTTTACAACCCCGCGGTATGAATATTGATTCCTCTAGCACCGTAACCCCTGCATCCCCTCTCTCTCTCTGTCCCTTCCCCACACAAGTACTTCTACCAGCTTCAAAGCCATCTTGTTGAGTCTCATTGTCTGTAATTCATTCGCATCCAGCCCGCAGCTAACATGGACATTTCTTCCCAATAACCCTTTCTGGCTTAAGCCCTCCCTTCACCACCTCCAGTTTAAATCCCATTTGGAATATTTTGGAGGACCAAGAAACCAAGAACCAAGAACCAAGAACATAGAAAATAGGTGCAGGAGTAGGCGATTCAGCCCATCGAGCCAGCACCGCCATTCAATATGATCATGGCTGATCATCTAAAATCAGTACCCCGTTCCTGCTTTCTTCCCATATCCCTTGATCCCATTAGCCCGAAAAGCTAGGTAGACACAACATGCTGCAGGAGCTCAGCGGGATAGGCAGCACCTCTGGAGAGGCATTCCTTCTCTCCAGATATGCTGCCTGTGCCACTGAGTTACTCCAGCATGTTCTGTCTACTTTCAATTTAAACCAGCATCTGCAGTTCTTTCCTAGCCGCAAGAGCTATATTTAACTCTCTCTTGAATATATATGCAGTGAATTGGCCTCCACTGCCTTTTGTGGCAGAGAATTCCACAGATTCACAACTCTCTGGGTGAAAACGTTTTTCCTCATCTCAGTTCTAAATGGACTACCACTTAGTCTCACACTGTGACACCTGTCACTGGACTCCCCCAACATCGGGAACATATTTCCACCATCTAGCCTTTTTCCCTTTATCATTGGTATTTTTTTGCATATCTTTCATTCATTTGTTTTATTTCTCCCTCTATCACCATCTATATCTCTCGTTTCCCTTTCATAGAAACATAGAAAATAGTTGCAGGAGTAGGCCATTCGGCCCTTTGAGCCTGCACTGCCATTCGATATGATCATGGCTGATCATCCAACTCAGTATCCCATCCCTGCCTTTTCTCCATACCCCCTGATCCCTTTAGCCACAAGGGCCACATCTGACTCCCTCCTAAATATAGCCAATGATCTGGCCTCAACTACCTTCTGTGGCAGAGAATTCCACAGATTCACCACTCTATGTAAAAAATGATCTTCTCATCTCGGTCCTAAAAGACTTCCCTCTTATCCTTAAACTGTGACCCATAGTTCTGGACCTCCCCAACATCGGGAACAATCTTCCTGCATCTAGCCTGTCCAACCCCTTAAGAATTTTGTAAGTTTCTATAAGATCCCCCCTCAATCTTCTGAATTCTAGCATGTACAAGCCAAGTCTAACCAGTCTTTCTTCATATGAAAGTCCTGCCATCCCAGGAATCAGTCTGGTGAACCTTCTCTGTACTCCTTCTATTCCCCTGACTCTCAGTGTGAAGAAGGGTCTCGACCCAAAACGTCACCTATTCCTTTTCTCCAGAGAAGCTGTCTGACCCGCGGAGTTTCTCCAGATTTATGTACTCAAATATCTTCATTGTGTGAAGTTTTTTTTAATAACATCGAACATTGTTCTTAAATCCAGCTGAATGCTTTTATTTTAAAGCAGTTTGGATAACAGTGGTGCCTTTGGGTTTAACAAACCCACTCCCCCTATGATGTGACACACACCTCAGGAAAATCCAAGTGCGATATATCCAAAGTAACAGGCAGTTATTTGGGATATGAAGCTGGATCTAATCCCTTAAGGGCCTGTCCCACCTGGGCATCATTTCTGCATCATGCAGGTGGCGTGTGAAGATGTTGAGAATCCCAAAATCCCGGTGCGCCGCGCGCTACCACACGTCACTGCCTACGCCACCACGTTTCACCGTGCGCTTTGCGCGCGTCGGGCGTCGTGACGCACAAACGATGTCGCGTAAAAGACACACAAATGACGCCCAAGTGGGACTGGCCCTTTAATTATCAAAAATCTCACGGTGCCTCGGCAAGGCCAGCAGTATAATCAAGGATGTGTCGCACCCTGACCACTCCCTCTTCTCCCCTCTCCCATCAGGCTAAAGGTCTAGGTGTGAAAACGCACACCTCCAGATTCAGACACAGTTTCTTCCCAGCTGTTATCAGGCAACTGAATCATCCTACCACAACCAGGATGTGGTGCCGTCCTGAACTACTATCTACCTCATTGGTGACCCTTGGACTATCCTCGATCGGACTTTGCTGGCTTTACTTTGCACTAAACACGATTCCTTTATCATGTATCTGTAAACGGCTCGATTGTAATCTTGTATTGTCTTTCCGCCGACTGGATAGCACGCAACATAATAGCTTTTCCCGGCACCTCGGTACACGTGACAATTAATGAAACAAAACCAAAAAGCCATTCCGTCAGTTCCATGAGACGTTCCCTCTGTGAAGTTTGCTTTGTGATGGGAGGAGGGCAGAAGATTCTGAAGATGACAGTCAACTCTTCCTGCTGTTGATCACTTGCAGGACTGGGCCTTCAGGTACCAATGTGGGAAGTGTGGACGGTCGGGCAGGTAATATTCACCTGGACTCGTTGCGGTGAGCTACACAAAGGTGGTGGAACAGCCCATCCAGAGTGGCCAAGGGTGGAGGAAGCTCTCGCACTTCAGTCCCAACTCCTGTCTCTCAGGGACCGGCAATCGCTCATCCAGGTGGGCCACTGGCGTGAGGTAGACCTGCAGAGCAACAATGGAGAACAGAAACAGCAGAAGCCTCTTCACCACATCCTTCTCAGCTGGGATGGTCTTCCGGGGCTGTGGATCCAAATAGGGAGAGAGTCAATGAAAGGATCTAGGGAATAGTCTCACTCGCTAGAATTTAGAAGATTGAGGGAGGATCTTATAGAAGCTTACAAAATTCTAGAAGGGTTTAGGCCCGAAACGTTGCCTGTTTCCTTCGCTCCATAGATGCTGCTGCACCCGCTGAGTTTCTCCAGCTTTTTTGTGTACCTTCGATTTTCCAGCATCTGCAGTTCCTTCTTGCACAAAATTCTTAATGGGTTGGACAGGCTAGATGTAGGAAGATTGTTCCCGATGTTGGGGAAGTCCAGAACAAGGGGTCACAGTTTAAGGATCAAGGGGAAATCTTTTAGGACTGAGATGAGAAAAACATTTTTTACACAGAGAGTGGTGAATCTGTGGAATTCTCTGCCGCAGAAGGTAGTTGAGGCCAGTTCATTGGCTATATTTAAGAGGGAGTTAGATGTGGCCCTTGTGGCTAAAGGGATCAGGGGGTATGGAGAGAAGGCAGGTACAGGATACTGAGTTGGATGATCAGCCATGATCATATTGAATGGCGGTGCAGGCTCGAATGCACCTAATTTCTAAGTTTAAAAAATCATGCATTATATTGGAATCAGTAGGAAATTCTGAATGGTATAGGGAGGTATAAAATTCCTGAAAGGGTTTATTAATTTCATCATGGTCTACAGTCAATGTACCATCCCGTTTACTCACTTTAATAATCTGACGTTTGGCTGACACAGCTTTTGACTGATTGGCCAGTAATTTGCCAGATTTATCGCCATGTATATAAAATTGACTTTTGGTTTTAAGTAGCTGATTCTCAATCGGTGATACTAATAACAACTCATTTCTCAGTTGAAGTTCAACTCTATTCTTATAGAGCTCTAGACTAGGAGCTATTGAATATTTTTAATCGATTTCTTTAATCTCATCAGGCAATATACGTGTTTCATTTTTAGTTGTTTTTTTAGATCCCGTGGAGTATGAAATAATTTGTCCTCGAATATATGCCTTAAAAGCTCTGTTCCAAAGGGGAAGAGAGATTCGAAGGGGAGCAATGGACTGACAAGGGAAGTCAAGGACAGTATAAAAATAAAGAGAAGAAGGAGAAGAAGTATAAGAAGGGGGCTATGAAGGCATGAGAGGGGAGCTGGCCAAGGTAGTCTGGAAAGGGATCCTAGCAGGAATAATGGTGGAACAGCAATGACAGGAATTTCTGGGCATAATCCGGAAAACGCAGGATCGTTTCATTCCAAAAAGGAAGAAAGAATCTAAGGGGAGTAGGAGGCAACCGTGGCTGACAAGAGGAGTTAGGGATAGAATAAAACTAAAGGAAAAGATGTATAACACAGCAAAGAGTAGCCGGAAGCCAGAGGATTGGGAAACTTTCATAGGACAACAGAAGGAAACAAAACGGGCAATACGGGCTGTAAAGATGAAGTACGAAGGGAAGCTGGCCCGGAATATAAAGAAGGACAGTAAAAGCGTCTTTAGATATGTTAAGGGAAAAATAGTAGCAAAGTCAAATGTGGGTCCCTTGAAGGCAGACACGGGTGAAATTATTATGGGCAACAAAGAAATGGCAGAAGAGTTGTATTGTATTGTATTCTATTGTATTCTAATGACCACACAGCCAGGCTGGTGGAATTTGTTATCAGTACAGCTCGGTACAGGTTCCAACATTTCATCAAACATTAAACATATAACATAGATATACATACAGACAGACACATTACATGATACATAAGGGTCATGCTTATTCTTATTCCTCACCGTACAGAGTTTAAAATGTTAATTGCAGTGGGAATGAAACTGTTTTTGAAGCGGTTTGTTTTGGAGGCAATTGTTCTGTAACGCCTCCCAGAGGGCAGTAGCTGAAAGGCATAGTGTGCAGGGTGAGTAGGATCAGAGATGATCTTGCGGGCTCTGTGTAGTGTCCGTTTGTCGTAAAGTGATTCAAGGGATGGTAGGGGTAAGCCAATAATTTTGGATGCTCTGTTGATGATGCGCTGTAATTTCTTCCGCGAGAGTGAGTCGAGACTGCCGAACCAGACTGTGATGGATGAAGTGAGGATGCTTTCGATGATGGCTGTATAGAAGCGGAGCATGAGATGAGACCTTACTCTGAATTTCCTGAGCTGTCGGAGATGTAAAAGTCTTTGCTGGGCTTTTCCATAGATGTGG